>NW_006159632.1:180590-192007 GCF_000334495.1 Tupaia belangeri chinensis
AGCAGGAAGGCGAGGCCCGTGCAGTCGGCACTGCACTAGAGCATCTCTTGCCAACATGGTCAGGCGTCTCCTGTACTCCCACGTGGCTCTGCCAACATCCTGACCCCACTCTTTTTTTTGTTTTTGGTCAGGAGCTCAAGAAATTAATATTAGTCAAGGAATTAAAGTCATTATAAATAATATTTAAATATAACTACATAAAATTATATATATTTATTTTTAGAGAGAGATTTTTTACCATTAGAGCACATGTGCTCACCAGAGAGGGAGAGAGAGAGAAAGCAAGAAATCACCCCTTGGGGGGGATGGCCACACCACAATCCCCCCTCCTTCATTCTCCTCTCAGGATTTTGGGCACGCATGCAACATGCTCCCAGTGTGAATTTGAAACCTCTGGGTTTAGGACTTGAACCATGATCCTCCATGTGGAAGTCTAGCAATATAACCACTGTGCCATCTACTGGTCCCAAATCATGAATATTTATATGTTATTGTGACTATCTAGTTCGGTGATTTCTGAGGTTTGGCGTAGATCCCACTGCCCCATGAAATACCCATTCTCCTTTCATTCTGAAATAAGTATGTTCTCTATTTTTGGGTGCACACATGCCCACCCAGCCAAAGACCACACTTGCTATTCTCCCCACAATCAGGACGAAAGTCAGTGAGATATGAAAGGAGTGTTGTCTATGCTTCTGAGAGTCAACTTTAGAAGACTGGTGGCATGTCATCCCACTTTCAGCTTACTTTTGAAATAGAGCTGTGATGGCTGGTGTTTTAGCAGCTGCAATGGATCAAAATAACCGTGATTCATACCCTAAGAACAGAGCAGAACACTGGAAGCAGGTTGGGTCCCCTGTGGACTTGGAGATGCCGCGTCAGTCTTGGACTACTGCTAAACATAAATACCTTTCCACCTGAGAGCGGTAGATCACTATTCCTCATGGGCAGTGGTCTGTCTCTTGTAACTGAACTTAATCCTGATCATATACAGGAATTTGCTTAGCGTACTCATCCCAAGGGATGTCCTGTCCAAACTAGATTTCTTATTTAATTATTTTAGGTTTTGGTACAGGTGCATGTGCTTGCTGGAGAGAGACAGAGTCAGAGAGAGAAGAGAAGAGAAGTGAAAAATCATGGTCCAGGGGGTTTTCACACCGTAACCCCTTCTCCGCCGTTCTCCTCTTCTGATTTTGGGCATGCACACGCATGTCCAGCATGACTTTCAAGCTGCCAGGTTCAGGACTCAAAACTGCGGAGTTGGCCATGTGGGATCTAGCACCTAACCTCCACGCTACCTGCTGGTCCCAAAAGTACTACTGTATGCCATTCAAACCTTTTATTTATCACCATTCAAATAAAGTTAATAACATAATGAAAACTTGGACATCAGTGTTAAAGAAAAACATTTGGCTTCACTAACTCGGTGTTTCCTAACCTGGTATGATCATAGATTTTTACTCTGTATCCAACATCACCCACCCCCTGGGTACTAAATGCACACTTGCTCTGGGAGCATCTGCAGTTCCTCGACTCGGCTCTGTGGACCTTGCCTGTGTCCCTCTGCCTGTTGCTGATTTCCTACCGGCACGCCTGTTTCAGCTGCACTCACACCAGAGACAGGCTGCCAGCCTGTGGCACTTCTCCCCGTATTGTCTAGTGGTGCACTGGAGTGAGAGTGTGCTCCTTCTGTGACATGGGGTCACTAGTTTGATTAAATTTAGACACTACCTACTTGATTTTTCTGAGTTTATGACAAACAATTATTAGACACCTATTAGGTTCAATAATTTTTCCTTTATGTCTGGCTAGGTTTTTATTTTTATTTTATTTTTTTTAGAGGTTTTAGCTATAGGGTGCGTGTGCTCGCCGGACAGACAGAGAGAGACAGAGAGATAGAAAGCAAGAAATCACCCCCCAGGGGGGATGGCCACACCGCAATCCTTTCTCCTCCATTCTCCTCTCAGGATCTTGGGCACGCACGCACACGCGCCCGGCATGAGTCTAAGCCACCGAGTCCGGGACTCAAACTGCGGTCGACTACGTGGGAGTTCAGTGACATAGCCATTACGTTAACTGCTGGTCCTGGCTAGGTTTGAGTGTCAAATCAGAATTTTATTAGTCCCAAGAAAATAGCATTTGTTATAGGCCTCTCAAGAGAGTGCATTTTTGAGAATTTACTTTAAAAATTATATCGCAGTACCATCTATGTCGGAAAGAAAATTCATAAGCACAGATTTATAACCCTCGGCTCAGAAAATGTCTGTTACATTACAGCTTTAAACAATGTTGTAAGGTTCGCTACAAATCTCTGGCCTGAGATAAACCTATCAAGGTAAGTTCTTCAACAATTAAAAGTTTAATTTTTGTTCATTTAAGACATTTTCAAACTGGTCCCTATATTGATGAATTACTTAAACCAAGCTTTACTTTATCCCATAAAATTAGTAAAAAGTTAAGACCCACACAGGCAATGCCTAAGAGTGATCTTTGCAAAAGCAAAAATAACCTGGAGTGAAAAGAGAACAAAGCAGGCGTGTGCACATCGAGGGGGAGCCCTGGGGCGCATCACAGAGGCCGAGCAGGGCGTGTGCACATCGAGGGGGAGCCCTGGGGCGCATCACAGAGGCTCTTAAATCAAAGTCTTTTCGGAAGCACTCATGACCTGTTCACCTAAGGAGCACCAGCCACTTAGCAGTGATCTCACATAGGCCCACCGCGCAGCTCCAGGGGCTGGGCGGATGACAGACACAGAGACAGGCGCACGGGCATGAGACAGGGTGTGGCCTCAGACCGAGTGGCAGACTGGAGTGGTGCGTAAAGCCTGTAGACATCCCGATTTAGAAAGACTGGCGGTTGGGCTGGACAGTGGCACCTGAGTGCCGTGGTGCACGGTGAAGCTGACCACATGGGGAGGTGCCAGGGTCACGTCTGGAGACAGCCCGAGCCACCGGACGTGTGTGTGCTCACGACGCAGGGCTGCTGAGGCGAGGGTTTGCTGTAGGGCTGTCGAGACCCTGACAAGGGTTCTGTCTCTGTCATCTCCCTCTCATTTGTTGAAGAAATAAATAAACCAAAGTACTGACTGCTAATTATTAGAAAATAAAACGAAAACAAAGTCCAAGAAATGAGCAGGATAAAAACAAATGATAGCAGTCGTGCCTGTGGGTCGGATTTCTAATTGTGCTTGCGCGCGGCACTCTGCTCCCCTCGCCTGTACCCCCACCCCCACTTAGCACCCTGAGACGGGGCATGTCGGTCTTCCAGCGACTCCTCTCTGCTGCCGCGGGTGTGCCAAGTATACCCTTGCACTGTCACGGCGGTGGACGGATTTGCCTCTCACCTGCAAGTACACCACTTAGCCCATCTGTGATCTGTGATGTTTAACATGGGCTAGTCCCGAGCCAGACCTGTAGCCCAGGGGCTAAAGGAGCTGGATCTCACATGGCCAGCCATGGTTTGAATCCTGGCACTGGCAGTCTGGAAAACATGCCGGGCCCCATGTGTGTGGCCCCAGTACTGACAGGACAGAGGAGGAGAAGGGGTTGTAGCAGGGCCAGGTCCACTGGAGGGGGCTTTCTCCTTTTCGGTCTCTCTGTCTCTGGTGAGTGCATGTGACCTCTGGCAATTAAAATCAGCTAGTTCTTTGGAGGTAGATTAAATTTTTCCTGAGTTTAGGAGTTATAAAAAAATGTCTGGGACAACCTCTAGAAGCCTCTTCCCTTTATCCACGTCACCATCTACGAAGTTCTCCACCCCTCCCTGTCCTCTACGCACAATGACCAAAGTGGACATCAACACCTTCCTAAGAACCTGGGCTTTCAAGTCAGATGCAAGAGGGCACCGGCTCTGCCATGTCTGCACCTAGTTCCCAGGGTGAGTTGCTTACTCTCAGGGTTCCAGTGCTCTGACCTGTGCAACGTGTCCCAGCTCTCCCCATGCACCCTAGCATGCACATGTGCCATGACCCCAGCTGGCTGGGGATGGGGTGTGGACCCTGCTGGAGAAACCTGCCTTCCTCTCTCTAATTTGTTTCTCTCGTTCTCTGTCTTTGTCTTCCTCTCCAATGGAAGAAATGAAGAACCTTTAAAAAAAAATCCCTCAACTGCAATAATTTATGTCTATATTCCTTGATCCTCTGAAAAAGTGTCTCCCACATTTTGACTATGTCCTACAGGTGGGCATGCACTCCACCTTGTGAGGCGGTGGGCACAAACACAAGCTCGGCTGTGGGTAACCTCATGTGGTGACACTCATTCAATGGGAGGGATCCAATGCGTTCCCTTCGATGGTATTCCAGGTAAGTGTGCCTGTTCTTCCTGACTGCTAAGTCGACCTCAGGACCTGAAATCTGAGAACCCATCTGAACCTCGCAGGTGTTGAGGTTGCGGTCCATGCTTCACACAGCTACCTCTGAGACCTTGTCTACATAGGCGAAGGTCAAGAGAGGTTGCTGAGTAAATAACTCTCCCCGCAAAAGAATAACCTCTCGGATAACAGAGCCCAAGTGACCTTCACTTTCTCTGCCCATTCCAAGCTGTGCTGAGGGCAGAGGTCACTTGCCAGTCACCTGCAGAAAGCCCACAGAACTCTAGAAATGACATGTGCTTAACGTGGTCACAGAAAGTGAGGGCAGGACAAGGGGAAGGTGAGAGGCAGAGGGAGCTCAGCTGGAAACCCAGGGCGGGCTGCGGTTCACCATCGTACCATGGCCAGTGAGAGCACAGCCGCTGTGTCTTTTAGACACAACTCTACCACAGACAAAAACACCAGTACGAAGCATGCTCACATCAAAGTGGTGATTTAAGGTAGAACAGAACTTCTCCCTCCTTCGGCCCATGGCTGAGCCTTCAGCAAATTCTCCCTCTTACACCGCCAAGCAATGTAGATGACCTGATTAGCACAGATTCAAAGCTTGCTCATATTTTCATCCACTTTTCCTATGATAATGAATGCCTAAATATATTAACTTTAATGATCTTTCCCCAATGGATTTCCTTCAATAAGTGTCCCTGTGGGACTGGCCTCCTGGGTGTGGTGTTGGATCCCACTGACAGAAAGTAACTGGGTGCCGGGTGCTTGCTGGGGAGTCTGTGGTAAGTAGGAGGGTAAGCTGGTATGACACCGTAAGGAAGAAAGTCGGCTGTGACAGCAGGGAGCTGGGCCCTTGTGCACATTCCCAGCCGTTAGCACACAACACTCTGTGTTCTGTGGTTACTGCATGCGTGCAGACCTTGGGCCTGAGTGGGATTACAGAGCCACAGGGCAATCCAGGTTATTTACCCTTTAGCCACTAATTTTAGACACAAAGGAACGGCATCAGCTGGGTCTTATGAAGACACAGAAGAAAGGGGCAATTTTAGAATGAGCTCCCCAAGTCAGGCATGGCTCGTGGGGGCCACACACGTGTGAGACCACAGCTGCCCTATAGGTTTTCTGGAACGTTGGACGAGGCTGTGTCCCTGTGTCCCACTGCTACCCTTCCACTCCTTCACACGCATTGCCAACGAGGACATTGAGCAGGAAGACTCAGGACAGACTGCAGGCTGACACACAGCGGGTGGTGTTCGCCTGAAAGAAAGATGTCGGTTATTATTACTTCTTCAGTTCACATCTTCCTCGGTTGTAGAAATGGTATTTTCTTACATTTTTCCTCGATGTACAGATGCTGTCCGCTCTCATCCCAGTTGTGCTGCTCACAGGTCTCAGTCACAGCGATTGTCCTTCCCCACCCTGACCCTGACCAAGCTGCGTCTGCGGTCGTCCTTCTGCTCTCCCACTGGCTGCTTTTCCCGATGCTTCTCATTTTCTCCAATGCTGTGGGGGAAAAGGTACTGTCCCGCCTTCTGCTCTTTCCACAGTCCTCTCCTTGAAGCATAGACCACATTGACCTGGGTGTAATCCAGACCATGCTGCCCAACACCAGGCCTGGAGAAGCAAGGTCAGACATGCTTTGGTAAAGTTTCTCTCATTTTTTTCTCTCCGAGGTAGAGAGGGAGAACCATTTTGCATCATGTTGAAATAAGTCTTTCAAGTGTAATTGTTTACCTGGTGTTTTCAGAGTTCAGAGAACAACCAGAATTGCAAGAGAGCAAGAGGCACCATCAGTCCTGAGTCCCACAGTGTCTGAATGGGATGGAAGCACACAGAGTCTTTAAAAAGCATTTGAAAAATGGTGGTAAAATACACATAAGAAAAGTTCCTGTTAGCCATGTTTAAGAGTGCAGTTGGATGTGTTCACAACCAATAGCACCAGCTACCTTCAGCCTTTCCATCTTGCAAAACTGAAAACCTATTTTTAAACAGTAACTCCTTGTCCTTCTCCTCCATCCCATGGGAACCACCTTTCTGTTTTCTGTTTCTATGAATTTGATTACCCCAGAGACCTGAAGTAGTGGAATCATACAATATCTGTCCCTTTCTGACTGGCTTATTTCACTGAGCATAATGTCCTCAAGTTTACCCATGCCATATCCTGTGTCAGAATGAATTTCCTTTACAACACTGAATAATGCCAGCTGTGGGTGCATACCACGCTGTATCTGCTCATCCATTAATGAAGACCTAGCTAGGGCCATGAGTGTGTCTCACGCTGTGTCTGCTCATCCATGACAAAGACTTAGGGCCATGGGTGTGTCCCACACTGTATCTGCTCATCCATTGATTTTGGTATATGTGCTGCCGAAGCGAGCACTGCTCATCCATTGATGAAGACCTAGGGCTGTGGGTGCGTACCACACTGTATCTGCTCATCCATTGATGAAGACCTAGGGCTGTGGGTGCATACCATGATGTATCTGCTCATCCGCTGATGAAGACCTAGGGCTGTGGGTGTGTACCACGCTGTATCTGCTCATCCGCTGATGAAGACCTAGGGCCATGGGTGCGTACCACACTGTATCTGCTCATCCATTTATGAAGACTTAGGTTGTGTCCACTTATTGGCTATTGTGTCTAATTGTGCTGTGAACATGGGTGAGCAAATACCTATTTGATGAATATTCTATTTTTTTTAATAGAGAGAGATTTTTGCTATAGGGCGCGTGCACTTGCCGGGGAGACAGAAACAGAGAGACAGGAGGCAAGAAATCACACCCCCAGGGGGGATGGCCATGCTGCAATTCCTTCTCCTCAATTCTACTCTTGGGATTTGGGGCACACGCGGCCAGGGTGAGTTTTAAGCCGTAGGATCCAGGACTCAAACTGTGGTCAACTGCATGGGAGTCTAGTGAGTAAGCATTATGTTATCCACTGGTCCTAAGAATGAATAATTTTAAAAGCTCAAAGTAACAGAAGAACAAGAACAGTGCCCTTAGAACTTACAGCTGCATCCAACTGCTGAGAGCTCTGAAGGAAGCCGTGGAGTCAAACGGGGACTTTGTAGAAGAGGCAGTTGTTGAGAGGAACTTTTATATATATATATATATAGTCATAGGGTGAGTGAGTGTGCTCACCAGAGAGACAGAGAGAGGGACAGTGAGAAATCACCCCCTGGGGAGATGGCCATGCCACAAACCCTTCTCTTCCATTTTTCTCCTGGGTTTTGGGGACCCATCACATGTGTCTGGCATGATTTTCAAGCAACCAGATCAGGGACTTGAACCTGATTGGTCATGGTTGGTCATGTGGGAGTCCAGTGGTTGGTCATGTGGGAGTCCAGTGCCTTAAACACCATGCCACCCACTCTTCCAAGTTGCATTTAGACAGCAAGAGGTAAGATTCAAAAGTGACAAGATAGGCAGAATATTTGCATATTTGTACTGTGCACAGAATAATCATAAAAGTTGTAAAATAAATAATGACACACAGTGAATGAGTATAAAATCAATTTAGAAAACAGTAATGTGGAGAATGGTGTGGGGCTGGGATGCTGTCTAGGCTGACCCTCATACTGGTGGGAAGGAATGAGGAGAATGAGGAGGATGTCAGATTGTACAAAGCAACTACAATAATGAAGAAATGGCTTCTCACAATGAAGGAAGAGCTCCTGGACTGTGTGCTCTGTGAGTTTGCTCAGCCTGTGTGGGAACCAGCTCCCATCACAGCCTTGCACTAGCAGGTGCCTGGCAGACATATGCTAAACTGGAAATAAACCAGTGGCTGCAAAGGATAAGGGCTCCATGGAGTCCAGCGGAGTGGGGAAGGCAGGAGCTACAGGTTTCACCCGGAGGAAGTGGCCCTGCCTGGTGAGCTGCAGGAAAGACGGAGCAATGCATCAGAAGAGCATGAGGGAGAGGCTGTGAGGAAGCACCAGATGCTCCTCGGTCAGGGTTTTGGTCACGTCTGTTTCCAGGACCAACTTGTGCAAGTCTGTTCCAAGGTACTTTGACCTCAGCAGACCTCAGTAGGCCTCATTAGTCCCCTCTGCTCTGGGTGGGCTCTGAATCACCACTTTTTTTTTCTTAAAATACAGTCAGTATTTTCTCATTTGGATCCTCATAATTCTAAGGATACAGACAGGCAGATATAATCTGAATGAACAGATAACAGATATGCTAATTGCTTTTCTTAGACTGTATCTCTTACAGGAAAAGAGAATCACTACATTACTTAATTACCTTCTGTGCATCTGCAAATGACAGAGATTTTAGTTATTTTCACCTACGTCTGTGATTGGATGCCAGCAAGAACAGAAAACTCTGGGCATGAAGTGCTGAGGGCTGGGACTTGACGGTCTCACAGGGGAGGAGAGGGAGAGACCAGGTGTTCCCTACGTCCAGATGAAGGCCTGGTCTACGCTGTGTCCTAACAAGAACAGGATGAACGTATTTGCTGACTGTGGTTCTCTGCCACATTGGATCCTCATTACATCTTGGGTGACATGCCTGCAAAGCTCTCTATTTCAAACTCAGGGTGCATGTCCCCATCGAGAATAGGGACTCCTCATGGCCCAGTGCATGCAGGGCTGTGGAAGGGGATGAGGGTGGGGCGAGGGTCCGCGTCACAGCAGATGGCCCAGCCCTGTAAATGTGATGTGAAAAGATGCACTCAGTTCCCCTCCATGTGAGTCCCTCGTGAATGACATGTAACTCCAAATGCTATCATTTTCAATATATAACAAACATATATTGAAATATATTGGGATTTTATATTATAGATTGGAATATATAATGAACTTGTCTGAAGAAAGATGTGGCCTCTCCAAGACACAGAACATGGTCTCATAGACAACACAGACGTGGCCTCTCCACAGAACGTGGTCTCATAGATGACACAGACATGGCCTCTCCACAGAATGTGGTCTCATAGACGACACAGACGTGGCTTCTCCTGGATGCAGAACGTGGTCTTGTAGACGAGGCAGATGTAGCCTCTCTTGGTCACAGAACGTGGTCTCATAGACGACGCAGATGTGGCCTCCTCTGGACGCAGAACATAGTCTCATAGATGATGCAGATGTGGCCTTTCTTGGTCACAGACGTGGTCTTGTAGATGACGCAGATGTGGTCTCCCCACAGAATGTGGTCTCATAGACGATGCAGATGTGGCCTCTCCAGGACATAGAACATGCTCTGACAGATGTGGCTTCTCCAGGATGCAGAACATCCAGGCACAGTCTTGACCACTCGTTCTGCTGTCGCAAGACCAATCGACTCTTTCTGCCTATGGTTCTTTCAGTTAGGGATTCAGAAATGGGTCTGTGACTGTTCTGGAGGTGTGGCCTCCTCATGTCTCCACCGCAGCCTCTCAGAGGTGCTATCCAGAGCCGCGGCTGGTGCCGAGCCATGGAGTTGGAGGTGGGATTCAGAGTAAGATCCACGGCCGTCCACCTGCCTGGCCAGGCCCCCCCATAGCCAGATGGGCTCAGTGTGTGACAGGAAGCTGGGTGACAACCGCCACATGTGAGCAAGTTCCTGGACTCTGAGCTCTGCTTGGCCCAGCAGCCAGGCTAAACCAGGGGTGTTCCCTGATACTCACTAAGTACCACATAAGTAAACTGAACTTTGGAATGGGCCAGTTTTCCAAAACACAGAAGGTTTGTATCGGGTCATCAGAAAGGTCCAGGATATTTTTCAATACAAAGCCATGACATGAGTTTTCTGATGACCCAGGCAAATATCCAAAGGGGCCTTGCGTACTGTCTTGTGTATTGTCACCTTGGGCAGTAAGCAAGATGTTCCCTCTTGCTTTGCCCACAGGCACGGTGACGCCTCAGTGCGCTGCACCCTGATTTTGCTCTCCCTGGGCCCGCTGTGCCGACAGAACCTCATGCAGCTCAGTACCTCTTCTTCATGGCGTGAGATGGGACCATCCAGAAACCCAACTAAGCCGGTGTGGCCCTTTCACTCAGTGTGCCACAGTTTGTCTTCTCACACAGAGGGGCAGAACGTGGTCTTGGAGCTCGAAACTCTCCTCGTGGGGAGGCTGGCTAGGGTGAGGCAGGTTCTGTAGGGTCACCAGGCCCCAGGCTGCTCTGGGGGCTCCAGACAAGGCAGTAACCAAAGCAAGGAGCTGCTGGTGGCGTGGGAAGGGCAGACATCACGTGAACTGTGTCCTCTCGAACACATGTGTGAAAGCCTCAGTTCCTGGGCGGCCTGTGGGGAGGTGGCTGAGGTGAGATGTGGCCCCAGGGCGGGTCCCGACCAGTGGGAGGAAGAAGTCCCAGCAAGGCTATACCATCCAGGAGCAGAAAGCAGCCCTGTTCTCAGCCCCAAGGCACCTGGACTAGGACTGCCAGCCCCGGAACTGCAGGGAACAAAGGCTACCTGTCTGAGCTGCCAGCCCAATATCTTGCTATGTGGCCCAGGCAGAGTAAGGAACTGTGCTTAGGGCTCTGTGTGCTCTTAGCTCACTTAACTCACAAACTGCCAGATGAGGAGAGAGCTTCCTTGGCTCAATGTCACAGGTGCAGAAATGCTTGGAAGAAAAAAGGCTTTAACTGCGGCCACTAGTGCCTGGCTCTGACATTTCTTGAGCAGGGCTGGACAGGGTGGCTGCGCTCCAGAGTGGACTCTCAGTCTCTGAGTATAAAAAGGGGGCCTTTCCTTAACTGAAAGACACAAACACTTTTGGGGCCTACCCAAGAGGAGGTGGGCATCGGGGTTACTGACCCAGGGGCCATCACAGCTCCCACAGCTCTGCAGTGCTGCGTGCCTTCAGAGCTGATAGCACTCTGGCCCTGGGGTGTCCTAGGGCTGAAGATTGGGGCAGTTCTGGGAATGTAGGGGATCTAGCCCATGTCAAATGGACCCAGAAATCCCCACTGGAAGAATAGGAAGAAGAGAGATAGTTCTCAGTGACTTGGAAAGAGGCCTTTAGGTGAGAACTGCTTGGATTTGAACTCTTCTTCAGGGTGGCCAACCATGGGTAGCCAGGCTCCAGATGTGCCCCAGCTTCAGGGCCTGACTCCCATGCCCACAGGATAGGCATTATGTGGTGGGCACTCCTGCTGCCCTGCAGACAGGGCAAACGGGCAC
>NW_006159632.1:192209-196101 GCF_000334495.1 Tupaia belangeri chinensis
ACAGGCAATATGGCAAACCCTTAGGAGATCCCATCCACACACAGACCTGCTCAGAGCTGCTGGCAAACCTTGGTTCAGGTATTCCTGAGTGCTCTGTGAGGCCAGGACCTTCCACCTCTAATTTATAGACAGAGGCTACAGTGCAGAGAGAGTTGACACAATTTCTGGAGTCACACAGTCAGAAACAGTCCAGACAGCCTTCACACACAGACAGTCTGAGTCCCTAGTCCTTGGCACCAGATTGGGGGGCATCCTGCTTGGACTTCCTGGGCCGGCAGAAGGGAAGGCAGGCCTGGGGGGTGACGTTCTGAGCTTGGTGTCCAGAGGTCTAGGGTGAACCCTTCTTCCTCCATCTGTGCCTCTTCCTTGCTTTGAGTAGTCATTGATACAGACTTCACTCAGAGCCTCTCCAGGGGCCAGAAGGGGATGCTCGGAAGTTATTAATAATGAACTAAAAATAAGGGGAAAGAGGAGCAGAGGGGCAGGCATAGTAAAGCAAGACTTTTAGGAAAGAACATCTCTTCAGACCAAGACACACACATTGCCCTGGCCCGAGCTGGCCTGCTTCAGGACAGCAGTGCTGGCACAGCAGTCCCTCGCTATAGCCCCATCTCAGCTCTGACTTGGCCAGTGACAAGGCCCCAGGTGGACTCTCTTGAGACATGTGATGCCAGGGGAGGGTGTGGGGCAGTAACTTGGCAGTGACACCTGTTCTTTCTCCTCCTTGTATTATAAAATTATAGCAACCAACTAGCCAACCAACCAGACAACCAGACAAACAGCCAACCAACCAATCAGCCAATCAACTAGACAACAGCCAACCGGCCAACCGGCCAACCAGCCAACCAGCCAGCCAACCAGCCAGCTAGCCAGCCAGCCAGCCAGACAAACCAGACTGAAATTTACTGAAGTCTAATAAGCTACAAGACCCTGAGACCCCCTAACTGGCCACTGAGGTAAAAGCTGTGCTGTTCTTGCTGTGTCTTGTCCTTGCGTGTCACTTACTTCACCTGGTGAAGAGTCCGCCACGAGTGAGATTTAAAGACGCACAGGCACCCCAGCCAAGGGGAGTGTAAGATGGGAATGGCTCCTCCTGCCAAAGAAGCCGACTGATCTCCGGGTCAGATATCACTTTGTTTGGCATTTGCGTTTATTGTCAGCAGGCAAAATTAGACTTCCCTGTGGTAAATGTTCTGGAAATTTCTTTACACTTGGGTCTATGAGTTCACTCTTTTCCAGTTTTTGAATGAGTATTTTGCAAGATGGAAGCTTTCAGAAGGATTGTGCCACATTCTTGGATTTCATGACTGTAACTTCCAAAATAAGAACAACACAACTCAGATGAGCTCACAGATTTATGTGTAGTTAATGGGGTCAGAGGGAAAGGCAGATGGGCATAAAACATTTTAGACAAGCCTTAGGATCAGCAGTGGCATAGTGGTTCAGGCATTGGACTCCCACATGACTGATTGCTCCCACATGCTGATTGCGGTTTGAGTCCTGGACCTGGTGGCTTGAAACTCATGCCAGGTACATATGTGTGCATGCCTGAAATTCTGAGAGGAGAATGGAGGAGAAGGGATTGTGGCATGACCAGCATCCCCGGAGGATGATTTCTTTTGTGTTTCTCTGTTGCTCTCTGTCTCTCTGGCAAGCACATGTTCCCTAATGCAAAAATCTCTTAAAAGAAAAAGAGAAAGTTTTAGATAAGCCTCTTTGTCTTACAATTAAGGAAATTTGATTAAAATGTAGGAAAAAAATACCTCAGAATAAATTTAATCAAAGAGGTGAAAGATCTCTATAATGAGAACTATCAAAAGCAGAAGAATAAAATTAAAAAAAAAAGGAACTATATTCCTTGATCTTGGATTGGAAGAATTGGCATAGTTAAAATGTCAATACTACTTAAACTATTCCACAAATTCAATACAATTCCTATCAAAATACCAGTGATATTCTCCACAGAATTAGAAAACTAATCATTAAATTTGTTTAAAATTACAGAAGACCCTATATCACTAAAGCAATACTGTACAGGAAGAATGAAGTTGGAGGCATCTTCTGTGGGAATGGCTCCTCCTGCCAAAGAAGCCGAATGATCTCCGGGTCAGATATCACTTTGTTTGGCATTTGCGTTTATTGTCAGCAGGCAAAATTAGACTTCCCTGTGGTAAATGTTCTGGAAATTTCTTTACACTTGGGTCTATGAGTTCACTCTTTTCCAGTTTTTGAATGAGTATTTTGCAAGATGGAAGCTTTCAGAAGGATTGTGCCACATTCTTGGATTTCATGACTGTAACTTCCAAAATAAGAACAACACAACTCAGATGAGCTCACAGATTTATGTGTAGTTAATGGGGTCAGAGGGAAAGGCAGATGGGCATAAAACATTTTAGACAAGCCTTAGGATCAGCAGTGGCATAGTGGTTCAGGCATTGGACTCCCACATGACTGATTGCTCCCACATGCTGATTGCGGTTTGAGTCCTGGACCTGGTGGCTTGAAACTCATGCCAGGTACATATGTGTGCATGCCTGAAATTCTGAGAGGAGAATGGAGGAGAAGGGATTGTGGCATGACCAGCATCCCCGGAGGATGATTTCTTTTGTGTTTCTCTGTTGCTCTCTGTCTCTCTGGCAAGCACATGTTCCCTAATGCAAAAATCTCTTAAAAGAAAAAGAGAAAGTTTTAGATAAGCCTCTTTGTCTTACAATTAAGGAAATTTGATTAAAATGTAGGAAAAAAATACCTCAGAATAAATTTAATCAAAGAGGTGAAAGATCTCTATAATGAGAACTATCAAAAGCAGAAGAATAAAATTAAAAAAAAAAGGAACTATATTCCTTGATCTTGGATTGGAAGAATTGGCATAGTTAAAATGTCAATACTACTTAAACTATTCCACAAATTCAATACAATTCCTATCAAAATACCAGTGATATTCTCCACAGAATTAGAAAACTAATCATTAAATTTGTTTAAAATTACAGAAGACCCTATATCACTAAAGCAATACTGTACAGGAAGAATGAAGTTGGAGGCATCTTCTGTCCTGATTTCACAGCATATTACAAAACCACAACAACCAAACAGCATGGTGTCAGCTCAGAACAGACACAGACCAAGGGAGCACAATAGAGAACTGAAAAGTCAGAAACAAAACAAAACAAAAAACAAAACCTAACAACACACAGACAACTGATTTTTGACAAAAGTATCAAGATAATTCCATACAGGAAAAGAGTCTTTTCAAAGAATGATCCTGGAAAACTGGATATTACCCTACAGAAAAATAAAGATCCTCATCTCTCACCATTTGCAGAAATTAACCCAAAATGGATTAAAGATTTAAATGTAGAGCCCAAAACTATAAAACTACTTATAAAAACACAAGGAAATGTTTGAAGATATTGTAGTAGGCAAAGATTTATTGAACAAGACCCTAAAATAGACCACTAACACCACAATTAGGTAAGTGGGATTATTGAGATAAAAAGCTTCTGCACAACCTACAGAATAAGAGAAAATATTTGCAAACTCTACTTCAGATAAGGAATTACAAACCAGAATATATAAAGAACTCAAACAGTTCACCCACAGAAAAACCAATTAATTTAATAAAAAATGGGCAATTGATCTGAACAGACAATTCTCAAAAGAAGATGTACAAATGGCAATGAAGCATAAGAAAAAGTGCTCAACATTACTCATGGGAAAATGCAAATCAAACCACAAGAGGTATCAGCCATCCACCGTTGGAATGGTCGTGACCAGGAAAACAGAGAATCAGCAGTGCTGGTGAGGTTATGGGTACAGAGAAGATCCTGCACTGCCACTGGGAGTATAAATTAGAACAGCCACTGTGGAAAATGGTATGGAGCTCCCTCAGTAA
>NW_006159632.1:196761-216479 GCF_000334495.1 Tupaia belangeri chinensis
CTCCTCGGGGGTGCTATCCAGGGCCGCGGCTGGTGCCGAGCCATGGAGTTGGAGGTGGGATTCAGAGTAAGATCCACGGCCGTCCACCTGCCTGGCCAGGCCCCCCCATAGCCAGATGGGCTCAGTGTGTGACAGGAAGCTGGGTGACAACCGCCACATGTGAGCAAGTTCCTGGACTCTGAGCTCTGCTTGGCCCAGCAGCCAGGCTAAACCAGGGGTGTTCCCTGATACTCACTAAGTACCACATAAGTAAACTGAACTTTGGAATGGGCCAGTTTTCCAAAACACAGAAGGTTTGTATCGGGTCATCAGAAAGGTCCAGGATATTTTTCAATACAAAGCCATGACATGAGTTTTCTGATGACCCAGGCAAATATCCAAAGGGGCCTTGCGTACTGTCTTGTGTATTGTCACCTTGGGCAGTAAGCAAGATGTTCCCTCTTGCTTTGCCCACAGGCACGGTGACGCCTCAGTGCGCTGCACCCTGATTTTGCTCTCCCTGGGCCCGCTGTGCCGACAGAACCTCATGCAGCTCAGTACCTCTTCTTCATGGCGTGAGATGGGACCATCCAGAAACCCAACTAAGCCGGTGTGGCCCTTTCACTCAGTGTGCCACAGTTTGTCTTCTCACACAGAGGGGCAGAACGTGGTCTTGGAGCTCGAAACTCTCCTCGTGGGGAGGCTGGCTAGGGTGAGGCAGGTTCTGTAGGGTCACCAGGCCCCAGGCTGCTCTGGGGGCTCCAGACAAGGCAGTAACCAAAGCAAGGAGCTGCTGGTGGCGTGGGAAGGGCAGACATCACGTGAACTGTGTCCTCTCGAACACATGTGTGAAAGCCTCAGTTCCTGGGCGGCCTGTGGGGAGGTGGCTGAGGTGAGATGTGGCCCCAGGGCGGGTCCCGACCAGTGGGAGGAAGAAGTCCCAGCAAGGCTATACCATCCAGGAGCAGAAAGCAGCCCTGTTCTCAGCCCCAAGGCACCTGGACTAGGACTGCCAGCCCCGGAACTGCAGGGAACAAAGGCTACCTGTCTGAGCTGCCAGCCCAATATCTTGCTATGTGGCCCAGGCAGAGTAAGGAACTGTGCTTAGGGCTCTGTGTGCTCTTAGCTCACTTAACTCACAAACTGCCAGATGAGGAGAGAGCTTCCTTGGCTCAATGTCACAGGTGCAGAAATGCTTGGAAGAAAAAAGGCTTTAACTGCGGCCACTAGTGCCTGGCTCTGACATTTCTTGAGCAGGGCTGGACAGGGTGGCTGCGCTCCAGAGTGGACTCTCAGTCTCTGAGTATAAAAAGGGGGCCTTTCCTTAACTGAAAGACACAAACACTTTTGGGGCCTACCCAAGAGGAGGTGGGCATCGGGGTTACTGACCCAGGGGCCATCACAGCTCCCACAGCTCTGCAGTGCTGCGTGCCTTCAGAGCTGATAGCACTCTGGCCCTGGGGTGTCCTAGGGCTGAAGATTGGGGCAGTTCTGGGAATGTAGGGGATCTAGCCCATGTCAAATGGACCCAGAAATCCCCACTGGAAGAATAGGAAGAAGAGAGATAGTTCTCAGTGACTTGGAAAGAGGCCTTTAGGTGAGAACTGCTTGGATTTGAACTCTTCTTCAGGGTGGCCAACCATGGGTAGCCAGGCTCCAGATGTGCCCCAGCTTCAGGGCCTGACTCCCATGCCCACAGGATAGGCATTATGTGGTGGGCATGCCTGCTGCCCTGGATACAGGCAATATGGCAAACCCTTAGGAGATCCCATCCACACACAGACCTGCTCAGAGCTGCTGGCAAACCTTGGTTCAGGTATTCCTGAGTGCTCTGTGAGGCCAGGACCTTCCACCTCTAATTTATAGACAGAGGCTACAGTGCAGAGAGAGTTGACACAATTTCTGGAGTCACACAGTCAGAAACAGTCCAGACAGCCTTCACACACAGACAGTCTGAGTCCCTAGTCCTTGGCACCAGATTGGGGGGCATCCTGCTTGGACTTCCTGGGCCGGCAGAAGGGAAGGCAGGCCTGGGGGGTGACGTTCTGAGCTTGGTGTCCAGAGGTCTAGGGTGAACCCTTCTTCCTCCATCTGTGCCTCTTCCTTGCTTTGAGTAGTCATTGATACAGACTTCACTCAGAGCCTCTCCAGGGGCCAGAAGGGGATGCTCGGAAGTTATTAATAATGAACTAAAAATAAGGGGAAAGAGGAGCAGAGGGGCAGGCATAGTAAAGCAAGACTTTTAGGAAAGAACATCTCTTCAGACCAAGACACACACATTGCCCTGGCCCGAGCTGGCCTGCTTCAGGACAGCAGTGCTGGCACAGCAGTCCCTCGCTATAGCCCCATCTCAGCTCTGACTTGGCCAGTGACAAGGCCCCAGGTGGACTCTCTTGAGACATGTGATGCCAGGGGAGGGTGTGGGGCAGTAACTTGGCAGTGACACCTGTTCTTTCTCCTCCTTGTATTATAAAATTATAGCAACCAACTAGCCAACCAACCAGACAACCAGACAAACAGCCAACCAACCAATCAGCCAATCAACTAGACAACAGCCAACCGGCCAACCGGCCAACCAGCCAACCAGCCAGCCAACCAGCCAGCTAGCCAGCCAGCCAGCCAGACAAACCAGACTGAAATTTACTGAAGTCTAATAAGCTACAAGACCCTGAGACCCCCTAACTGGCCACTGAGGTAAAAGCTGTGCTGTTCTTGCTGTGTCTTGTCCTTGCGTGTCACTTACTTCACCTGGTGAAGAGTCCGCCACGAGTGAGATTTAAAGACGCACAGGCACCCCAGCCAAGGGGAGTGTAAGATGGGAATGGCTCCTCCTGCCAAAGAAGCCGACTGATCTCCGGGTCAGATATCACTTTGTTTGGCATTTGCGTTTATTGTCAGCAGGCAAAATTAGACTTCCCTGTGGTAAATGTTCTGGAAATTTCTTTACACTTGGGTCTATGAGTTCACTCTTTTCCAGTTTTTGAATGAGTATTTTGCAAGATGGAAGCTTTCAGAAGGATTGTGCCACATTCTTGGATTTCATGACTGTAACTTCCAAAATAAGAACAACACAACTCAGATGAGCTCACAGATTTATGTGTAGTTAATGGGGTCAGAGGGAAAGGCAGATGGGCATAAAACATTTTAGACAAGCCTTAGGATCAGCAGTGGCATAGTGGTTCAGGCATTGGACTCCCACATGACTGATTGCTCCCACATGCTGATTGCGGTTTGAGTCCTGGACCTGGTGGCTTGAAACTCATGCCAGGTACATATGTGTGCATGCCTGAAATTCTGAGAGGAGAATGGAGGAGAAGGGATTGTGGCATGACCAGCATCCCCGGAGGATGATTTCTTTTGTGTTTCTCTGTTGCTCTCTGTCTCTCTGGCAAGCACATGTTCCCTAATGCAAAAATCTCTTAAAAGAAAAAGAGAAAGTTTTAGATAAGCCTCTTTGTCTTACAATTAAGGAAATTTGATTAAAATGTAGGAAAAAAATACCTCAGAATAAATTTAATCAAAGAGGTGAAAGATCTCTATAATGAGAACTATCAAAAGCAGAAGAATAAAATTAAAAAAAAAAGGAACTATATTCCTTGATCTTGGATTGGAAGAATTGGCATAGTTAAAATGTCAATACTACTTAAACTATTCCACAAATTCAATACAATTCCTATCAAAATACCAGTGATATTCTCCACAGAATTAGAAAACTAATCATTAAATTTGTTTAAAATTACAGAAGACCCTATATCACTAAAGCAATACTGTACAGGAAGAATGAAGTTGGAGGCATCTTCTGTCCTGATTTCACAGCATATTACAAAACCACAACAACCAAACAGCATGGTGTCAGCTCAGAACAGACACAGACCAAGGGAGCACAATAGAGAACTGAAAAGTCAGAAACAAAACAAAACAAAAAACAAAACCTAACAACACACAGACAACTGATTTTTGACAAAAGTATCAAGATAATTCCATACAGGAAAAGAGTCTTTTCAAAGAATGATCCTGGAAAACTGGATATTACCCTACAGAAAAATAAAGATCCTCATCTCTCACCATTTGCAGAAATTAACCCAAAATGGATTAAAGATTTAAATGTAGAGCCCAAAACTATAAAACTACTTATAAAAACACAAGGAAATGTTTGAAGATATTGTAGTAGGCAAAGATTTATTGAACAAGACCCTAAAATAGACCACTAACACCACAATTAGGTAAGTGGGATTATTGAGATAAAAAGCTTCTGCACAACCTACAGAATAAGAGAAAATATTTGCAAACTCTACTTCAGATAAGGAATTACAAACCAGAATATATAAAGAACTCAAACAGTTCACCCACAGAAAAACCAATTAATTTAATAAAAAATGGGCAATTGATCTGAACAGACAATTCTCAAAAGAAGATGTACAAATGGCAATGAAGCATAAGAAAAAGTGCTCAACATTACTCATGGGAAAATGCAAATCAAACCACAAGAGGTATCAGCCATCCACCGTTGGAATGGTCGTGACCAGGAAAACAGAGAATCAGCAGTGCTGGTGAGGTTATGGGTACAGAGAAGATCCTGCACTGCCACTGGGAGTATAAATTAGAACAGCCACTGTGGAAAATGGTATGGAGCTCCCTCAGAAATCTAAAAATAGAACTAACTTAGGACCCAGTAATGCCACTTATGGGCATCTACCGAAAGACAGGCAATCACTTAGAGACATTTTATGTTATCTATGTTTACAGAAGCATTATTCACAAAAGTCAGGTCATGGAATCAGCCCAACTGCCTGAAAACTGATGACTGGATAAAGAAAATACGGCACACATACAATGGGATACCACTCTTATATAAAGAACAGCAATACCCTGTATTTGACAGAGAGTAGATGAACCTACGTGAAGTAAATCAGGCTATAAAAGGCAAATACTTTGTTCTTGACTAACACACACCAGATGTCCACACTCTATGGAAGAGTCTGACAGTGCAAAAATAGAAAATCATGGTAGACACAAAAACTTGAAGGTGGAGGTGTGTGGTGGGGTCAGGAGAACTTGATTAACAGACATGAGAATGCATGGAAACAAATTAAATAGGCCGTGGAGTGGTATACCACAACAGAGTAAAAAAATGACATTAACAATTCAACATATACTGAAAGAAGGAAAGGGAGAGAGAACACGTCCTTTAACCTGGAGGAAGTATTTCTGAATGAGTGCGCTATTACGAATGTTCGATGTCGAAGATGAGTATGCCTGTATATTACACACTATGCGTCCTTTCAAAAACTATACCTACCCCACTAAGATATATAGCAATTATACATAAACCAGAAATCACAATAAAAATAATAAATAAATAAAAAGAAGAAAAGTAAGGCTCCACAGAACAAAGTAAAGAGAGCGTAAGTGCCCAGTCAGGACCACACATCTCCTTCCTGGCGAGTCCTGAGAATGGGCACTCTGACTTGCTGTGAGGACACAGGAAGACACAGCTAAGCCAGCATGGCCACTTTCAAATTATTCATAAATCTCTGTTGGCTTTGATTGTCAAGACTTCCTTTGCCTCTACTTCCTGATAAGCTGATGAAAAGCTATACTGCATTAAAAAAAAAAAAAGTGGGTAGTTTGCCAGGAAAGAGAAAGAAAAGCCAATGGCACAGCAACAGGAGAAGTCGAGGGCCACGGCAGTCGCACTTCTACCTCCGAGGCCGACCATGAGAAGCCATGGCCCGGGCTGACACAGGTACCTTGTACAGGGCTTCTGCTGCTGCTTGTGGGCGTCGTCTCACTCACAAAGCTGCGATCACTTTCCTTGCTGGGGGAGGTCACCGAGTCAGCACGCGTGTGTCTCAGTGACACCCAGTAGGCACATGTGGCGGTTACATACTGAAGGAATCAGGAACATTATCTCCTCGGGTGGGGTGGGAGGCAGAGGAGCGATGTGTTTCTGAAGTGCTCATCACATTCCTCCCCAGCACAGGGCTTCCATGTGAGCCTCACGACCGTTTACTTCTCTGTGTGTGAATAAGAGTGAAGCAGCCAGCTCTGCAGGAGAGAATGTGCCACACTCTGCAGTGCCTTTCCTGAAAGCAAACCTGTCTCCCATGAACAAGATCCAAGTAGCGCACATGAGGTCACGAGAGGGAGGACGGAGGAAGGGAGAGAGAGGAGAAAAGGAGAACCCGCACTAAACCGCTGCTTGCTTTAAAATGAACTGTTTGACTTCTGGTTCAGGGACTCCTAAAGTAATTATAATCCCTCACCTAAAACTGGACTTAAATAGCCAAACACCCCAAATCGGCCTTGAAAAGTTTTTTGATTGACAAGGGGTGCATATACTTGTTGGAAAGAAAGAGAGAAAGCACCCTGACTGGGGTGTGGTTCCTTCTCAATTCATTTTCCTACATTTCTCCATCCCGTCAGGATTTGGGACATACATGTGCATATGCCCAGATTATATTTTAAGCTGCCAGGGCCTGGATTTGAACTTTGGCCAGTCATGTGGGATAAAACACAGTACTTAATAAAGGTGCTATGGAACTGGTCTCCAAACTGGCCCAAAATATGAGTTTTCTTTTTAAGCAAGTTAATCATTTTCACAAGATTCTTGTGAAAACTGGATGTGAGTAAAAGGAATAGACTTAGTAACTGCTGTTGCTTCATTTTGAGATTTCCCCCAAATCTCACTTTCTATTTTACATAAGATGGGAGTAGAAAGAGGTATCGATAAGGCATCTGAGAAAGAGGAATCTTTGCCAAAAATCATTCACAAAAAAAATTGTTTTATCAATGTCAGGACCAGCAGGTGGCACAATGGTTACATCACTGTACTGGCCAACTGCAGTTCAAATCCCAGCCCCGGAAGCTTGAATGAGACTCATGCCGAGTACATGTATGTGCATCCCATGACCTCAAGAGGAAACTGGAAGAGAAGGGACTGGAACATGGCTGCTTCCCTTGAGAGATGATTTCTTGCTTTCTGTCTCTCTGCCTATCCAGTGAATGGATGTGCCCTATCACAAAAATTTCTCACAAAAAAATTATGAAATACACACACAATACCAAAGAACTATTCTAGATTAAAAGAGACTAAGAGGACATGAAAACTAAGTACGATTGATTAGATGTTTGGATTAACAATAACAAAATAAGCTTTGGTGGACATTACTTGAACAGTGGAGAAATTTTAATTTGGACTGTACATTATTAGTAGTATGTTGATGTTAAGCCTATGTGTTATCATTTTATTGTGGTTATATATGAGAACTTCTTTGTTTTGAAGAGATTTGTGATATAGTGTTTTGGGATGTCATGTTATCTGTGATTAGTCTCCAAGTATTTAGAAAAACAGGGAACAAATATAGCTATATTAAAAATTGATGAGTTTAGGTATACAGCTATATGGTATAGACATATGATATGTTAATTGTACATGTTACATTTCTGTACCAAATAAAATAAAAACTGGTGAAAATGAACCCAGTGTCAGGGAAGTAGGTGGAGGTATAAAACGAAACAAGACTGGCTATGAAGAGGTCATCGCTGAAGTTGGATGAAGGGGGCATTATACAGTTTGCTCTACTTTTACATACGCTGAAACTTTTCTATAATAAATGCCGTTTTTAAAATAAAAAAAGAGGAATCTTTGTCAAAAATCATTCATGAAGTAAATTGTTTTGGTTTGACTGGTAGTTGAAGCGCAGGCTAGTCCAAATTATTTTTTCTATTTTTAAGTGTAAGTTTTACTGCTTAGACCCATAAGTAAGTTAATGAGTGTTGTGGATCTTGGAACAGAAGAATGCAGTAGGTGCCCTTTACAAGCCCCTTTCTGTAAGGGGAGTTTCATGGGAGCAGCTTCCTGCAGCAGCCTCTCGGGACAGTGTGGCAGGGGGCGCGTGCACGTCCTGGAGGGAGGTACGTTTGTGCAGACTCTGCCTGTGCCATGTCCCACTGCGGATCTCGCGACATCAGCCCTGGGCCTGGCGCCTCACCTGCAACCGTTAGATCAGAAATGGAGTCGTGTGCTTGGCACGGTGACACCAAGCTTGCACGGCTACATCACTGGCTTCATGTCCAAGACGGGAGGATGGTTTGCTCATCGTGATTATGTCGTTGGAGATAGCTTTTTTGTGACTGGTAGAAAAATATCTAAGTCAGCCTTTCCCAAATCTTTATACAGGGTACTTTAAATAGAATCTGAAATTTAAACCAGCCCAGGTAGCACTCCTACTTTGCTTTTACTTTTGCAGAGACCCCTAATTTCTTCTCAGTAGCACTCTGAGTGTCCTGCACTGTAGGGAGGGGTTCCTTCCCAGTTGTCACCTGGTGTCACCGTTGTTCAAAAGATTGAGAACTTCACTAAGCACATATTGAATTTTCATTAAAATAATCCAGTAAATATCTCTTTTCCATTCCTCTGTAAAATGCTTATAGACTGAGCATCCTGATCCAAAAATCCAAAATCCAAAATGCTCCAAATTCTAAAACTTCCTGAGAGCTGACGCGACACCATGCATCTGACCTCGAGTGATGGCTTGCAGTCAAAACACTGCAACAAAAATGTTTTCAGAAGTGCCTGAGTCCATGGTGAAGCGCATCGAGAACATCACTGAATTTTATGTTTAGGCTTGGGTCCCATCCCCATGACATTTAATTATATATGAGGAGTCTCGTTGGAGATAGCTTTTTTGTGACTGGTAGAAAAATATCTAAGTCAGCCTTTCCCAAATCTTTATACAGGGTACTTTAAATAGAATCTGAAATTTAAACCAGCCCAGGTAGCACTCCTACTTTGCTTTTACTTTTGCAGAGACCCCTAATTTCTTCTCAGTAGCACTCTGAGTGTCCTGCACTGTAGGGAGGGGTTCCTTCCCAGTTGTCACCTGGTGTCACCGTTGTTCAAAAGATTGAGAACTTCACTAAGCACATATTGAATTTTCATTAAAATAATCCAGTAAATATCTCTTTTCCATTCCTCTGTAAAATGCTTATAGACTGAGCATCCTGATCCAAAAATCCAAAATCCAAAATGCTCCAAATTCTAAAACTTCCTGAGAGCTGACGCGACACCATGCATCTGACCTCGAGTGATGGCTTGCAGTCAAAACACTGCAACAAAAATGTTTTCAGAAGTGCCTGAGTCCATGGTGAAGCGCATCGAGAACATCACTGAATTTTATGTTTAGGCTTGGGTCCCATCCCCATGACATTTAATTATATATGAGGAGTCTTCGTGGAAATTGTGTATTACATAAAAATTACACATAAACTTCAAAATGTTCTTGCACCTAAACTGTAACTTGTTACAACGTGTACAAGCAGAGAAGAGGCCGAAGCACTAAGAGGGTAAAACAGCAGTTTAAAAAGAGCCCCAAGAGCAGTCCAATTGCACAGTAGTTAGGTGCTCTGCAGAGGATTCCACACGGCTGACGAGGGCTCAAGTCCTGGCTCATGCTGGGGTCCTGACCTGATGGAGGGAGAGCTGGAAGGAAAAGAACTTCACTAAGCAACATGAGCAGGCCTCACTAGGGGGTGCTCGCTCTCTCTGCCTCCCTCCCCCACTTTCTTCTTCTCATGCAAGAGCCCAAATCATAAAAGAGAAAATATCCCACATTAGAGCGTATAATGTGAATTCTGGGTTGGAGAAATGGTGTCATCATTGATGCGTTACAAACTTTATGGGGATAATACCCCAAATAAATCAGCGGTGTACAAATAGATAACTCATTTTAAGGGAAGAGAGGATATTGTAATTTTTGGGGAGCCCTCCTGCACCCATTTCACTAGTAAACAAACACATATTTATTGGACTAGTCTCCATCAGGTAGAGGAGGTTCAAGCAAAGCATGGTGAAGGTCCAGGGAGTTCCTGCACATCTCCTCGTTGGTTCCGGGAGTGCCTGGAAGGGACGACCCTCCTGTTCCTGGACCACCACAGGGTCCCTCTCCACTGCTGATGGTACATCAGGGGTTTTAGTCCTTCTCTCCTGCTGGGAAGTGATCAGGCACTAGCTTATAGCAAGACTACACTCCTGGGGACAGACACCTTCCTGGCCTGTGGTCCTGCCAGCTCACACGTGGCTGGGGTGAAGCAGCTTGCCCAGGCTCTGACAGGAAGCCCGGGAGTACTGCACAGCCACTAGTAGCTAAGGCCAAAGGTACGGATCAGAGACTCCTGCAAAGACCAGTGGCACAGGGCTAGTATTATAAACTGTTCCCAGAGGGTTTATAGCATGAACGGAGTCTCACACAGTTTAAGGATGCGATCTAGCTGCAAACACCTTCTGAGGCTGGATCCTGGGATCTCATGTGACCTTCCTGGGAGCCAATGCCTGCTTCTTGACTCTTAGAGGGTGGGAATACGTCTCTCCCGTATTCTGAATTCTAGGGGTGAGAAATGAGCCATACCAACTTCTCTACACACATTTGTGAGGTAAACAAATGTGCAAACGGGTGTGACCTCAGGCCGACATGGGTCTGACTCCGCTCACGTGCAGTCCGCCATCGCTCCAGTGCCTCCTCTTCCCATGTGTCCTTTCGCTGCTATAAATTCTGTCTCTTTATTTTGTCGTTATTTGGCTTTAAAACATCCTTAAAGTGTGCTTAAGATAAGCCCTCCTATGAAGGACTGCCCGGTAATGCGGCAGTTAGGGCTGTGCATAGGGAACCAGGCCCCAGAACTACTGCTATTTGAATACCAGCTATGTGTGCGTGTGTGTGTGTGCGTGTGTGTGCATGACTGTGTGTGTGTGTGTGTGTGTGTGAGAGAGAGAGAGGGAGGGAGGGGGGGGGGGGGGGCTGTGTGTGTGCATGACTGTGTGTGTGTGTGTGTGAGAGAGAGAGAGAGGGAGAGAGGGAGGGAGTGGTGCCTGTGTGTGTGCATGACTGTGTGTGTGTGTGTGTGAGAGAGAGAGAGAGGGAGAGAGGGAGGGAGTGGTGCCTGTGTGTGTGCATGACTGTGTGTGTGTGTGTGTGAGAGAGTGGGTGTGTGTGTGTAGGGCTGTGTGTGTGTGTGTGCACGACTGTGTGTGTGTGTGCATGACTGTGTGTGTGTGCACGACTGTGTGTGTGTGTGCATGACTGTGTGTGTGTACATGACTGTGTGTGTGTGTGTGTGCATGACTGTGTGTGTGTGTGTGTGTGTGTGTGTGAGAGAGAGAGAGAGAGAGAGAGGGAGGGAGGGAGTGGTGCCTGTGTGTGTTCCAAACCCAGATGGGAGGGAGAATGACGGACAAAGGGTGGTGGTGTGACTATTTTCCACTGGGAATGGCTTTCTCTCTCTCCCACACCCTCTGGGAATTAAAAAATAATATTGGAATAATTCCTTCTCCCCTCGAGAACCCTTGCCATCGGGCATCCTGGCAGCCATAAGAGGTACAGTCTAATACACAAGGGCTTGTTCTGTGGCCCCCTTCTCACTCCCAAAGCTTTGCAGCCGAGGGCCTAGCTCATGCAGACACTTGGGCTACAAATGGCCACATTCTATCCTGGTTGGCCACACCAGGGAAGCAAGGGATTGGAAGGGTCACAGAGCGAGAACGGTCTGGCACAAAGGAGCTACAGATCGGGTAAGTGTGGGAGGGGAGTGAGGAGGCAGACCTGCCGAAGGTTCCAGGGAGCCACGAGGAGCTTTCAGGGCAGGAGTGAAAAGATGGGGTGGCTGGAATGGAGGCAGTCAAACAGTCTTAGGTGACCTGGATGGGAAACCATCGTGTAGGCAGGTCAGCATGCTGTCTGTGTCAACCAAGCTGCCATGTTGCAAGTGCAAAATTTAACCTGATTCCGGCCTGTGCAGGAGACAGAAGCACCTCATGATGTTGGCCTGTTCATGGTTTACGGATAGACAAGGAAGTCATGAGCAAGTTCAAATCAAAAACTGTCCAAGTTCATAAACTCTATAACAGAGGAGGTGATTTTTAATTCGTGCACATACAGTTCGTGAATGTGCAAGGCATGAAGGAGGGTCTGTGCTCTCAGAGGCAACATCTATAGAGATTCTAAGGACTTTTTGGAAACCACGGCTCAGTTAGAAGCAGGCACAGGGTGCGCGCTTGGCGATGGGCCTTGCATGCAGCTGGCTGTTGCAGAAATGCTGCAGCGTAACGCAATACGGTCGAGGGTAGCAACGCCCCTCAGCCTCGGGGTTGAGGAACAGGTGGCGATGCCTAATCGCAGCTTGGTCCAGGCATCTCTCAGCTCTCACTAACAGGTACTCAGACGCCTTAGAGCTTGACCGAGAACACGCCTCTGACCTTGAACACATAGGTCTGGGCTATATACATCCACTTACAGGGGACACTTCCTAATAACTACTAGAAGCATATCTTTTTTTTTTTTTTTTTTGGAAAGGGTTTATTACTATAGGGCGTGTACGCTTGCCAGAAAGAC
Organism: Tupaia belangeri chinensis; assembly: GCF_000334495.1. NCBI lineage: Eukaryota > Metazoa > Chordata > Mammalia > Scandentia > Tupaiidae > Tupaia > Tupaia belangeri. The sequence continues at coordinate 209,130 of NW_006159632.1, forward strand.
ACAGAGAGAAATGGAGATAAAACGTGAGAAATTACCCCCCAGGGGGGATGGCCACACCACAATCCCTTCTGCTCCATTTTCCTCTCGGGATCTTGGGCATGCACGCACACGCGCCCGGTGTGAGTTTAAGCCACTGGGTCCAGGTCTCGAATTGGTCATTACGCCAACTGCTGGTCTCGGAAGCATAGCTTCTTAATAATGCTTTCTTTTCCCCAGTTTACTTCATTGTAAGAACATGGCATATGAAACACACAGCATACAGAATGCGTTACCCGCTCCTCTGTCACTGGCCCACCGTTGGCGATGAGCAGCAGCATCAGGGGAGTCTTCCCACTGCACGCAGTGAGGGTGGTCAGCACCCCACCCTTACTGTTCAAGGCTCACCAGACTTGAAATCTGATGTTTGCTGCTGGGTATGAGATGACAGGTCTTGGGATCAACACTTCCCGTCAGCCCCAAGGAAATCCCATCTGGAAGAAGCACAGCTTCACTCTGAATGGCAAGCCCTTCACAGGCTGTGCACACGGACCTCATGGGACATGTCTTCCTGGGAAAGCCTTCTCTCCCCTCGCAGAAAGTGATGTCTGGGCAACCTGGGTCTCAGGAAGACGGGGACGTGGCTTCCACCCCGCCAGGCCTCAGTGGATGATTCATGGGCTCCCGTGTCCACTGAGCTCCCGGGACTCTGGAACAGCAGTCCCTTCTGGGTGAGGGTCACCTAATAGCTGGGCTTCAGCACAGCCCTGGGACTGTGGACAGATGTGTGGGGACAGCCACTGGCATTGGCTGCTTGCTGTCAGCCACATCCCCACCGCGGCTTGGCTGGTGGGCATGCACAGTGACAGCGAAGGTCGCAGCCCACACCCAGCCCCCTTGGAGTGCACCACTCTCCCAGCGGGGCCAGAGTCTCGCCTGGCCCACAGACACCTGCCCTTGAGGGGTGCGGTCACTGCCACCCTCCCTTTGACCAGCCGCTGACCACCCAGGTGCACGTGTGTGGCCCTCTCATCTCCTCACGTGGACAATCCACTCAGCTGAGAGGACAGAGGAGTCTTTGGTGAAGTGAAATGGAAAACGACAGCAGGGAGTGGGTAGAGGTGTGGGGATGGCGTGGGGGGCGGGAGGAAGGCAGTGTTGGGGTGTGCTGCTGCCGGAGCTCCAGTTCTGGGGGCTCCGCTGCTTATGCTCCTGTGGCACCAGCCTGGAAACAGGCTGTGAACCTGGGCCCCAGCACACACCTGGCAGGGGGCGTGCCAGCCTCCAAGTCCTCATTCCACCCTCTGAAGACTGCAGCTTAACGGGAACTTAGCAAGACGTTACAAACAGAAAAGGCAGGCTTGAAAAAGGCCAGTTCAACAGCCACAGTCATCTATGATGGGCCTTACCGAGGAATGCTGATTTAATTCACATGACAGAGTTAAAGAGAGAGAAATCCCTCCCCACCCCTGTGGATTGGCCATGCGATAATCCTTTCTCCTCCACTCTTCTCACGATTTTGGGCACACATGTGGATGTGCCTGGCATGATTCTCAAGCCTCCGGGTTCAGAATTCAAACCATGAAGCTTGGCATGTGGGATCCAGTGCCTTAACCGTTAAATCTGCGTGCCACTTGCCGGCCCCTCTTATGGTTCTCTTAGGACCCAAGTCTAGTTGTGTGAACCAGAAGGATGCGGTCCTGCCCCTCTGATTAATCCCCAGCGTGGAGTTGGGGCCCAGGCTCTCAGGGCAGGTAAGACCCAGTCTTCGTTGTTCCTTTCGACCTGATCTGTCACAGTAAGGAGAGGTTGCCTGTGCAGGAGAGGAGCTGGTGCATGGAATCCCAGAGCATGAGGCCGGCCCTGCCACAGCAAGGCTCCAGCCAGACCTCCTTATCTCCCTCTGTCCATGTGCCCACATGGATCCCACCTTCTCTGCTGCAGATCAACCCTGCCTGTAATACCTGGCATTGCACTGCGCGCATCGGGGCTCTCTGGAGCCACCATTCCTGAGATCAGTCGTACAGAAGAGACCAAGAGAACACAACAGTTCTCCACTCTGACCCGAGCCACACTTGCCGTGAGCATGGGTGCCTGAGGGCTTGTGGAAGGCTGTGCCCGCACTCGAGGTGTGCTCCCTCCCGAGAGCCTGGCTACAGCTGGACTGTGGGGCCGGTCAGACACAGGCTACACCAGCTTCTCACAGCAAGGAGAGGGACAGTAACTGCTAAACTTCAAAAGAATTCTGGAATGTGTCTTTAAAAAATCTTATTTTTATATATGTATGCATATTCATTGCAGAATAGCTTGGCAACAGGGAAAAAAGAATAATGAGGTTCATCATTCCGTTTTATTCTTCTGGCATACTTCAGCATTTAGGAATATGTGTGTGTGTAAACCATAGACCTTGGTTCCATGTGCTCCTCCTGCCCTATGCAAAACACGCCTCTCTCACATGCATGCAAACGTGTAAATTGGGGCCCATGTGGAAGGTGCTTGGTTTGCGTCCCCGGCCTCGTGTGTGTACCCAGACTCCAGGGCCCTGGCAGGGCCTGGGTGAGACTGTGGTGTGAGCGCCTTGCTGGGAATGCCTGTCTCACTCATTGAAGAGATAAATAAAAATAAACTTAAAAAATCATTTAAAAAACTATTTTGAAAATTATAACAGATTTTTTGTATTTGCTGAAGCTACAACACAGCAGAGTATGTAAAGATCACAGACAAAGTGAGGGAAGCCAGCAGACATTTTACTTAAATATTTGAATGCAATGCAGGATTACTAAGCCGAAGAAAACTTGTTTCTATGGCCTGAGAAGTTACGTAAATCCCAGGCTCATTCCTACTAAACAGAGACAGCTCCGCGTCCAGCACGCCAGGCCTCTCTTCCTGTCCCGTTAGCATTTCTGTTTATGGGCTTCCTGCCCTGACAGAGATTACTTTAGAAGTACTCATTGCCAAGATACAGTATTTAAATGGTAGGCCAATTTAAAAACAAGGTGATTTTTCCAGGTTTTGTGGTCTATAAACATTACTCTTGCCATAAAAACCTATAAACCAACACCGTCTAATCAAAGGCTAGAAGAATAGTTATTACAAAGAATCGGAGCTACTTGTCTTTCTCTAGAGACACAAAAGAAAACTGCATTTTTAAAGACTGAAAAGGTACATTAACGGCCCCACTACAGTGGCTCAGGGTTCGGGTCACCGCTCTCCCATGCTGGAGCCATGTGCGAACCGAGCTGGGACCGGGTCGCCTGACATGTGAACCCCATCTGTGCACATGTGACCGCCCTGCTTGGGGCCGGGGACAGAGGTCAGCACGAGACCTGCTGGTGGGGCCCCTCTCTCTCTCATAAGGAAAATAAAATAAGCAACATCTGCAAAAAAATAAACCACTTAGTCTCTACGCAGATAAGACTCACTTCTGCTCCTTTTTCCATGGTGAGAATGGGTAAAAGCTCCCAAAGAAACAAACGTTGAGCCCCAGTGCTTCGTTTCCACATCGTCCCACACCAACCTCGGGAAAAGCTGCACTAGCGGGACTCATGGCAGTCCTTCCGCGAGAACCTAGCACCTGACCAGGGGCAACCGCAGAGTGGCAGGTGCTGTTCCATGCAGGGCAGGGCAGGGCAGGTGTGTCTTGTGGCTCTTCTGCACCTACTTTGCTATTTTTGTGTCTTGAAACATGACCGAAGTGCACCTGGTGGTGCCAGAGACTGTTTCTAGCACCTTCGTCAGCATCCCCCTTTCCTTCCAGCACTGCCTATTTTGAAGAACTACTTAAAATAAATAGTTAACATTTCATCTCGTTTTAAGAAGAGATAGCATGTGAGCATGCGTGTGTTTTCTAGAAGGACACACAGCAATGTTCTGCCCCAGACAGGCCCTGCCAGGGCTGATCCACACCCAGGCCACTCGCCCTGAGGCCTCTGCTTGCCCTCAGCTCTGGCTTCGCCCTGCACTCTTGCTGAGCTCACTCGTACTCCTGACAGCCTCTTCATTTCTTTTTATATATAGAGAGATTTCTGCTGTAGAGTGTGTGCACTCACTGGAGAAACAGAGAGACACAGAGATAGAAAGTGAGAAATCATCCCCTAGGGGGATGGCCATGCCACAATTCCTTCTCCTCCATTCTCCCCTCAGGATTTTGGGTGTGCACAAATATACACCTGGTGTAATTTTTAAGTTGCTGGATCTGGGACTCGATCTATGGTTGGCTACGTGGGAGTCCAATGACATAACCATTATGCCATCTACTGGTCCCTGGAGTTTTCTTAGTTTTAGTTGACAGATAATAATTGTACATATTTATGGAATACATGTGATGTTTGGATACATGTCCATACAGTACAATAATCAAATCAGAATAACTGGAGTATCCATCACCCCAAACAGTTTTCTTATCTTTGTGGTAAGAACATTTAGCTTATACCGTTTAGCTATTCTAATGTCCACGGCACTGATGATGAACTGTGGTCACCACACTGACTAAGGACTCCAGAAAGCAATTGGAGATGTGCACCCAGTGACCAGTGAGCAACTCTCCTTCCCACCCACTCTAGCCCTTCTGAGCTCCTGACTTTTAAATCTGATATATAGGTGGAGAATTGAGGGGTCATTTGTTAAATGTGCCTGGTCACCTCACTGCTAGACACACTGCTCTGGAAAGCACCACAGTCACAGAAAGTCAAACTGGGGTTGGAACGAGGCTGGCCACACAAACCACTGCTGTCCTCCTGCACTCACACACCGTGGACAGCCCTCCTGCAAACGCACACTGAGGAAAACCCTACTGCACACGTACTGAGGACAGCCCTCCTGCACACACACACTGTGGGCAGCCCTCCTGCACAGGTACACTGACGACAGCCCTCCTGCACACACACTGTGGACAGTCCTCCCGCACATACATACTAAGGACAGTCCTCCCGCACACACAGTGTGGACAGCCCTCCTGCACACACACTGAGGACAGCCCTCTTCCTTGCACAGTAGCTTCTCTGATATAACAACAATATCTCAAGAAGTACATTGTTATTATTTTCAAATCTAATCTTCCAAATTCTTGCTCATGAGCATATTCAAGATGTAAGCTTGGGTACACAGCATTCATTCATTTATCACACCAATGGCATCTTATACAGAAAGAGAAAGAAGATAAGATAAAACATGTGCATGGGAATTCTAATAATCCTCCCTTCACATCAGTATAACAGCTCCTTAGGGACAAGGGCTCTCCTGGAGCTGCTGCCTGCAGACAGAGCTGTCCCCATGCCCGCTAGATAGAGCTGCCCTGGCATCCCCCAGACAGTGCTGCCCCTGTGTCCCCCAAACAGAGTTTTTCCAGTGTCCCCCAGACAGAGCTGTCCCCGCATCCCCCGGACAGCACTGTCCCCGTGGCACCCGGACAGTGCTGTCCCCGCGTCCCCCGGACAGAGCTGCCCCCACATCCCCTAGACAGAGCTGCCCCCACATCTGCCAACAGAGTTCCCCCGCATCTCCCAGACAGCGCTGCCCCCGTGTCCCCCAAACAGAGCTCTACCCATGTCCCCCAGACAGAGCTGTCCCCGCGTCCCCCGGACAGCGCCGCCCCCGCGTCCCCCAGACAGAGCTGCCCCCGCATCCCCCGACAGAGTTCCCCCGCATCTCCCAGACAGCGCTGCCCCCGGGTCCCCCAGACAGAGCTGTCCCCGTGTCCCCTGGACAGCCCTGTCCCCGTGTCTCCAGGACAGCGCTGTCCCCGTGCCCCCCGGACAGAGCTGCCCAGGTGTCCCCACATATGTTCCCAGGGCTCAGCTCTCTGCCTCCCTCTGGGGCTCAGCACAAGGATGTGTCTTGGCCACAAATCACTGGGTATTGGTATTATTCCTTCAGATAGGCCTAGTCATTTTCTTATTTTTAAAAATAGTATTTTGGAGCAATTGAGATTACTCACTTTTGCTATAAAAATAGTTTGTGTAGGTGAAAGGAAGCAGCCATCTGGTTGATGGGCTCAGTTAATTTTGTTTACCAGTGATGGGGTAAAATGTACGGCCATGGGACATGTCGGTGACAGGAGGAGACTGGGAACCGCTGTCACACAACAGCAGAGAGCCCTGATGGGCTCCGGCCGACTCTGCCCACAGACAGTCTGAGCTCACACACGTGGAGCCCCACGGCTCATGGCCAGCGTGCATGCACTGTTCACGAGTGACTGACCACACAGAACCATGCTCCTGCCTGTGCTCACTCCACAGCTCGCTCCCCACGTGAGCCGCAGGAGGTGGCAGCTGTTTCCCACCTTCCTCGTTCGTGTGACTGTCCTCCCCCAGCTCGGGCCGTGTTCATGCTACTTTCTTTTGTAGGCTCTGACAGGAAGCCAGGAGAGAGAGGGAGGAAGACATCCACTCAGCCCTCAGTGTAAGGGCAGCTGGCTGCTCCTCGAGGCCAAGTCCACAGGGCTCCTGCCTCACAGCTATCTGTTCAAGGCAGCTATACTTAAAAAATGTTCTGGAATGATCCGTAATAGCAACGAATTTTCAATATATTGCATTTAGTTGATGAACTTAAAAAATATGTTCAGCCAAAAGGCTCCATGCCAGAGTGTAAGTGTTACTGAGCACACGCAATGTGACACTCTCAGAGTAGACTCCCCCCCCTCCTCGCCCTTGGGGAGACTGGTTTATACTCAGTTCACACTGAGATGACCTGGTCAGACCCAGCATGGTGCTAGTGAGATAAACACAGGAATTCTGTTGTTGGAAAACATAATCTTAATGAATCTGAAGGAAAATATCTCCAATTTTGTGAAAACAGAAGGATAATCAGTTTTCAAGAAAAACTGTACATGTTTTCAAAATTCTGAGGTTAACAGTAAATTTTAAGATGTACATTTTATTGTAGGTAAATAAAGTGCTCAACAGTCAAGGAGTGCATTGAGAGAAATGCCCCACCATTCCCTGAAGGAAGCGCTATCACACCGTCTCCATCGGCATGGATGTGGGCAGTTGCCAGGGCTGAGACAGACACTCACACCCACCGAGGGCCATCCTCCCCAAGATTAGACAGACACACTGAGGGGCACACTCCCAGCCTGAGGCACCACCATGGGCCACTGCCACCTCGCTCTCAATGTAACTGGTGACGCATTCAACTTAAAGACGCATTAGTCTAAAACACATATTTTCTGGGAGAATCTAGAGAAAAATTTTTAAGGATCATCAGTAAAAATATCTTAACTGATGCAAAGTAAAATTATTTTTTAAAGATCACCTATAAAGGGGGAACCAGCAGTTAGCGTAATGGCTATGTCGCTGGACTCCCACGTAGTCGACCGCGGTTCGTGTCCCGGACCCAGTGGATTAAAACTCACGCCCGGCCCGCGTTCAGTGGGTG
>NW_006159632.1:216610-231106 GCF_000334495.1 Tupaia belangeri chinensis
AAACCCTCAAAAAAAAAAAAAAAAAAAGATCACCTATAAAAATATCCATATCCCTTACCAGAGTATTTTCAAAATACCACTCAACAAAATCAGTCAAGGACTTCTAAAAAGTTAGCATTAGGGAAGTTAGTATCTCCTTACCATTGTGTGCTCACTGGACAGAGAGACAGAATGCGAGAAATCACCCCCTCCCCATGTGTCCACAGCAAGGATGGCCATGCTACAATCCCCTCTCCATTCTTCTCTTACGATTTTGGGCATGCACGCACATGTTCCCGGTGTGAGTTTCAAGCCGCTGGATTTGGGACTCGAACTGCAGTTAACCATGTGAGAGTCCAATACCTTAACCATCATGCTACCTGCTGACTCAAGAATAAAATATTTATTAAAGAAATTCTATCCCATAAGAATAACTAATACAACAATACTGTAAAGATTCTTAGCATCAATAATTCACAAGTTATGATTTAGTTAATGAATGACCTATTTTATGTACCGATCATGATGCATTTTTGGAAATTATTCAATATCAGATATTTACAGAGATGCAATAATAAGTTAAATAAAGCTAACTGGGCTATTCTACTGTTTAAAAGACCTGTCAAACCAGCCCGGTAGGTGGTGTAGGGGATTAAGGTGCTGGACTCCCACACCAACTGCAGTGTGAGTCCTGGACCTGTTCACTTGAAACTCACACTGGGCACGAGTGTGTGCATGCACAAAATCCTAGGAGGAGAAGGGATTGTGGCATGACCATCCCCCTGGGGGTGATTTCTCACTGTCTCTTTCTCTCTGGTGAACACACACATACTATAACAAAAATCTCTCTCAAAAAAACAAAAACAAAAACAAAAAACAAAAATCAAAAAACAGAAAGACATTAAATGTATTGATGTGATTGGGGCCAGCAGGTGGTGTAATGATTAAGGCACTGAACTCCCACATGGCTGAGCACAATTTGACTCCTGGATCTGGCAGCTTGAGAATCAGGTTTGGCACATGTGTGTGTGTACCCAAAATACTGACAAGAGAATGGAGAAGAGATTGTGGTGTGGCCATCCCCCAGGGGGTGATTTCTTACTTTTCCTCTCTGCCGAGCACATGCACCCAAAAACCTAAAAATAAAAGTATTGATGTGATCAAAAATGTCTTGAAATATGTAACAGTGTAACCAGCCAGAATTGGCCTAAACAGTAAAAAATCCTGGCAAGAACTGTTGTCTAGTAAGTTCCTTGGTAGGATGCCTAAGCTGCAAAGGCTGAGTGATGAAGTTGACACCCACAGCAGGGAGTGAAGAAGAAGAAGCTGGCTGTAGCAGGGCAACCAATCGGAACAGGACCAGTTTCCCCCTTCATTTGCATAGCCAGCCATGACTGAGGCCTGGGGTGTGTACTCCTGGCAGAAGCAAGGCAGATCTGAAGGTGAGCTGCAACATTCCTGACTTCCTGCTGGCTAGGCCTGTAAGAAAAGTCTTGCTTTAAGACTCAGGGGGACATTAATTGGTATTCGTGCACAGTGGGCAACAGACTCCTTTATTGGAAAGAAAGGTGGGGTGGAAATACATCAATATAAAATCAGTTAATTAATATCTAAATGGTTCAATATGTTATAATACTTGTAAATTAATAAACAGAAACATTTCTGCATATTTAGAGGGTGGCAGTTAAAAGCAGTTATATCAGAAATAAGCTTCTGAATTCATTCAACCCCATCCCATATTTTACAGGTGAGAAAATAAAAAGAGAGATTATGCATCAAATACCCAACTGACACTAATTAAAACAAGCGTGAGATGCATGTAAAGATTTTGACTAGCCTCCTCTTGTAATAACGTCTGAAAACTTTAATGTTATTGTATCACCCTTGTGAGATTTACAATAGTTATTCAATAAATCTGACATCAATTATGGGTCATCCTGAGGGAAAAAGACAAAGGAACAAGCTAATGAGTGGGGAAGGCAAAGCGAAAGCGAGGTTGTCCTAAGATGTTTTCTGCACCTGTGGGGTTTCTTCAGCCATGTGCGTGCTATCATAAGAACAAACATTGTATTACTGGTTTCGCTGTGTGCTCTGTACCACTGTCCCCAGTCAGAAATGCCAGGGATGATCACTCGGATATCACTCATTGTATTACTGGTTTCGCTGTGTGCTCTGTACCACTGTCCCCAGTCAGAAATGTCAGGGCTGATCACTCGGATATCACTCATTGTATTACTGGTTTTGCTGTGTGCTCTGTACCACTGTCCCCAGTCAGAAATGTCAGGGCTGATCACTCGGGTATCATTCATTTTGCTGTAGTCTTTACTCTCTCCCTTCAGAAATACTTGCTACGTCAGACATAAGCATTTTCTGACCTGAGCCATTTAAGGCGGTATTGTAAGGTGGAAGTACATGTTTCATTTGCTACAAGTTTTCATTTACTCACTTTTAACACAGAAGGTTGGGATAAAGTCAGCATTTCCTGAACTCTTTGAAAAAACTGAGGAGGTATGCCAAGTTCCTACCATTTATGTGCTCTGCTCAGTCTTAGCAAATGAAATGTTTTCATGCCTAAAATCTCAAAGGTAAGAGGGTCTACAGCAGCCTCTGCTCCACGGCTCCTGATCTGATGGGCTTCCTTCTTCTGCCTGAGCAGGTAGGCAGCATTCTGGATGTTTCCAGAAATTATTTTCTTCAGACTTGTGGTCTTATTGCTTACTATCAGCTTCAAGGAGCTTCTAATACGGACTTGTTCCCCTTTATTCTTCTCTGGAGTTAAGACACCTTGAGGAGAACCAGTGATTTCCACCAACAGGAAGCCCATAGGTCCTGCCAGTGCCCTTGACAACATCATCCCAGGGAAAGACAATGGATTGTTGTCATTTTACATGTCACTTCCAGAGGCACACTAAATCTTCACCTCTTGAAACAAAACATGCAATTATACTAAGCGAAGTTAACTATTGGGTTGTTGGAAAACTCATGATGCATTTTCACATATAAAAATATGCCAAGACTTTTCTAACCACCCAGTGTCTTGAGCTGAAGTACCTCTACAGAATTAAAGAACTACGCAGCGTACAACACCTTTAAGATGGCTACTCATCTTAAAAGACCCAACAAAAAGTAGCTGTGTTCCACTGAAGTTCAGTAACTCACGTCATTATGTTATCGGGAAAAGTTCAGAATACCTGATGTCACTTGAGCTCTCTTGACCCAGCAGGGTTATACTGGGTCCTCTGCTTGGTTTGTGATCTCATCTTACAGTGTCAGGACAGCAGGGAAACTACACTCCTGACTCACGTATCAGGAAAGAAAATGAATTAGGAAAATGAAGGCCCATATTCCATGTCACAGCAACTAAAGAGAGAGACTCCTCAGACCTGCTCCATCTCCCTGCTCACCTCACCTAACAAACTCTCCTGAAAGCACTCTGGATGCCGCTTTAAAGAAATCACTACCGAACCTGACAAGCTAGAGTACATACCTCTTTTTTTTCTTCACGAGGGAACTCCTACAAATATCCTTCTGTTTTTATTTTACCTTTTTGTGTGTGGTACTTTATTAGTAAAAATAGAAAACTAAACAGAAAATTAAATCTCTATTATTTGTGAATTATTTCATTGTCTTTTATTTAACAATTATTTTCACAAATTTATATGTTTAACACAATATCAGAGTAGGTGTAGTTGAGACTTATCATACAAAGCTGTATTCTGAGGCACAAACCTAGACCTTGCTCTGTGGTGTTTGTGCTCCAGGAGCTTATAAGACTTGGGAACTACTATTCTACACAGCAGGTCTGGTAATTTCTTTTTTTTCTTTTTTTTTTTTTTATCTCAAATGAATCAGGTTTTTAATGGCTGCTTTTCAACATAATAAAGACATATATACAAAATAAAGACAAAATACTTTTTCCCGTTTGAAAACACTTCTCTTTAGTGCATATATACTTTGAATTAACTGTTATAGTAAGTTTATGCTGTATCTGTCAATGTTCAAAGTAAATCTATCATAGAACAGTGTTCTTGAGTCAACAGCAGCAGCAGCAGCAACTAGAGCATTACAGAATACTTTTACTGCTTCTTCCAGATTCTGTAAAATCCCAATGCTATTGCCAGGCAAGTAAACACTGAGACTGCAAGATAACGAATTGTCTCAAGTTTGTTAGACTCCATCAGTGTTTTTAAGGAAGCAATTTCAGTGTCAATTTTGTTACTGGTTTCTGAAATAATACTTTTGGTTTGGGTATCCTTTTTTGGTAAATTCTGTGGTGGCTTCCATAAGTTGCTTTTCTTGATCTGTAAACATATCTGTTATTCTGCTCCTTTCTAAATTGATATCCAGTTTATTATCTGTTCGGATTCGACTTGTTTCATTTATTAGTTGTTGTTTAACTTGGTTTAGTTCAATTTTCATTTTCTCATTCTCTGCTCTCAGATTTGCAAATTCACTTTTCTCTAGGATGACCATGTCTTTTCTAATGGAGTTCAAATGCGATCAAAATAAATGTATTACCTGCTGAGCTTGAGTGACCATTTCTTTATAGATTGTATCCAGGCTGACATTTGATAATGTGGCTAATGCAGATACAATTGTTTCTGCTTGAGTTTTGTCAAATCCATTAGTTTCCAAATCTTGAACCAATGCATGTGTATCAAATGTTAATTTCCTTTGTTCTAAAGGAGTTATGGCCACTGGCCTCCTATCATATCCTTCCATGGCTGTAGTGGTCAAGAGGTCTCTCCACAGGGCCAGTGAGAAACACCCGTGGGGGGTTGAAACCCAACGGTCCCAACTGCCTGCCGCCAAGCCCAGCGGTGCCCCATGTTGTGTTTTCCGGTTGGCGGGAGAAAGCAGAGGGCCAGGTCCGGTAATTTCTGTTGAATTCTACTAACAGCTTTATGCCCATCTCTGCTTAGCTCTACAACTGCCAGGCTAGAGGAAATATGGGTCTTAATAAATCCTCAAAAGGCCCACAAGACATCTTCAAAATGGAACTAACCCACATTTATCTGGTACGCTAGGGCAGGTGGCATTCTGAATAATAGCAGCAGAGTATATGTCTGATCTGAGACACTACACATCGTGTGGAGAGGTCAGTGCTCACCCAGCTGACGATCTTTTCTACACATCGTGTGGAGAGGTCAGTGCTCACCCAGCTGACGATCTCTTCTACACATCGTGTGGAGAGGTCAGTGCTCACCCAGCTGACGATCTCTTCTTCTCAAGCATGCACCCAGAAGGTGTCTCCCAGTTCCCTTTGTCTGGTCATGACTGGGCACTGGCAATAGGCAGCACTTCAGCCTGGCCTTGGCACCCTGAGACTAATGCCAGGTACCATTTCCTTCTCTAAGAGTCTGCAGCAGCGACATATACGGCGATCTTGGAAGTGGTACCTGATGGCGGTAAAGCCAGAGAGAGGGCTCGGACCAGGAAGGCCAGAAGCAGACTCTTACAGAGTACACATTCTTCTCAAGCTCACATGGAAAATCACCAAGATAGACCATATTCTAGGCCATACAACATACCTTAACAAATTTTAAAGAATATGAATCATATAATATATGTATAAACCAAAATAAGTTTAGAAATCAATAACAAAAGTACAGATGTTAAAAATGCCAAAATACCGGGAGATTAAGTGACACTATGAAGCAAAGATAATGGTGCTGCCATAGCCACTCCCGCACCTGCGGAAACATGCGTCTAGACACGGACCTTCCAGCCTTCACAAAACTCACTCAGAGTGGACTGCAGATCTAAATAAAATATAAAATAATAAAGCTCATAGATGACAACAAAGGAAAAAATCTAGATGACCTTGGTTTGGTAATGACTTTTCAACACCAAAGTAACCATGCATGAAAAAAAGAATTATAAGTTCTACTTCATTGAAATTAAAATGTTCTTCTCTGCTGGAGACACTACTGAGAATGGGAAGATAAGCCACAGACTGGGAGCAGATATTTGCAGAACACATATCTTAAAGGGTTGTTACCTAAAAGAGGCAATACATTTAAAACTCAACAATAAAAATTCAACAACCTGACTTAAAAATGGGTGAAACAATGAACAGATTCTTCATTGAAGAAGATATATAAAAGGTAAGTGAGCATCTCAAAAGATGCTCGACATCAAATGTCACTAGGAAATAGCAAATTACAACAATACAGAGCTGGCACTACCCACCTATTAGAATGGCAAAAATCCCAAACACTGAGGCACCAATTGCTGGCAAGAATGTGGAGCAATGGGAACTCTCTCCTTGCTGGCAGGAGTGCAAAATGACCTTGCCACTTTGGATTACTATCTGACAATTTCTTACAAAACTAAATGTACTATCACCATACAATTCAGCAATCATATTGTCATTTACTCAAAGTAGCCAAAAATTTATGTGCACCCAGAAACTTCATGTGAATATGAATAGACAACCATGATGCCCTCCAGCAGGCAAGCAGTTACAGGCTGTGGTACGCCAGGTGGGACACGGCAAAGCTGAAAGTGCATATTAAGTGAGAGACATCGATATGAATAGACGCACACTGTAAGACTCCACACACTGACATTCTGGAAAAGGGGCAACAATGGAGAAGGTGAAAACACCAGCAGCTGCCAGGGGACGGGGCAGGGAGGGAAGGAAGAGGCGAAACATGGTGGACTGCCCTGACACAGTGGTGGCAGGGCCGAGTCAAGGTGTGCACAGCAGGAGTGAGCCAGAACATGAACTAGAAATTGCTGATAATGACGTATCCATGCAGGTCTTTAGTTTCAACACCTGTACCAATCATGGGGCAGGCTATGCATGCGTCTGGCCAGGGGAAATCTTCATGTCTTCCTTTCAATTTTGCTGTGAACCTAAGACTGCTCTAAAGTCTATCGAAAATGAAACACATAAATCATAAACAGATTTCCATTAATGAAGACTCATTGGTAAGGAATTACTGTAAATACTGAAAAAAACTATCAGCTTATCCTTCTGACCACTGAGAAAAATGTGTTTAGACTTCTCTTATTGAAAGAATAAGAATGAAAATGTAACCACGATCAAAGACATTGCCTTCCTAAAGGAAGGACAGGGCTTTATATGGTCATTGCGAGTGTTTATAATTGGAGAAAGAGAAGTTGGACAAAAAAGGCCAAAATGAATAGGACCTGGCACCCTGTGATTGCAACACCAAGAGCAGTTACAGGGTTGTATGTGGGTAATGTCCAAGTTGTTTCTGAACCAAATCCAAATCTCCAAGCTTCTGCATGGGAATCAAGGATTCAGTCACCCACTGCAGAGCACGGGACTCATGCCCCTTGTCTCGGCCCTCAGGACCCAGAACCTGCTGGAGAAGGGCCAGGGAGAGGCAATGGGATGAGCCATGTCGGCGAGGCTGTTAAATCAGTGTTAAGTCCTTGTCTGCCGAGATCAGTGTCAGGAGAAGCCCATGCACGTCTATAAAAACCAAGCGGGTCCAGGCAGAGGAAACACAGGGCCATTCGCCAAGCACTGTCCAAACCAGAAGTGAGGAAGGGGCTGTGGGTGGAGCGGCTTTGGAGTCCTCAGAAGTGAGTGTAGGACAAGTACAGCACAAGAGGGTTCAAAACTTTGTGAAAAGATGGAATTAAAGCACAAGTGACTTTAGTGAAAAAATGACTGAAATCCAGGCACTTTTCATAAAGCACATTTTCCATAAACATTTTGAAGCTCTCTTATATAGCAAATTTGGTCACTTTTTACCTCAAGAATTGGTAAAGGCTGAAAATAGAAAGAACTTCAAAAGATAGTTTATACAATTTCAAATCCAATAGCTCAGTTTTCTGTTCCGAGCCGTTTCTAAACCTCTGAGTTTAGGGACAGGGCCTTGCCTGAGGTGAGGCTGTCAGAACGGATTCTCAGGGATGGCCACTGGCCACACCAAGCTCTGTTTCTTATAGACCCAGGAGAGAGCAAACTGACCAAGGCATATGAGATACTGATTGTTGCCAAGAAATACAACCCTCCAACCACTGGAAAGATCAAAGTTTGTCTAATGTCTTGCAGAGAACCGAGAATGGGTGGACTCTGGAAGGTTCATTTCTTGTTCCTTCTGCAGTCAATTTCATCTGAATGACAGACCCACTCCTCAGCCTTATTAACAGTAGGCTCCAAGATGGGAGGGCGGTTATTCCACCTTTGGGCACCCATTTTCTTAATTCCCTTAAAATGGGAGATTAATGTGTTTTTACTTAAATGTGACAAATTTAACATTTTATCTCTCTGAAACATTTCTGTCAGTTATTACCATCTAAGTCCGAATAGTAGTTTCTAGAACAAGCATTTATTGAATAATGCTAGTTTCTTCTTAGTTACTGAGATAATTAAACATCCATTTCAATGTAGTATCAGATAATCTGTCTGATTTTAATCAAAATTCCAAAATTCCTTCAGAAACTTTGTCAAATGTCTTTCTGAAATCAAAACCAACTGGTGTGCAGTGGGTCTACCTCACGAGCCCGCTCCACCACATGTGACAGTGGTTGCTTTCCTTGACTCTCTTTCAGTGGTTCTTGCTTAGCCCTAGATACGAGTCCTGAGTCCTATTTTCTTATTGTTTAGTGGCAGAGGCTGAGGGAATCATTGCAGCTGTTCATGGGCAATGGGCCCCGCGTGGACACTTCCTGTGGTGCTCCTGCAGTGGACTCTTGCCAGGAAAAGATACTCTCTTTTTCTTTTCTTCTCCTTTTTCTTTTTTGTTAAAAAAAATAAAATAAAATAAAAACTTTGCCAGAGGGCATATGTGCCTATTGGAGAGAAAGGAAAGAGAGAAAAAGCAAAAAAGCACCCCGTGGGGAATAGTCATGCCACAATCCCTTCTCCATTTCTCCTCCTTTTGGAATTTCTAGGCACACACACATGTTCCTAGTGTTTCTCAAGCTGCCAGGCCTAGGACTCGACCATTTTGTTGGCCACATTTGATTCAACTGCTTTAACCAACATACCACTGGTTGGCCCTGGAAGTCTTCTTCCTTTGTTCCTCTTTCCTCCCCTCCGCCAGTTTTGTGAAGACCCACTGTCTGCAGTGGGGGAGGGCAGTACAGAGGGTGGCACCTGCTTCTGAGCAGACACACTGAGAGGGCTGAGGACACGCTCGGCCATCCCTCATACGATCATCCTGTGTAATAGCTGGGACACGTTTGAACATTTATTTAAGCGCAGCTATAGGATGCCTGTCATGTGTCAGACATTGTTTTAGGGGCTTCTGAATCATAAACTCACACAATTCTTAGAAGGAGCAGATAAGGCACTTGCCACTGTCTCCATTCCACAGGTAGGAAACCAAGGCTCAGAGCTGGCGTGGAGCCTGCTCCGGGTGTGTGCTGTTAGCCGTGAGCCACGCTTCTGGGGAGTGAGGCGGGAAATGTCCTGAGAAATTGCGATTTGCTGCAGAGAAGACATAGTAAAAGAACAGCGAGGGACAGCAGGCAGATGTGCAGCGACAGTGTCCGGCTGGCTTCTCTCTAGAGGACTTCCAGCCTAGACAGGGGCAACATGGCACGCTAGTCATCGGTCTTTTCTAGAAATTTCCCTTCTTTTCATACCTGTCCCGAATGGAAAACTACTTTCTTTTCTGTCAGTTCTGTCATCGCCAGCAGCAGCCCTAAGTCTCAGGCTCCTCGAACTTTGCAGACTCACCTACAGGAGGTGCAGCGGCCACTCCTGTCTCCACATACACGGGCTACCCTGCATGTGCGTGACACTTGGGCTGCCTGCTCTGGCAGTCTGGAGGGCATCTCGGTCAGATCTGCAGTGATTTCTTGCCATAATATACCCCCTGGGGACGACAGCAACTGCTACTTGGCACTGAGATCTCAAAAATTCATCAAGAGTGAATTGGAGCTGGGTTCACCTTCAGCTTAAGGTCAGAGGACACATCTCTATTCGTGTCACAAAAGACAATGTTGTTCTTGAACCTTTTCACAACAGAATTTGTTTTAGGTAAGGTTCTGAAAACTGAAAATCCCCTCCCATACGGGAAGAACATTTTCACAGACAGTCCTGTATCTCTTAAAAGCTGACATATTCACAGAAAAAGAGAACATGGAGTTTCTCAAATAAGTACTTCTCAGAAGGTAAGACCTCACACACACCCGCAAGGCTGCAGCTCAAACACCCTTGAAAAAAGGGTGGACCTTCAATCTTCAAACAGTTCTATTTCAGCAATAGGCATGAAAGTATTGCAGGATTATTAACATGGATGCCAAAGATAAAATTACTGCTTGATATTTTAGTACTTCTCAAAACTAATCTGAATTCTTTTTAAATTATTCTTTTAAAAATGCATTGTTATTATTATTATTATTATTCGATATAGGACACATATGCTCACTAGAAAGAGAGAGACAGAAAGAGAGAAAGTGAGAAAGCAAGCTACCAGGTCTGGTAGCTTGGTCAGCCATGTGGGAGTCCAGTGCTTTACCTACCACACCAAGTGCTGGCCCTCTTTTAAGACTTACCTAAGTAAGTAAAATGAGCCTTTTTTGGTCATACCTCAAGTTGGATCAGATTAAAGAAACTGTCGGGTAAGGAGAGAATATCACATAGCTTGCTGTAAAGTCCTAATTGTAGAGGCTCCAGAAAGACCCAGTCCACATAAGTCCATGTAAGACCACGTAAGACCACACGGGAGCTCTGTGAGTCTTCCCACTTTGCAGCCTTTTCCCCACAGAACTTGAATCTGTCCTAGAAAAGGAGGGTCCCAGACTACTGAACACTGAGGCTGACAGAGCTCTGTCCTCTTCCCTGCGTCAACCCCTCACTGCATCCGGAGCAGCCACTAGGAGATGTCTGAGGACAGGTGCCCACAGAGTTCTCCTCTGAGAAGGAAAGGACCTTCGGATCTCTGTTGTAGAAAGGAGGACAAGGTGGGACAGTCTCCTCCCAGGACCCACCGCCTCCCGGGCTCCAAGCGCACTGTGGAGGAAGGGTAGACAAAACTGTTGAAAAGCCACGCCATCCTCAGCGCTGCATTTTACCTAATGGAGAGTCTGTCATCATCGAGGAAAGAAGTTCATTTGACAAAAAGATGACACCCAAGGACTTTGGCTTAAAGAGAAATCCCATCTTCACTGGTCTGTCACCAGAATGTGCAAATCTTCCTTCTCCATACTGAAGGACTAATTTGCTTTTATGACCAAGCAACACAGGGACTGCTGTTAATGTGAGCAATCTGTCTCTCTCAAGAAAATACACCAGCTGGGTCTTGCTACTCTGAAGAGTCAAAAATACCTGCTTTTCATCCGTGCCGCTGCTGCCCAGGGACCGTAATGTAGCCGACTCAGGACAGAAGGGCAAGCCAAGGTTTGCTGGTTATTTACTTATTTATTTTTGCAGTTTTGAAGCGGGAAGTTTCCTGTTTAACAGATGTTGACCAAAAAGAAAGCTAACTGCGGCCCTGGATGGAGTAGTTGGCCCCAAACAAATGCCTGTGGCCCTAGGGAGGGAAACCCGTGCCTCAGTGAGAGGCCCAGGGAAGAGATACAGCAAGAAGGTTGACGGCAAAACGTCCTGGTCCCTTCTGAAACATGGCGTTGATACAACCGTGCCGCATGCCATCTCCATCAGTAGTCATTGCCGAAATCCACCTGCTAAAGCACAGGACACCCTGGGACCCCTCAGCCTAAGGTTCTTAATCGGTAACTCTGGGGCCAAGTCTCACGGGTTTGCAAAAACGCATCGAAGCCTTTGATTGAGAAGGTTGCACATCCCGAGGACGTCTCGGTGCAGGGGCTGACGTGAGGCAGTCCCTGTGCCTGTCCTGTTCTTTCTCTCAGCCCTGGGAGGGAAAAGCAGTGAGTCATCATTCCTGCCACTTCCCCACACAGCAACTGAGTTAAAGCCAAAATCCATGGCATGAACATGCAGAACCTTCATGGTGCGGATACATGAAGTCATGCCACGAACGTGCAGAATCATGCAGACCACACTCTGAAGGAACACAATTGCTACAGCCCTGCCTGGCCCCCAGGAAAAGTAGGCAAAGAAGAAACTTAACAGGGAAAAAGGCACCAACAAGAGAACGTGTCCCGCCGTCGCCAAACTCCGTGAGTAATCACTGCGGTGTCCACGGGAGATCAGGTGAAGAAAAGAAATGACGAATTCCCAACAAATGTTGAGAATAACGTCTCCCTCCATTCCTTAGAGCACCCTTCTCTTGATTTGCATTTAAAATTTATTTAATTCTGCCTTGAAATCAACTTTTTTTAATGATAAATTTTTTTTAACTATTCATACATTAAATCGCTGTCCATCATCTAGATTGTGAAGAGGCTTTACCCAGCATGAGTGACACCTCAGTCCAGCCCAGCTGAGACCACACACATCCTCGTCAACAGATGACAAACCTGACCTGTGTTCCCCACGTGTCTTACCTCTCCATTTCCCCCACATTCCCTCCGCCCCCCCACACTCTTCCCTCCGCGCCCCCCCACGCTCTTTCCACGTTGTCTCTAGTGTCCATTACGATTACTAATACTTTTTTGCTCCCCAGTCTTTCAGTCCTGACCACAGAGTGCCGACAGTCGGTGTATGTTAAGTGGAGGCATGCAATGTTCCTCCTACATAGCCTGACTTGCCTCACTCAGCAACACATCTTCCATAGAATGAGCTCAATAAACCACTCTTTAAGGAAGACATACGAACAGCCAAAAAGTATATGAAATCGACTTTTTACGTGTTTGTCTTCACCAGGTTGAGCTTCCTTGGAATACGCGAGCTCTGCTTTATTCATTCTAATGTCATGAACTCACCCCAGCCCTTCTTGACCTGGTGCCGACCTGGCAGGTGGTAGACACCACAGCAGCTGAGGGCTCCACCCGGCCTGACCACTGTCAAATGCTTATTTCACTGTGCCCCCCAAAGTTAAATATTAGGCTTGAAGGAATTCAGTGCTTCTGGAGTGAATGCTGATCCTGAGATACATTTCAGGAGAAGAAAATACGCTGCCAAGTCATTCCGAAAAACCGGCTGACTCTCCTTGCAGACAGTTGCAATGAGTGTTGGCAAACTGAGCCCTGACACCTGCAGTGGCGAGCCCTCCAGTCCGGTCTTTCCTGTTAAGTTAAAGGACTTGTTTTGCCTCAATCCTATCTATTGGCACACTCTGGGATCATTGGTCTTTTAGACGTTCTCTGCTCAAAGTGCAGCCCTTGGGCTCGAAGCACTGCCCACAGCAGGGCACGTTGAGGCACAGGCTCGGGCCACTCCAGCCATCAAACTCCGTGACTTGAGGCACAGAGATATCTGCAGACACACTTGGGCACACTCTGGTGCAGCAGAAAGGGCTCCATCTGCAGAGCTGTGAGAGCTACTGTTCCCACTGATTACAAGCTGCGCGACCTTTTGCAAGAAAATATGTATAATATCTTGTAAGGTCATTGTGAAGATTAAACAAGATATACCTCAATCACCTATCATGTAATAAAAGGAAGTAAATTGTAGCAATTTACATCACCAGTTTTATTATTGTTGCTCTACATACACATCACTTATTTCATACTATATAATTATGGTTATTCATTTAACCAATGACTGAATTAATTCAATAATAATATTGATTCTACAAGGTTAGTATTAACAAATGAATTTTGGCATACTATCATACTAGGTAAATCTCATGATCCCAAAAGTTGCCTTTTAGTTTAAATTCAAATGAGCTGATTCTATTTCAGAGAGCCTCTACCTTTGGAGGAATGGGAAGATATTTTATACACGTACGAGATGTTTCTCTTTGGAGCACCGCCTCCCTTCCCTGCTGGAGCAGAAACCACGTATGTGGGTTAGGAACGTATGTCCTATGCAGGGAATGCTGGTCCCTGAGGACTGCGTTTGCCATTAAATTAATACTCTAATACTGAATTAGCAATAGCACTTCAATTTATTGCAGGCATGTATGAACAGCATCCATTTTTAGACAGATGTCACACCAGTGCGATTTTCATGTTGCCTGTAGTGGGACTTCTTAAATATCATGAGAAAGCCAAATATACGACAGATCTGGAGAGGAGAAAAACTGAATGAGAAACAAAATACTACTTGTAAGCAGAAGTCCTTGCTGTCCACATTTTCTATTCTTTATATTATTTAACATTCATTCTGTGACTCCAATTTGTATTTTGTGACCACAGATGTTTTAAACGGCCAGACCACATTTTGTGTTTTTCTTCGGGTAATAAAAAAGTAAAATTCCTTGAAATGATGTGTTTTAATCTCTGTGATAGGTCTACATTCTACAGTTATAGGCTAACACACTCTATACCTCATGTGTGTAAAACCCATGTCTAACATGCTCAGAAGGCTGTCTCTCAGTGACCACTCCACTCACCCTGTTCCCGAGACAGACACACACAATGCTCTTTTTTTTATTTCTTTTGGAGAGGTTTTTGCTATAGGGCACTATGTGCTCGCCAGAAAGACAGAGACAGAGAAACAGAAAGCGAGAAATCACCCCCCCCCCCAGGGGGGGTGACATAACCACAATCCCTTCC
>NW_006159632.1:231693-232752 GCF_000334495.1 Tupaia belangeri chinensis
GGAGATGACCATACCACAATCCCTTCTCCTCCATTCTCCTCTCGAGATCTTGGGCACGCACGCACATGCGCCCAGCATGAGTTTAAGTCACCGGGTCTGGGACTCAAATCGCAGTTGACTACGTGGGAGTCCAGGGACATAGCCATTACACTAACTGCTGGTCCCCACAGTGCACTTTTTAATGGGGGTTTTCAAGGCTTGGGGAGGTCGAAGCTTGCCAAGTGGCACATGGCACTAAGCAGGAAAAGCAGGACCAGAGTCAGGGCTTGTCACTGCCAGGCTTCTCTGTACACCATTCTTCTGCTAAACCTCTCTGGCATCAACAGGAAGTTTCCAGAAGTCCTGGTTCTGAGAGTGGGAGCCTGCATGTTCTCAAAGTAGCTCAGCTAGTGGGCAGCGTGGCCGTCTGTCTTAGGTAGACGTCATTTTTCCATCCGCCTTGCCATGAGGGTGGGCAGGTCCTGGCTGTGGGAGCCCCTTCAGCAAGTTCTCCACGTGAAGTTCACAAAGGGAGAAGACTCAGGGAGGGCTGAAGTTTGGTGAAGTCTACAGCTCGCTACATAAGCTTAACAACGGCAAATGAGAAGGAAATGACACTAAGAGTGCATTGCATTCTAAAGCTGAATAGGGCAGGGCTTTAAGCTGCTGTCTTCACGGGGTGGGTGGGTAAGTGCTCATGTGCTATGCTCAGAGGCCCTGGTGAGTCGTCGTGGGATGCAGGGCACTGTGAAGCGAGCATTTTTCTTCTCCTCCATTTTATTCTCTCCACAATCACTGTGTCCATTTACCTTAATCCCACATTTGGAGGTAAGTCCTCAGGGCTCCCGTGACCTACACATAACATTTCTTTTTACTTAGCTTTCTCATTTCTAGCATTTATTTTTGTTAAGAAAATATTCAATCATTTTACTAAACTTATTTCATTGTTAGTCTGAAAAACTTCCCAGCAACTTGACTGTATAAATGCCGAGTGCGCCGTCTGCTCAAGGGCCTTTTCCAACATGCCCATTCATTCCAGCGCCAAATAAAGCAGACAGACCTGGGAGGTCAGAGCCTTTC
>NW_006159632.1:232764-236824 GCF_000334495.1 Tupaia belangeri chinensis
CCCCTTCCCCTACAAGCCGTTCCGTGTAAGGAAAGAATGGCTCTGCTCTGCTTTTATTACCAACCTGACATCAGCAACAGCAGGAAATTCAGCTACTGCTTTTTGCCCTAAAAATGTGTGTTCAGTTTGTTTCTCTCAAATGCCACAGACCATAAAAATAAAGTCTGCATGGGTTCCTGTCTGTGGCTATAAACAATTAGCCTTGCAGACGTCATAACCAGAAAATAATAAAGCATTAACCAGGCCTGACCCTGAACACAGCTTGGTGCACAGTGATGAGGCCCAGGGACCAGCAGCAAAGAGCCTGCACTTCGGACCACGGAGAGCGGAGAGGACAGAATCCGCCCGGCTCCATGGAGAGGTCAAAGACAGGCGCTCTGGCTTCATGCCCACTGCAGCACAGAGCAGCGGCCCTCTCACGCAGCGGCATTATCCACTCGGTCCTGTCGCATCTGCACCCGAGCCAATTAAAGGCCCCACCTGCTCCAGTCATGTATGGGAAATGTCTACAGTTAAAAGTTTGTTGGAGTCAGTGGGTGGCATAGTGGTTGGGGGACTGGACTGCCACATGGCCAACTGCAGTTCAAGTCCTGAACCCAGCAGCTTAAAACTCATGCCAGGTGCGTGTGTGGGGGTGCCCAAAACCCCGAGAGAAGAATGGAGGAGAAGGGATTGTGGCATGGCCATCCCTTGGATTTGTCAAGCCCAGATGCAAGGCTGATGGGAAGTAGTTAAATAATGCCTCTTTGGATTGAAAAGCTAGTTCATTCATGTTTATTATATCATTTTAAATGTTCTTATTTGCATAACGTTTCATAGCTTAAAAACATTCCCATCTACATTTGATGTGAGCATTAAAATAACAGGCTTTGCAAGAACTCTGCGAGGTATTGACGCCACTTAAATGTGTGCACGGCACAGAACGTGCCCACCACAGTCACTACCTCAGAGAGGACTGTCGTCACCCTGCGGCTGCGTGAGCCGCTGTATGTGCTGTGTGTGCTGCGTGTGTAGCTGCATGTGCCACTGCATATGCTGCGTATGCGGCTGCGTGAGCCACTGCATGTGCTGTGTGTGGCTGTGTGTGCAACTGTACGTGTTGTGTGTGCTGCGTGTGCAGCGGTGTGTGCCGCTGTACGTGCTGCATGTGCAGCTGCATGTGCCGCTGTATGTGCTGCATGTGCTGCGTATGTGGCTGTGTGTGCTGTGTGTGCTGCATGTGTACATGGAGAGGTCAAGGACAGGCGCTCTGGCTTCATGGCCACTGCAGCACAGAGCAGCGGCCCTCTCACGCAGCGGCATTATCCACTCGGTCCTGTCGCATCTGCACCCGAGCCAATTAAAGGCCCCACCTGCTCCAGTCATGTATGGGAAATGTCTACAGTTAAAAGTTTGTTGGAGTCAGTGGGTGGCATAGTGGTTGGGGGACTGGACTGCCACATGGCCAACTGCAGTTCAAGTCCTGAACCCAGCAGCTTAAAACTCATGCCAGGTGCGTGTGTGGGGGTGCCCAAAACCCCGAGAGAAGAATGGAGGAGAAGGGATTGTGGCATGGCCATCCCTTGGATTTGTCAAGCCCAGATGCAAGGCTGATGGGAAGTAGTTAAATAATGCCTCTTTGGATTGAAAAGCTAGTTCATTCATGTTTATTATATCATTTTAAATGTTCTTATTTGCATAACGTTTCATAGCTTAAAAACATTCCCATCTACATTTGATGTGAGCATTAAAATAACAGGCTTTGCAAGAACTCTGCGAGGTATTGACGCCACTTAAATGTGTGCACGGCACAGAACGTGCCCACCACAGTCACTACCTCAGAGAGGACTGTCGTCACCCTGCGGCTGCGTGAGCCGCTGTATGTGCTGTGTGTGCTGCGTGTGTAGCTGCATGTGCCACTGCATATGCTGCGTATGCGGCTGCGTGAGCCACTGCATGTGCTGTGTGTGGCTGTGTGTGCAACTGTACGTGTTGTGTGTGCTGCGTGTGCAGCGGTGTGTGCCGCTGTACGTGCTGCATGTGCAGCTGCATGTGCCGCTGTATGTGCTGCATGTGCTGCGTATGTGGCTGTGTGTGCTGTGTGTGCTGCATGTGTAGCTGTGTGTGCTGTATGTGCTGTGTGTGCAGCTGCACGTGCTACTGTATGTGCTGCATGTGCTGCGTGTGCATCTACGTCTGCTGTATGTGCTGCATGTGCGTCTGTGTGCGTCTGCGTGTGCGTCTGTGTGTGCTGTATGTGCTGTGTGTGCGTCTGCGTGTGTGTCTATGTGCGCTGTATGAGCTGTGTGTGCAGCTGCGTGTGCTGCTGTATGTGCTGCGTGTGCATCTGTGTGCTGTATGTGCTGCGTGTGCGTCTGTGTGTGCTGTGTGTGCATCTGTGTGTGCTCTATGTGCTGTGTGTGCATCTGCATGTGTGTCTATGTGCGCTGTATGAGCTGTGTGTGCAGCTGCGTGTGCTGCTGTATGTGCTGCATGTGCTGTGTGTGCATCTGCGTGTGCTGTACATGCTGCATGTGCTGTGTGTGCCCGTCTGCGTGTGCATCTGCGTGTGCTGCCAGATGCTCTCAAAGGGGTCAAGGCATACATCCACTTTTGTGACCTACTCTTTCTTTTTTATCCAAATACTCATGCTGCAAATTTCCCCACTAAGATCACAGTTAAAATGGTATATATCAATATAGTAATTTGGAAGGAATTAGTATTTTTATGGGGATGGTTCCTATATAATTCTCCTATATTAATTCAAGTACTTTGAGGCCTCTAGATAAAGATTAATAAAGTAGGTTTTTTAATTCAAAAAAGAATGTTTCTTTTTGTCTATTATTGTATCGAGTTGACGTACCAACCTGTTTTCCTGCGGTTGGCGATCCCCCGATGTGGAAAACAGCCACACGCACCTGTACACACTCTCCGAGGACACAGTCTCAGAGTGTGGGGTTTCTAGCTCCGGATTCCCCGACGGCCTCAGCGCCCTAGGTCTCCTGCCAGGCACACGTGTGCAGAGTGGCCACCTGCCCACAGGGTCCAGAGGAGGCAGAAGCCAGCCCTCCCTGTCTGCCTGTCCTAGCGGACGACAAGGCCCCCAACCAGCACTGTTTCTGCCTCCTGCTCAAACATTCAGCCTCCACTCCGAGGAGCTCTATTAACTCACAGTTCTCAAAGAGGCATATCATGCAAACCGACACAGAACGACGAGGATAGCGTGGCCACACAGTGCCTACCTCGCTTAGGGAAGAAGTGGTGGCATGGTGAGCTTAGCCTACTGGTGCCACCTCTCTGAAGGGTCAGAGGTCAAAGCACCCTGAGGGCAAGGGTCCTAGATCAGTTCCCTTGCTTGAGCCAGAACATGGGAACAAGGGATTCATGTTTCTTCTCCTTCATACCAAGCGAATTCAAGGGAGCTCATGGCAGCACTGCATCTGGGGGACCAGTCTCCACCCACAGAGGAGGGTCTGCCAGCTCTCCTCTCGCAGCGCCCCTGAGCACTTCTGCACATCCGATGGCTGTCCCCCGCAGTATGTAGGGCTGCTAGTTGAGCCACCTGGTTTGAAAGGGAGTTCACTTCTCTGGGAAACTGAATTTTACCATCTGTGAAACGGAAGCAGTACCTCATGGCTTACACGGTGTTGGGTATTCAGCACCCTCTGAAAAGTCCAAGGA
Source organism: Tupaia belangeri chinensis (assembly GCF_000334495.1). NCBI lineage: Eukaryota > Metazoa > Chordata > Mammalia > Scandentia > Tupaiidae > Tupaia > Tupaia belangeri. The sequence continues at coordinate 236,425 of NW_006159632.1, forward strand.
GCTATCTGAAAGCCAGGCGCTCTGCCGCAACCCCCAAAAGCGGTCGGTGCACCCTCAGAACGTGGGGACACGGGGCGCCGGAGTTCATCTGCAGAGGCCGGTCCTCGGCCTTCAGGGTAAGCAGTGGTTGTTACATTTTGTTTGCTGTTTTCTTTGTTACAACTTGCTGATTTTCTGTATCTGTACCTTGTTCTCCCAGAAAAATAAGAAAACAAAAGGGAATAAATTTTCCTGATGGACTCCATCTGCAGCATTTTAACAGGTTTCTTCTTCAAACCCTATATTTTCTAATGCCCTTAAAATAAAGATGGACTTAAAAATGCCACAGAACCTTACTAGGGCCTTGCGGTGGTGGCTGCAGGGAGGTAACTGTTTTTACCGTTCTCACATTGCATCTTAT
>NW_006159632.1:237542-263088 GCF_000334495.1 Tupaia belangeri chinensis
CAGCAGGAAATTGCATTGGACTCATTCCACTGCCGGCTCACTGTGGCTCCTATAACCTGCGTGGACAAGCCATTTCTCTCAGGACGTGTGGCTTAGTTTCCTTCTAAAACGTGACACCACGCGGCTCTGCCTAACTACGTCTGTATTTGTGAGCACTTGTCCTCCTGGCGAAGCATGCAGTTCGCCTTCATCTTTATCTGGAGATTAGGATCCCCCTCGGATCATCTGCAGGTCTAACGATTGTGCTTGTCGCCCTCCCTCACTCTTGTCACTGGCGGGTTCTACGGAAAGGGCAAAGGGCAGGCGCAGTGCAGACGCATGGACTGCACACGCCTCTCCATCACTGCAGCGGTAAACGGGCCCTGGCTCTCGCAGCAGTCAGTGCGAACATGTTAGAGATGACCTTTCAGATACTTCATTTTCATTCACTCGACTTATTAGAGACACCTATGCACCATCACACCGTCCTGTGAAGTGGGGACTTTGCGGGGCATGTCACAGTTCTTCCTCGGGAAGCTTGCCAGTTAGGAGAGGTCTCTGCAAACCTTGCAGGCCTCATGGCACAGAGCAGAAATGAGCTGCCACACTCCGGGAGTGGAGAGCACAGAACTGCGGAGCGGTCACAGCCCTTCTGGGGAGAAAAGCTATTCCCGAACTCCGTTAGGGCTGTGACAGTTGGACTAGGGTTAAAGGTGAGATGGGTGCTGGGTTTCTGCTCCTGGTCATGACGGAGTGAGAGAAGCCAGACTGCCACAACCACAAAACCGGATAAAGAACATGAAGTTACAGTGTTCACACATGGACAACAGGAGGTGCAGACACTGGTTCCCAGGAGGAGGACGCAAATGAAGGAAACCTGAGCCTGCTCCACCCACCGCCTCGAACAAGCGTCTGGGCTGCTGTGCAGGGGCCAGAAGCCAGGCAGAGCCGAGGCACACGCGGAGCCACGGAGGTCAAGGAGACCACGGCCGCTGGACCGCAGGGCAGACTCCTGGGAGCAGAGGTGCAGAGGGTCCAGAAAGCTGGCAGGTGTCACTGACCAGCGACATGTAGGAAGGGAGGTGATCAGGGACAGTCTGCAGAGCACGGGTGCCACAGGCCCCACACTCCTGCTTTCACCGGCGGGGGGGCAACCCCCAAGTGTGCCCCAGGCTGAGCCCCTGCGGGATGCAGAAGGGCCAGGGCAGCTCGCACTAGGGCGTAACATCCTTCCTGCAGCTCAGAAGATGCCTCAAAAGATTAAACTGTTTTCAATTTGACCGCATTCCGGGACAGACAGGGCGTTTAGAGAAACACAGAAAGTCCAGTTCTCAACAACGTACCCAATGATCCAACCCAAAACAATCTGGTTTCAAAGAGAAGATCCTTGGGATATAAACAGGTAGAAATATGAGACCCGTAATGAGGAAAAAACCCAATGAATATAAATGGCCTCAGATATGACATCGGTGCCCTCAGGGGACGGGGCATGAAAAGAGCTTATACACACGTGCATACACTTTTGTGTGTATGTATACATACACACTCACATGTGTATATACACAAATACACATACATGCACACACATATATGTGCAACACACTCATACACACATGGTTTAAGGGGGTAAAGGAAAGCATGAACATGGTAAGGAGAATCATACAAGAGTTAAAAAAAATCAAACTTCTAAAAACGAAATACATAATGTCTGTGATGAGAAAGAAATCATCTGAAATTAAAAGCATGCTTGAAACTGCGGAAGGAAGGTTAGCTGGGGAAGCAGGAGCAGAGCGTGAGTGGCAGGGCATCGGGCAGCCAAGCAAACAGGACCAGGCCCTCAGAAGCAGGCGGGCAGGGCAGGGAGCACAGGGGAACCATGAAACCCTCGGAGAAATAACATGCAGAACATGTCCAAATCTGCTGAAAGTGTAAGCCAGATTCAGGAATGTTGACTGACACCAAGTACAGGAAACAAAACTAACCAAGGGACTTTATAACCAGACTACGTAAAATGGTGAGGATGAGGCCAGAGGAGAAGCCCGGCAGAAGCAGCTACGTGAGGAGAGAGGGAAGAACAGCAGTGCTCTTGGGCGGAGACCGCACTCACCCCGGGGAAGCAGAACAATGCCAACTACCAAAGGGAGAAATAACCAGTCAGCCCAGAATCAGGGCCAGAGGAGACAGTTTGCAAATCTGCAGGTGAAATAAGAGAAGAGGGGAACAATGTAAGATAGGGCCGACCGGTGGGAAAGGCCTGGAGTCCAGGGGTGGAAAGGAACGGCCGGGAGGGAGGAAGGAGAGTGCACTACATGGAGAGCAGAGGAGGGTGGTGCTGAGGTGGTGGGCAGGTTCTCGTCAACGCGAAGTGGGGACTTCAGCGACAATCGTCAGTAGACAGAGCACCGCACAGTACTTGAGACCCTTGCTCTGAATGGAAAATGGAGAACTCACTGGTGGGGCAAACTTTGGAAAGAAGGGTAACCATGAAGTTCTTGTCTACAGAAGCCGTCGGCATCAGGTCAGGCAGTGTCACAGTGGTCACACGGCTGGGTCTACAGAGGGAGGTCCTGGGTTCAAGACCTAGGTCCTCCCGGAGCACACGAGACACATGCATGCCCATGATATGGGCTGGCTGAGCCTGCGGGGTGGGGGTGGGGGGTTCTGCAGTGTCAAGACTTTGTTGGGGGTGCCTGTCTCTTTTTTCTCAGAAGAAATAAATAAACTTTAAAAAACAATAAAAGTATTCCATATAAATGTATCCATGTATATAAAAGAATGTATCTTAGAAACTGGTTATAAGGCCTCTGCCTGTGTTGACCCTCTGGGTTCAACTTCAGGCCTGTGAAGCTGCTGGCCTCCCCGAGCCTGGGTCCCCCTTCCAGACCCCAGTGCTGGTCAGGACAGAAAGCGTCCGGCACCTCCACCTCTGCCTGTGTCAGCCAATTAGGTCTTTCTAGGTGCTTTCAAAATTAATGTTCTCGGGCTGGCCCTCAAGCCTATGGGTTAAGGGAGCCAAATCCCACTTGGCCAATTGTGGTTCAAATCCCAGGCCCAGCAATTTGAAAGCCATGCAAGGTACATGTGCGTGAGTGCCCCAAATCCCGACAAGACACAAGCATGAGAAAGGAAAGCCTGCGGTGTGGCCATGCCCCATGACAGTGCTTTCTGCCTCTGCCTCCCATCTATCTCGCCAATGAACACACATGTCCTCTGGTGAAATAAAAGAAAACAAAATAATGATAATAATAGTGTTCTTCCTCCTCAGATAACAAAGCCCTCAGAATGTACACGTTTGCACTGAGACTTCCTGGCTGTGTAAAACTGGGCAAAAGATGGCATGACCACACCCATTTTTCGGTTTCAAAACTCATAATTTTACTATGTATTCCGAAATATTTGCAAAGTAACAACAGGACTAGTTTTTGCTTTTTTTTTTTTTTTTTTTTTTCTATTTTTGTACACACACTTGAAACAAATCTAGGTATCTAAAAAGACATAGGCAATCGGACCAGCAGATGGTGTAACGGTTATGTTGCTGGACTCCCATGTAGTCAACTGCAGTTTGAGTCCTGGCGGCTTAAAAAACTCAAAAAACTCACCTACGTGTGGGTGCGTGACCAAAATCACAAGAGGAGAATGGAGGAGAAGGGTTACAGCATGGCCATCGCCCCAGGAAGTGGGTTCTCGTTTTCTGTCTCTCTCTGTCTCTCTCTGGTGAGTGCACGAGCCCTATAGCAAAAATCTCTAAGGAAAAAACAGACAAGAAAGACAGTTCTGTTTGTTTGGTAGGAAGGCTGGACGATGCTATGACTCAGTTCTCCAGTTGCTAGCCAGACATGCCAGAGCCAGAAGCTGTGCCCAGGCCCACTTTCACGTTCACGAGGTCCGGGCTTGGCTCCACGAATGTCCACAGAACAAGCAGTCCACTCTGAGACTCGTCAGTGGCTGCTGGGAAAACCATGGCTACACGGTGGGCACTGATGAAATGTAAATAAAAAATAATATTTTAAAATAAAAACACACACTATAGGTTCTGTAAATTGAGAGCTTTCTAACCAAGAAAAAAAATCATGAAACTGAAATAAAAAGTAATGTTTCCTTTGAAAGGAGTGCTTTTAATAGTAAGCCAATTTAAAGCAGAACTGCTTTTAATAGACAAGCTGATTTAAAAAAAAAAGAATGTTCAGGCATTTAACAATTTCAGTTAACTCAAAAATTATGAAGTATGAAGACCAGGAGGGTGGATAAATTTGGAGTCATTTACATACATGCTATTTATATCTTCACATTTCAGTGAGGGACTGCCGCAGGTCCCGCGCCACGTGCTCCCTCCTCCAGCACCACCACGGTACACGGCGCTGTGCTGGCCGGCCTGACAGCCATGCGCATCGAGGCTGCCACGAGCAGGCCCTGAGCAGGCCCTGAGCAGGCTGCGGGGATGTGCAGGAAACGAGCTTTCTCCATCCCCATCACACAGGCACGCAATGCTGGCTGCCAAAGGACCATGGATGATTAATATTTAGAAACATTTCTTTCAAGTTCCAAGAGCAGAACTAAGCCTGTTCTTAGGTCAAGGCACACCTTCTTCCTACCACTCACCGAGGGACTTAAATCTTGATATTTGACTCCATAAAAATCCAAGCAATTACTGAATCTTTCCATGCATATTTTGGTGTTTTCCTGATAGTCAGAGACTGAAGTTCCCCTGTGACGAGTGAGTAAGTGGCCAGTGGGCCACTGTGGGCAGAGGGGCTGCGGGAATCTCAGGGCTAGAAGCCAACTCACGTGGCCAACTTCCACAGCCTAGCACGAGTCTGTCTGGAAGTCTGGGAACTGTTTAATTGCACGAATTAACTTGAGTCCCTTAACTGAGTCTGACAAGTAGCCGTGGTGTTGCCTGGGGTGGGGCCGTGAAGGAAGAGTGGGCTGCATGGGACAAACCCCAGGCCGCTGGTGCCTAGGGCTGGGCCACAGATGCCTCATTCAGGGGCTGCTTCCTGTTCTGTTCCCAAGAAGGGCACACAGGCAAGTCAACTCTGGGTACTCGTTCACCAGATGTTCACAGAGGAACAGAGAAAGGGGTGCACAGGGCTGAATGGACGGCTCAGTTGGACTTCTGCACACATGGGGCCCTGGCAGATACATGCCCTCCCCTTCCACGTCTCCCTTCACGGACCGACGGTGGTGGGGGGGGACTCCCTCGATCACTTCAAAACAGGCTGCGTAAACTGAATGGGGATGCATACATCCGCTCGCCAGTCAGGAGAGTGATCGAATGTAAAGGTGGACTTTTCACTATCTGACTCCTAAATGAAGCTTGAAATAGATATTAATATGAAGCCTTTTCATGAATGAGGGTGATAAATAAAAAGCTGCCACAAGTAAAAAACCTTCATTTGGATCAGCAGGTGTCATGGTGGTTAAGGTGCTAGACTCCCACATGGCCGACTGCAGTTTGAATCCTGGAGCTGGCAGTGTGCTTTCTCTTTCTCTCCCTCCATCTCTCTCTCTCTCTCTCTCTCTCTGGTGCATGCACATGCCCTAGAGCAAAATTTAAAAAATACTAATAAATAAAATGAAATTTTAGATTGTCAGGAGAGTCATGATGCATTGTCGGGAGAGTCATGATGCATTTTTGCATAGAAAAACATAAAAACTATGTCATGACTTTCTATATGACAACCTAATATGTCATTCTTAAAAAGAAAAAACAAAACCTTTAGCACCTTTATTTGGAATTCTCAGTCCTTGACAAATAATACTTGTGGGACCAGCAGTTGGTGTAATGGCTATGTCGCTGAACTCCCATGGAGTCAACCACGGTTCGAGTCCCGGACCCGGTGGCTTAAACTCATGCCGGGTGCATGTGCGTGTGTGCCCAAGATCCCGAGAGGAGAATGGAGGAGAAGGGATTGCGGCATGACCATCCCCCCTGGGGGGTGATTTCTCTCTTTCTGTCTGTCTTTCTGGCGAGCACACACACCCTATAGCAAAACCTCTCCAAAAATAATAGTAATAATAATAATAGTAACAATAAATAAAAATAATACTTGTACTATCATCATGTGAGAGAGAAATGGCAATTTGCTGTCAAATGAGAAACAGGAAGTTACCACAAGATATATGGTCAATGTTATATTCCATTAAATAGACAACATGTAATTATTAAACTCTTTGATAATACCAGTCACTTATCTAATGTTTCAAAATTCAGATGATGGCCCACCGAAGATTGTGCTGGGCACTGGTGAGGGCAGGCTGGGGCCATGAAAGAGGGTCAGGTCCCTAAAGGGCATGGTGGTGCATGCTTATGGTCCCAGCTGTGTGGGGGCTGAGGCAGGTGCATCAGCAAAGCAGTGAGACCCAGTCTACAACACCCCCCCCACACACACACCTAAAACCTCAAAGGAAAACCTGTTTCTCAGAATCCCCTCATAAAAAGACATGAACAGCCTAGACAGTAGTGGAAGAGGATCTCAGGGGAGACACAGCACTGAGGAGGGACAGCGTCCACCTCCCAACGCCAGGCGACAAAACCCGGCTCTGACATGGTGTTCTGCGCCTCAGAACTTCAGGCGCGGCAGTCAGCTCCCTGGCGCGCTCTTACTTGCGGCACCCAGTTCATCTCTCGGAACCCCTCACTCTCCGCTTCTCAGCAGTGTGGTCTCTTCTCTCTAGTAAACACTCAGTGTGGGAATGCAGGGACCAGCAGGCACAGCTACACCCTGGTGCTGTGCATCTCACATCGTCCACATGGACTTAGCCCTCCCTGAAATAAATGGATGGCAGAAACCTCCTCTGTAAGTATAAATGCAATAGTACTAATCTAAGAGTTTTTCACAGAGAGATAATATGCCATGTATGACTTATGATGTAACAGATACTTTCCATTTTGGTAGCCTTTGATTTCAGTTCAATTCTTCAGCTTCTTTTTTAAAATTTCGTTTCTTTCTTAGAGTTTTGCTATAGGGTATGTGTGCTTGCCAGGGAGAGGGGTGGGGTAAAGTAAGAAACCACTCCCTGGGGGGATGGCCAAGCCACAGTCCCTTCTTCACCATTCTCCTCTCAGGATTTTGGGCATGCACGTACATACACTTGGCATAATTTTTAAGCTGCTGAGTGTGGGATCAAGCCATGTGGTCAACCACGTGGGATTCGGCCACCATAATCACCATGCTCCCAGCGGGCCCACTGCAGCTTCTTTCTCCACTGTGCTGCAGACTAATGGGAGAAGTCCCTCCACAGCTGCAAGGAGGGCTGGAATTGTGACCAGACTCATGAGTCCCCCGACTCTATGTCTGTGGGGAGGGGTCGCCTGCACCAAGCTGCATGCAGTGTCAGAAAGACACATGTCACCTGGGGCAGGGGTGCCAGAGAGCTACAGGGTGATTGCTTTCTGCTTTGAATAGTCCCAACTTTCTAAGTTGGATTTCCAAAATGCATTTCACATATAATTGCTTTAAGTATCTGGTTTATTAGGGAATGAGATTTTTATTTTATTTACTCATTCATTTATTTTAATTTGATGAGAGAAAGAGAGAGAGAAAGTGAGAAAGCAAGCCACTAGGTCTGGGTCTTGAACCATGATTGCCCATGTGGAAGCGTCCAGCACCATGCCACTCGCTGGCCCCAAGGAATAAGATTTCTAAATAAGTGATTTATTTCCAGACTTCTACAACTTAGGCTTATAATTAACACAACATAAAATACTCCGTGCTTGACGGGGCCCTTGTAAACTGTGCTTCAACTCCCTTGACCCTGCAGTGTGGTCATCAGGGTCATGAATGCCGCCTCCGACCTGGGCAGTGCTTTGGGCAGCTGTGGTCCCAGACGCTCATGGTTTTGAGCTTCTTATTGTCAGCTTGCTCACTGTGAAATACCTGTTTGGCCTTTCTGCATTGCTTCTTTGCTAGGTTACCGCTGTCTCTGCTTCTGTGGTCGACCCAAACCAACCAAGTCTCCCCTTGTTCTTTTTATGTTATGTACCAAAAAAGCAGGAAACCAAGCTTCTATAGTTGTGTGCAAATTAAGAATAAACAGACTTGGGACCAGCAGATGGCGTAATGGCCACATGGATGCACTCCCATGTAGTTTACCACAGCTCAAGACCTGGACCCAGTGGCTTAAACTCACGCTGGGCACATGTGCATTTGTGCCCAAGATTCTGAGAGGAGAATGGAGGAGAAGGGATTGTGGCGGCCTATAGCAAAATCCTCTCTCTAGGGGAAAAAAAAAAAAAAAAGAATAAACAGACCCTGAGGAGAGGCTGAAGGGTTTCCATTTTTGGGATAAAAATCAGGAACTTTGTTGCTTGGGCTTAATACGCACCTAGATGGGTTAGGACCACAGAGGCCTGCTGACACGGAAGCTAATCGTGTTATGGAAATGAAACACCAAGGCTTATGGCATTCAGTCGGGCTGCCTGATATACTCGAGGTAAATAAAACCCTTCAGAACATTCATCATAGCTTCCCCAGTGGTTTGGGACCCTTTTCCTTCAAAAAAATAGGAAGATAGAGTCTTCTGGAATCTTGAACTTGGGTAATGGAAGCGCTGATAAGGAGATGCTTGGATTCAGTTTTAAGAGACCAAAGAAAGGGTAAATCTCATTAGAATAAAAAATAATTCTACCCGAATAAGCTTTGGTGGAACACAGGAGTCCCTTAATCCAATACGTACTCCTCCTTAAGACGAGCTTGGACAGCCTTGGTCTGTATATCTAAAATTCATTAATGATCTGGATGTGAAGACTAGACTGGGCACTCTTGTCCACAGCCAAATATATTAGGAGAGTAAATCTGCCCTTCTGTGTGCCTCTTCCATCCTCTGAGGACTAGCCCATCACTCATGGATCTGAACTTCTCCTTCACTGTCCATTAACCTAAGACTCGGGGCTCCCTGCACCCTCACAGGCTCTGATGTGGTTCTTGTCCAGTGCTCCATGTGGGAGCGGACACCGTGTCCTGCGCTTAGATGCCCAACATGACCTTTGGAACACCGAAAGGGAAAGCGACTGGTGTCTTCCAGAGCTTCACCATCAGGCTGAAGACATTTTGGGTGGAGTGGCCTCTGTCCTACCCAAGTGCTGAGGGCAGTGAGGAATCCTGGCCTCTGCCCAGGCTCAGTCACATGAGAGCCAACAGTGCCTAATATCTTTCCAAATGCCTCCTGGAGGGCTGTACTCCCACAGGAAGGCCCCTTAGAAGCTATGCTGAAATGTCTATGAAGCACCCATTCAAAAAGAGTTCATGCTGGTTGACATAAGACGAGCACTGAGTCAGATGCAGATAGATATCCAGGCCCTAAGCTAGGTGCTCACATGGAAGACACATCTCCACACTGGGACAGCAGTCACTGAGGCATCCCCTCTGCTGCAGTCAGCTCTGAGTCTGCTCAGACCCAGAGCCTGCGGGCATGTCTATGTGCTCTAACTGGAAGCTCTGTCAGGGCAGGGTCCTTGTCCTCTCATCTGTCTCTACAGCTACAGTGCCAGCTCTCAGGGTCACCAGTGCCTCCACCACGCTGGGTACAACACTCTGGCAACTGCCTGCCTCTGAGCAGACGTGGCCCCAGGTGCTCGGTGTGGGCACCGTGCTGTCGATTCACGTATCACTAAACATCTATTCGGTCTTTTGTTCCTGTCTGTTACAATGCTTGGTATAAGTAATACTGCAAAAACAACAGGTAAATAAACAAGTACAGCAAGACCCCACCTAGCAGTCAAGACACCTGTGCTCAAACAGGAACAAAGCATCTGCTGGGCCTGAAAGGTCAGCACAGGACACCACCTTCCTGCGAGCCACTTTTCTTATCTGGCCAAAAAAATGCCCTTTAAAAATTCTCCTGGGAGGGGCCAGCAGATAGCATGGTGGTTAAGGCACTGGATCCCACGTGGCTGACCACAGTTTGAGTCCTGAACCTGGTGGTCTGAAACTCAGGCCCAGCTCCTATGCCCAAAACCCCAGGGAGAGAAGGAGGAGCTGGGATTGTGGTATGGCCATCCTTCCTGGAGGTGATTTCTCACTTTCCCTCTCCCTGTCTTTGTCTTTTTTCTGGTGAGCACACACACTCTATGGGAAAAAACCTTTAAAAAGTGTTCTCCTGGAATACACACTTGTTTCTGAAGCAGCTATTGGCAACCACAGCGTGTTTGTGTAAACTAGACTTGGACAAGCTCAGCTTTCCGCATTCACTCAGGCATATCTGTGTCTGTGTCTCGCTGAGCATCTTAGCTGCTTATCTGTGTGTGTCTAGAGCTGTGTCTGCACTTGCATCATGTCTGTCTGTAACCAGGTGTCTGTGGTCTGCGGCTGTCACTGTATCTGTTTCTGTCTTTTCTTAGTTATTCTGGGAAGCCTGGTACAAATGGTGGAGACCTGTGGATGACCTGCTCTGTTGCCCGGGAACCTGCTCTGTCTTCTCCTAGAAGAACACAGAGGATGCATAATGGAAGTGGTACTGAACACCCCTTCAAGGGCTAATCAGCTTATTTCCTAAGACTGATGTTGGCAGAAAATCTCGAAGGCTCCCTTTATCCTCCGATGAAGACACAGGAAGGACCCATGCAGAGGTGATTGGTAAGAAGACTGCTGGCGGGCGACATTAATTCCTAGGATGGGATGTCCTCTTGTGGAAAGGGAAGCAACACAAGTTGTCAAAAAAGAAACTTCTAAATGAAACGTAAAAACACATTGGACGATACCAACATACACCATTGGAGACTTCCTAGAGTAGTGTGCATCACAGGTTCTTAACGATGCTTTTCCACTTAATTATAGCTGTCCATGTACTTTCCTTCAAGTGCTTTTATATGGCTTCATCTATCATTTATCATCCTGCAGGTAAACCTATACTGTAAGTTGAAAATATCATAAGCTGAAGATGCATTTAATGCACCTCACTTACTGAACATCATAGCTTAGCCTGGAACTCGTACATTAGCCTACAAATGGACAAAATAATCTAACATGAAGCCTGTTTTATACTGAAGTGCTGAGGATTGCCTGTGACTTATCACAGTGTACTGGAAGTTCAGCACAGAGCATACCAGCACTCAGAGCACGGTTCCTACAAGTGTGTTTCGCGTCTGCATCACTGAGAGCCATATGGCTGCCTGCCAAGCCAGGCCCCCAAAAAAAGCCACTCCGGGGCTGTCTGCACGCTGCAAGCTCAAGGTCCTTCCAAGTGCAAAGGTTAAAGTATGGATAGACCTGCAAGGTAGGAAAGGGTGGGCTCGGGCAAGAGTCCCAGGGTGGGTGCTGCCAAAGGAGGACTGCACGCAGCAGGTACGATGCCCATAAGGGGAAGTCAGGCTGTGAGTAATGTCTCAGACAGAAGCCCCAGGGCAGACCAAGTTCTTAACTGAGACAAAGAGGCTGTGTTACTCTGGGTTGGGTCCTCGAACTCCGGGACCTCACCCCCTTCTGCAAAGTACTTCTTGTATACCAAAAATGGGCTGTTTCAAACTTGAGGCCAGACTGTCACACATGTTTTTTGTTTTGTTTTGTTTTGTTTTGTTTTTTTGCTACAGGGTGGATGCACTCACCAGAGAGATGGAAAGATAGAAAGACATAGCCAGAAAGTGAGAAATCACCCTCCCAGAGGGGATGGCCACACCACAATCCCTTCTCCTCCGGTCTCCTCTTGGAATCTTGGACACGCACGTACATGTGTGCAGTGTGAGGTTTAAACCACCGGGTCTGGGACTCCAGTGACAGTTAACTACGTGGGAGTCCAGGGACATAGCCAGTATGCCATCTGCTGTCCCCATACTCAGGTTTCAATCTGTTTACAACAGAAACTCTTATTTAACCAAACACCATGGTTCTGATTAGTGTCTACACTGCCCTTCCAAAGCCAGGCTTCCAACACTCGGATCCCCAGTGCTCAACATGCAGAGCCACCTCAGACTGGCCTCAGGGCGCGTCAGAGCTTCCTGTGGGAGGACCACACCTTCCTTACCATTGAACAAGCACAGGCATCCGGTGGCCATTAAAGAAAAAGGAGGTAAAGTCTGGTCGCCAGTCACGATGCCTTTCTTCACTGCAGGTCCATAGCCTGAAGCTTACGAGGAGAGAAAGCAGACCCCGAGGGAGGACAGCAGCACACTGGCGTCCTGACCGGGGAGCAGCACCGTCTGCGTCTTGTGAGCACACGCCCAGCGCCTGGGCCCTAGCCTGCACCCTAAGGAGACGCCATCGTTCTCGAACATTTCAGGGTCCATGCTCTTCGCCTGCACGGAGCCAGCAGTACAACGCTGATGCTCCACAGATGCCAACAAGGCCACCACTCGACGTGAAGGTCACGTCACAGATTGAGAGGAGGCACATCAGAATTTGCAGAAGCCACCTTTGTCTGGTTAGATGAAATCGATGTTCCAAGGCTGATTGTATTTATCACATGAACGAACTCCGCTCTTTCTGGACTGCTCACCCACTCCCTGGCCGTTCCTAACAGGCAACAATGAAGCAAGATCTCTGCAAATTAGTTCCGTTAATAACTTCGTAGTCTAAAATGTTCTGAACTAAACATTGATTTCTGCACAGAAGTTATTCTTTAGCTGTTCAAAGTCCTTCTAAAACACACTGTGTTTTTAAAACTTTCATGGAATGAACGCATGAATATATTATGCTTTTGAATAATGGCAATGATGAGGAACTGAGGAGGCTGAAAAAAAAATAGAAGATAATAAAAGACTGAGCTCACTAAGGAAAAGAAAACTTTTAAACTTTTTTTTTAGAGAGAGAGATTTTCACTATAGGGCATATACACTCACCAGAGAGACAGACAGAAAGACAGAGACAGAAAGCAAGAAATCATCCCCTGGGGGCATGGCCATGCCACAATCCCTTCTCCTCTATTTTCTCCTCAGAATATATATATATATATATTTTTTTTGAGAGGTTTTTGCTATAGTGCGCGTGCACTCACCAGAAAGATAGAGACAGAGAGACAGAAAGTGAGAAATCACCCCCCCCCCCAGGGGCGATGGCCCCCCCGCCCCCAGGGGCGATGGCCACGCTGCAATCCCTTCTCCTCCATTCTCCTCTCGGGATCTTGGGCACGCACACACGCGCTCAGTGTGAGTTTAAGCCACCGGATGCGGGACTCGAACCACGACTACATGGGAGTTCAGCGACATAGCCACTATGCCAACTGCTGGTCCATCTCCTCAGAATCTTGGGCACGCACACGCTCGCACCTGGTGTGAGTTTTAAGTTGCTAAGTCCGGAACTTGGACAGTGGTCGACTATGTGGGAGTCCAGCAATGTAAACATTTTGCCATCTGCTGGTCCCAAGATCTGATATTTTGAAAACCCAAATAAAACAATAACAAAAGGAGGCTATAACTCTTAAAATGAGAATTAATGATACAAAGCAGTTAGTACCCAATATACCCTCAGTTAGCACAGATAGTGGGCATATGTGAGTTGAAGGTTCACCCAAGGTTGGTAATCATGCACAGTTTTATAAAACATTAAAATCTATAGGTGTCAAAAAAAAAATCTATAGGTGTCTATTAAAATGAAAAGATCTCTTCCTTATTGTTATTTTCACAGTGTTCCTTTAAACATCAATGTTTTGATAGATTAAAAGCTTTATTCTACTTATAAAATTGATTAAAAATCACTTTATTTTAAAATACAAGGAAAGACATAATTCTCAAAGCAAGAATTCTGAGTCCTATATTTTCTCAAAATTTTTTCCACGATGCATGACAGGTAGAGATTTGGTAAGGAGGGTGGCCAAGAATGGCTCTACTGGGAGAATAATGCGAGTGGCCACCACTTTCTAAAGTTTAACACCTGTGCTCCTGGTCAGACTCCCCTGCAAAGCTTTTAGAACAAAAATCCTCACAGGCTCCCGGGGGGGTGGGGGCTCTCTACATCCTTAAGCTGTTCTTTGGGTAGTTTGGATGTAGTCTCAGTTGAACTCAAGGCAAGTGGAGACTCGGTGCCTGCTCACCCTCCCGCGAGAGAGGGGCACCCTTCATTTTGGCTACGGTTTCCTACCTGGCTCTCAGAACAAGGTCCAGCAGGTACACGGCAACGTGTACAACAAATAACATTTCTTTTTTTTAATTTTATTTTTTATTTTTTTATTTTATTTATTTTATTTCAATTTGTTTATTTGCATTCATTCACTATACATCATTACAGCATACAAAATGAGATTTTCCATCCAGAGTAATAACATTTCTGAGCACTACACAATGAAGTAACACCGGAAATCAGCTCACGCACATGGGAATAAAATAGTTTCTATTTCTACATCATATAGATGTTAACTTTAATTTTACTTTTTTCTACTGTGATTTCTGGTTTACATATATTGAAGATATTACTGTATCTTTGTAGAGTAGTGTAGGGTTCTTCAAAGCATGTGCACAGTGCATAATCATCAAACCAAGAATAAAGCATATTCACCTTCGACAGGAACACACCATGTCCGGCCCGCTTTATGGCAGTGGTGATGGGGGAGTGTACTCCATTGCTCCAACCCTCCGCAACTCCATAACCTCTTCCCCTTATTTGCATTCATTCTCATGTACATTAAAACCTTTCTTATGCGAATCCACCCCCTCATGCACTTCTGCTACTCACCTTTACTCTATTTCTACACTTTCAAGTCCTTAGTTTCTGCCATAGAGTGTGGATTTTTGGTACACGTTAAAGGGAACACATAATATTGGTCTTTCACAATCTGGCTAATTTCACTTGCCATTTTATCTCCTCGGTTCATGCACTTTTTGTCCATTGAGAGGATTTCATTAGTCTTATGTCTGAGTAGTATTCCATTGGGTATATGTGCTACATTTTCCCAATCTCTTCCCCTGTTTTGGGGCACTGAGGTTGAATTCACGACTTATCTATTGTGAAAAATGCTGCAGTACCCAATGGCTTCCTTTTGTCCACAATCTCACCAGCACTTGCTATTCCTTGGTTTCTTTTTTCTTTATTTTTGAAAGTTTTTACATTCATTCACTGTGTATCATTGCAGCATAACAAATGAAGTTTCCCATCCTGAATACCCTGCACATTGTTGCGGTTAAAGAAATCACCTCGCACGTCATTACCAACAGGTAATTCTCCATCTCTGTGTCCCTTAAATGTCTGCTTCTTTTTCCTGTGGTTTCCTTCCTCTTGGTCACGGCCACTCTTGCTGGGTAGCTGGTCTTTTTTGTGGTTTTGATTTATGCTTCCCTTTTAATGAGAGATACTGAAAATTTTTCATATGCTTTTTTTTTCCTTTTAGATTTTTGCTATCAAGTGCATGTGCTTGCCAGAGACAGAGGTAAAGTGGGAAATCACCCCAGGAGGGATGGCCACACTACAATTCCTTCTCTTTCATTCTCCTCTTGGGATTTTGGGGACACACACACACATGCCTGGCATGAATTTCAGCTGCGGAGTCCAGGACTTGAACCATGGCTGCCCACATGGGAGTCAACACTTTAACCACTACACCACTGTTGGCCCCTTCACATACTTTTTAGACATTTTAAGTCTTCATTTGGGAGCTGTCTGTTCAGCTTAATTGCCAATTTTTTATTGGATTATTATTAATTCTTGGCAGGTGGGCTGTCCCAGTGCCCTGCCTGTTTTGGTTGCCCACCCTTTATCTGAAGTGCAGTTTGCAAGTGCCGCCCTCCCCACCCCCACCCTCGGCTTGCCTCCTCACTGTCTCTCTTGCACTGCAGAGTACTTGTTTTTTTTTTTTTTTTTTTTTAATCTTGTAATTCCATTCTCTCTTTTTGGTGGTATCGTAAGAGTCTTACTCAAGAAATCTGTGCCTAGTCCAATATCTTAAAGCATTTCCCGGTGCTTTCCTTTGGTAGTTTTATGGTTTGGGGCTTTAAACTATTTTGAGTTAATTTTTGTAAACGGAGAGAGATGGGAGTCAAGTTCCATATTCTGTAGGTGGGTATCCAGTTTTCCTATAAACATCGATTGAAACATAATCTTTTCTCCACTGGAGACCATTTCTCCATTGTTGTGAGACCTTTGTCAAAATTTGGTGGCTGTATTTGTGGGTTTCTTTCCGGAGTCTTCATCCTGCTCCTTGGTTTTTGTGTCTGTCTGTGCCAGACCGTGCTGCTCTGGCTACCAGGCTTTGCTGCTGCTGTTAACACTCTTTTGAAGTCGGAATGAGACGTGCTTCTTCATGGTGCTGCTTGGTGATTCAGGGCTTTTTGTGATTCCACACAAGATTCACAATCATTTCTCTACTTCTGTGAAGAACGTTACTGGAATTCTGGTAGGGACTGTACAGTAAAGGGCAGTAGATCACATTGGGCAGTACTGACATTTAACTATGTTGATTCTTCACAAGATGAACAAGGGATGTGTTCCCATTTCTTTTTGTATCTTTTTCAATTTTGTTATTCAGTTTTTTAAAAATAATTTTCATAGTAAAAGGTTTTTTACATTTTTGTTTAGATTTATTCTAAACTTCTTTTTGTATGTGGGGCTACTGTAAATTGAATTGATTTCTTCACTTTTGTCTCAGTTCATTTTTGTGTACAAAAGTGCTACACATTTTTGTATGCTGATTGTTTGTTTGTTTGTTTGCTATAGAACGTGTGTGCTCATGGGGGAGAGAGAGGCATAGGGAGGGAGAGGAATCACTCCCTGGGGGTGGCCAAATGCTGCAATCCCTTCTCCTCCATTCTCCTCTCTGGATTTTGGGGATGCACACACAGGTGCCTGGTGTGAGTCTCCAGCGTGAACCATGCAGTCGGCCATGTGGGGTCCAGCACAAATGCCTTAGCTAATGCCGTTCCTGCATGGACATGGTCATGTAATTTTTGTGTTTCTTTCTGTTACTGTGATATATTGCACTTATTGCTCTGCATATGCTGAACCAGCCGTGCATCCCTGGGACAAGTCCTGTAGGTCACGGTGTATAATCTTCTGAATGTTGTTAGACTCAGTTTACTAGTATTTTGTGGAGGATTTTTCCATCTGTATTCCTCAGGAATACTGGTCCATAGTATTTTGTTTTGTTACTATTATTCTGTCTTGGTCTGGTTTGGGCTTTAATGTGAGAGTGATATTGTAGAATAAGTTTGTGAGCATTCCCCCCATTTGGGTCTTTCAAAATAGTTGAGGAGAATCAGCGTTAATGCTCTTTTAAAGGATTTGTAGAATTCAGAAGAGAAGCCATCTGGACCTGGGTTTTCTTTATTTGCAGTCTGTTTATTACTAACACAATCTTGTCCCTTGTTATGGCCTTGCCCAGGCTTCCTGCCTTCCTAGTTCGATCTAGCCAGGCTGCATGTGTCCGGGGGAGCTTGCCTGTACCTCGGTTTCCCAGCGTGGCACATAGCTGCTCATGGCACTCGCTCGTGATCTTTGCTATTTCTGTGACATCTTTTGTAATGTTCTCTTTCTCATTTATAATTTTACTTATCCGGTTCTTTTCTCAATTTTTCTTGATCTAGCTAGTGGTTTATCAATTTTGTTAATCTCAAAATAACAGCCTTTAGTTTTGGTGATTTTTTGTGTTGCACTCTGTTTTATTTATTTATGCTCTAATTTTCACTATTTGTTTCTTCTTTTTTTAAAAAAAGATTTTTTTCCCACAGGTCACATGACTTGGCTGGAGACAGAGACAAAGTCAGGGAGAGGGGAAGTGAGAAATCACTCCCCTGGGGATGGACACACTACCATCCCTTCTCCTCAATTCTCCTCCTAAGGTTTGGGCACACACATACATGAGTCTGGTGTGATTTTCAAGTCGCCAGGTCAGGGAGTGAAACTGCTGACCAGTGGGAGGCCAAAGCCTTGACCACCACCGCCACCTGCTGACCCTGCCACTCCTTCTCGCATTACTTCTGGGTTTAGCTTGTTCTTACTTTTCTAGCTCCTTGAGATGTATATTAGAATGTTTATTTGACATATTTCCTTTTTTTTTTCTTGTGAGAACTGATTGCTATAAGCTTCCCTCTTAGCACTACTTTTGCCGTATGTCAAAGGTTTTAGAATATAGTCTTTTCATTACCATTTGTTTCAAGAAATTTAAAAATTCCATTCTTAATTTATTCAATAGATTTGAAATTGATCAGTAGCATGATGTTTGGTTTGCACATACTTGTGTATCTTCAAAAGTTCTTTTTCTGTTGATTTCAAGTTTAATTACATTGTGGACAGAGGAGATGCTAGATATACTTTTTTTGTCTTAAAATTTAGAGGTTTACTATCTAGGTGCTCCAATGTTGGGTGCATAGATATTTATCATTGTTACATTTTCTTGGTGAGTTTATCCCTCCCTTAAAACTATATAATGATCTTGGGAACCAGCAGTTAGCGTAATGTCTATGTCACTGGACTCCCACGTAGTCGACCGCGGTTTGTGTCCCGGACCCGGTGGCTTAAAACTCACGCCGGGCGCATGTGCGTGCGTGCCCAAGATCCCGAGAGGAGAATGGAGGAGAAGGGATTGCGGCGTGACCATCCCCCCTGGGGGGTGATTTCTCGCTTTCTGTCTCTATGTCTCTCTCTGTCTGTCTGGCGAGCGCAAGCGCCCTACAGTGAAAATCTCTCCAAAAAAAAACTATATAATGATCTTCTTTGTTTCTTTTTCTAGATTTTATCTTACAGTTTATTTTGTCTGATATTAGGATAGCTACTTCTGATTCTTTTTGTTGGCTTCCATTTACATGGAGTGACTTTTCCTGCCTCTCTGTCTGCACATCTCACCAGTGAGGCGTGTCTCTTGCAGGCAGCACTGCAGAGGGCTCCTTTGTTGTTGTTTTGCCATTTAACCCATCCCTGTATTTCGATTGGGGAGTTTGATCTGTTTGTGTACACAGACTTACAACTGCCATGTGTTGGTTGGTTCAGTGTTTTGTATTTTATTTCCTTTGTTCTTTTGTTATTGTTAATGTTTGCTATTTGTAGGTTTCCATAGTGGCAGGGATTTGAGCATTTCTTCCTTCTTGTCTTGTGGTGCTGGAGAGTTTCATCTGTTCGTGTTTTTACGGTGACATTCATCCTCATCTCATTTCTAGTTGTCATGTTCCCTAAAGTATTTCTTGAAAAGTTGTTCTAAAAATCAATGGATTTCATACGTTTTTTCTTTCGTTTTTGGGGGGTTGGGTCTGGGAATTATTTTGTTTTCCCTTCAAATTCAAAGTATAGCTTTACTGAGTATATTTTTTGATTGAAACTATTTTTCTTTCAGAATTTTAAATATATAATCCCACTCCCTCTTGGCCTGTAAGGTTTCTGCTGAGAGACCAGAGGTTACTCTGACAAGGTGAACTTTATAGTCAACCTGACCCTTGCCTCTAGCCATTTCTAGAATTTTCTCCCTTTTTTGACTTTTAGCATTTTGTCTATAACGTGCCCTGGAGAAGATCTTAGGTTGAATCTATTTGGTGTTCTTTGCGTTTCCAAGATGTCTACGTCTCTGTAGGTTTGGAAGCTTTCAGTTAATATTTCATGAAGTAGACTTTTCTCAAGCTTTTTCGTACCTTGCTGCCTCCCAGTAACTGCCGTGCAGATGTACAGCTGTGACAGTGGGGCTTCCCGTGTGTTCTCTTCACTGTAAACGGTGATTTTTTCTTTTTTTTTTTTAATGGTTAGGGCTACTTTTTTTACAAAAAAATATTTAATTTTATTTATTGTTATTTTAAAATTTTTATAGGGTACATGTGCTCACCAGAGAGAGAGAGACAGAAAGAGAGAAAGTGAGAAAGCAAGCTGCCAGATCTGGGACTCGAACCATGCCCACCATGTGGGAATCCAGTACCCTAACTACCACCACCTGCTGGCCCCAGTTTGGGCTATTTCAAGGTTTGTGTCTTCAAGTTCAGAGCCTTTCTTCCTCACGGTCCAGTGCTGATGCTCTCTATCAGATGTGTTATTTCCTGTATTGTCTGCTTCATCTCCTACATTTGTAATCATTTTTGTAAACTGTCTATCTCTCTACTGAAACTCCCTTCTCTGTCAAGCATTGTTTTTTTTTCTGATCTCCTGAAATTGTTGGTATCCTCTCGCAACTCAGTGTATTGTGTTCAACCAACCCTCCGAGTCCACTTCAGACCCCCTGCACTCTGCCCATTGTTGGTGAGGGTTGGTGTGCTCCTTTAGGGCAGGGAAGTGTCTTGTGTCTCTGTGTGTCAGACCCCCTGCACTCTGCCCATTGTTGGTGAGGGCTGGTGTGCTCCTTTAGGGCAGGGAAGTGTCTTGTGTCTCTGTGTGTCAGACCCCCTGCACTCTGCCCATTGTTGGTGAGGGTTGGTGTGCTCCTTTAGGGCAGGGAAGTGTCTTGTGTCTCTGTGTTGATTTTTTGGGCATCTGGTAGAATGCTATCTTTTCTCTCATTTATGGATTTGATAATGGCCATATTTTTTCCCCTTATTTGTTTTTCCCATGGCTGTGTGCTTTAGAATTTGTTGCCTGGGTCATACAGGATTTAGGTCTCGATGGGCACAGCACAGACTTTGTGTATTTTCAGAGAATACGGTGGGGCCTTGGGGTCTCTAGCCTTTCGTTTTCAGGTTCTAGGTGAGGCCAGTGCTGTGTACTGGTGCCCTCCTGCAGAGGGAGTGCTTTCGCTTGAACTCAGGCCACCTGCTTCCCTATAGGTAGACTGTCTGGGATTTTAGACTAGGAAGGGAAGGCGATCCCTCTCCAGGCGAGTGGGTTAATGGAAATGTCTGCTGGGAATGAGTGCCGTCCTGTCTGGGCAGGTTGAACAGTAGGGGTGCAGGTGCTGGCTGAGGGGCTGAGGCTCAGCGTGGCGGGTTACTCAGGTAGTCTGTGTGCTGTCTCTGGAGGGGCAAGCTGTCTTCTCCAGCTGAGCTTTCCAAGGTGGTGCAGCACCCTCTCTCCAGGCAGCTGTTGGTCAGGTGAGGCCAAGAGTGCCAGCTCCGACCCATCCAGTTGGGCTGGCTCAGCCACAGTCTGACGGGGACAGGTGTGACCGTTGGTGTGGCTGGGCTTTGGGGACCTGACGGTGGTGAGTGGGCTGTGTCCCCTGGGCAAGACACATGTGTGGGGTGCAGTGGGAGCTGGGTGTACCCAGGCCTAGACGTGGAAGTGAGAGGTGAAGTGGCAGCTGCCTGGGCGGGCTGGCTGGACTGGGGTAACAGTGCTGTCTGCTCCGTAGTCTCAGAGGGAGTCCACAGGACACACCGTTCTGCTTGCTCCATTTGCAACCCAGGAGCTCCCAAGCACTGCAGAGCCCACAGGGATGGGAGTTGCTCCTGGGGTCGGGCTTGAGGGAGCGGAGTGCAGTCCCCATCAGTCCAGGTTCAGCCCTGAGACAGTGCTGTGGGCCTGGGGGATCGATCCTTGCAGCTCCTCAAGATGAACCTTGCTGCTGTCCCGCGGGGGGTCACTGGGACCTGAGGTGAGACTGGGATGGCGGCTCTGGGGACTTGCACGCCCCCTCCCTGTAGAGGCTGCCAGCGGCCCTTCCATATGTCTGTACACACATCTGCTTTACACACAGTATGTTTTCTAGTATGAGTTCAGCAGAGGTAAAATCAATCACTTTGGACAAGGCATGTTTATCCTTAACCAAGTCATTTACTCTCAGCTTCGAGCCTTGGTTTTGTCACTTGTAATGTTACACCTGTATCATAACGTTTTTAAAATTAAATAAAAGCTCGTGGGAAAGTGTCTGGCACAGGACACAGAAAACCTGGTTTCGTGCCCCATCTCTGCCAAAGCCAGGGCGCAGCTCACTAGTGAGGTGGGAGGGCAGAGCCAGCCAGCCATGCTGCCCGCACTCCCGGGCTCTGTGGCGTGTGCTCGGGCAGTGAGCACCAGGGGCTGACATGCGGCTGGCATCATACAGGCAATGCCACTCTGAGCCAGGAGCCATGAGGGCACTTCTGAATAGGTATCATATTTCTTTTGCATATATTCAATCAAAATGGCGTTCAGTCACAAGGAAGCTGGCTCTGCTCCCCCAGGAGTGCAGTGAGCAGGTGTGAGTGTCTGTGATGCTGTCACTCAGAGTGACGGCGCTTCTAGAAGGATGAGGCTGGCAGGTCGCCTCACGCTCTAACGAAAACACGAGCAATGGCGTTAACCACAGACCTCTGTCAGTCCTCGTAGGAATATTTTTCAACGTGGGAAGGTACAGACACCTTTCACAGCACTTGACCTGAATGTCCTGTGACCTTCACTTTCAACCTTCTTGACAGTTATTATGAACTAGACTTAAGCCTTTCTCCTCTCCAATCTAACCTTCACTGTAATACCAGTTACTTTTCTAAATCATGCATCTGATCATGTCATGATCCTGCTTAAAACCCCTCAGTAGCTCCCATCTGGGCGTAGACGAGCGCCAAATCCCCTGCCTGCCACGTAAAGACGCTGGCAATCTGGCTCTCCAATCTGCTCCTCTAGCCTCCTCCCCTCCCCGTGCTCCCCAGCCTTTGCGGTGCTGTCCTGTGACACAGCCACAGCCACACCTGAGCCCTCCCTGCTCCTCTGCGTTCAAGTAGTCACTTGTTCATATCCCGTACAAATGGGTCCCTCTGTGCCCTCCTCCCAGTTCCTGCTCCCTGTCTCATGTAGGCTCCAGATCCCAACCCGAAGGGTGCATCTCTTCACAGTCAGCCCCCAGCAGTTTGTCATTCTCCTTCCTCTCTGGGTTGACACCCCTTAAAATGCCATGAGCTGCCTATGTGCCCTCCCTGTACTCCCGAGTCTTAAACCCACCTACATGCCTCTGCCACACCTCCCCATGCACTTCAGTAGGTGCTAAATCAAAGCACCTGGGACAATTGCTCTCTTCTCACCATGCCCTCTCCTCTGGTCCTGCCCCAGCCATGCCAGGCCCTCGCTCTCCCTCAACAAGCCAACAGTGCTCTGCCCAACTCCTACCTCACACCTCGCTCCTCACAGTGCTCTGCCTGACCCCTACCTCACACCTCACTCCTCACAGTGCTCTGCCCGACCCCTACCTCATACCTCGCTCCTCACGGTGCTCTGCCCGACCCCTACCTCACACCTCACTCCTCACGGTGCTCTGCCCAACTCCTACCTCACACCTCGCTCCTCACAGTGCTCTGCCTGACCCCTACCTCACACCTCACTCCTCACAGTGCTCTGCCTGACCCCTACCTCACATCTCGCTCCTCACAGTGCTCTGCCCGACCGCTACCTCACACCTCGCTCCTCACAGTGCTCTGCCCGACCCCTACATCACACCTCACTCCTCACAGTGCTCTGCTCGACCCCTACCTCACACCTCGCTCCTCACAGTGCTCTGCCCGACCCCTACCTCATACCTCGCTCCTCACGGTGCTCTGCCCGACCCCTACCTCATACCTCGCTCCTCACAGTGCTCTGCCTGACCCCTGCTTCACACCTTGCTCCCCCACAGCCCCGCCTTTGCTCAGCTGCCCTCTGGCCTCCCTCTCTGCAGTCACTGTCGGCTGGGGCCAGGAGGTGGTGCAGAGGAAATGCACTGGGCACAAGGGAAAGGCCCCAGGTTTGTGCCCTGGGGTCTTCCTGAGCATGCAGGGTGCATGTCCATGATCCGGGCAGTAGAGCATGGTGTGAAGACTGTTTGGGACTTGTCTCTCTCAGTCTCTCACACAGAGTAAATAAATAGACATAAATATAACAAAGCTGCAAGCTGCTGACTCCCCGGTGCTGCCCCACCCACTCCTTCCCTTCCTAATTCCCTAGGTATTTACTGCGGGCTCGCACCCTGCATGTGCTCCTTGCTCGCTCTGTCCCTGACTAGACAGCTGCGTCCCCCACCCCGGGGCTGGGCGTTCTGTCTGTAAGAGCTCTGAGGCCATGGCCGGATGCAGAGCAGCTGGGCAAGGTGTGTGGTGAAGCAGGTGTCAAAATGGAGGTTGCCAAAGCGAGGGTAAGACAAGGGGTTAATCTTGACAAGCCTCCAAAGGAGTGAGACCTGGGCCTGTGCTGTCCAGTTGCTGTCCGGGTTTGCTGCCTGTGACGTCAGACACTGCAGACCCTCACCTGGAGGGTGGCTGGGATTTCTGTGCAAAGCCCCCACAGGAAGCCTGACACAGGAGGTGCTGAACCCACATCCACTGCAGTCAGCTCAGCTCAGATTGGCCTAAAGCTGGAACCTGACTTGGAATGTGAGTGCCCTGGGGCCTCAGCCAATCACAGGCAGCTACTGCTCAGACCACACCCTCTTAGGGCAGCCATCCAAAGTTTACCCCTTCAATAACAAAAATATTTCCTAGCATAAATATGTTCTTTTACTGTAAATTTCTTTTATCAAGTGAATTCAAAACTATAAGAAGCAGGGAAGAAGCAGACATCGTACCTGCAGCAGCAACAGGAAGGGCCACGTGGGCACAGGAGGAGGAAGCCAGGCAGACGGAAGCTGGGGCAGAGCGAAGCCTGGCAGCTGGGCTGGCTTCGCTCTGAGCAGCGCGTGCTTGACGGATACGCAGAGATGAGATTGGTGGACAGAATGAAATGACATTCAGCTTCCAAAAAGTCTTACTCTCTCCTAGTGCTCCACAACTCTCAAACTCTGTCCTCCTGAGTCTAACACAACTTCAGATTCCGCACACACAGCCCTTGTGTGTGTGCAGGGTGGGTGCTCGTGAAAGAGTAAAAAGGCTTTCACTGACCGAATTCAACCCATGTTCAACTGGCTTCTGTAAGTCCCCACAGTGAAACTCCTGAGCAGCACCTGGGTCGCTCCAGGCTGGACTTGTGCAGAACTGGTCCCACTCCAGGCGCTATTACTGCCAGGTCACACTGACCCAGGAAGTAGTAGATGAGGACCCAAAAGAGTCCTGGGAGGCATAACCCCCGGCGATGGTCAAACAGGCCTGCCAGATGTTTTGCTGGCACTTAGGCGCTGCGCCCACGCCCTGCATCTCCCAGAGCAGTGTGATTATCTTAGAGGAGCCCCTGCTTCCTGGCTGTGGGCGGAGCCACTCTCCCTCAATGCTTTCCTCTTTCTCAAGATGGTGTCTCCGGAGCCTTACTCCAGCCCGGACGGCTTCGAGACAGAACCCTCTACTGACTTGGCTGGAGTCAGCCATCTCCAAGGGCACATCGAAGCCTTCGGGGTTCAGGGCACGCTACCCCAAAACAACTCTTCCTTGGCAGTCGAGAAAGCAGCAGAGCCAGGAAGGGCTCTCCCACCTTCTCTTACCCTCCCCTGGAGCAGGCCAGAAAGCCCAGAGGGATCTGTGACCTTCCCCCAAAGTAGGTCACGAGACCGTGGACCCTCTGTATGCCGAGAAAAGGAACGTCCTCATCACAGAAGCTGCAGGGACACGTAGAACACACACGCATGCTGGCTAAGCCTGTTCATGTGGTGCCCCGGTCCCTAGCCACATCTCTACAACTGTTTCAAGGACCCAAAGCAGGGAATTATGCACGGGGACCTGCTCCTTTAGGTCTTCACTTCTGAAGGCTCTTGTGTCACATGAAAGTTACATAACTTCTTACGCTTTTCTGTTGTTAATCTATCTTTTGTTACAGAGACCTCAGCCATGACCCTGGTGATGGAAAACACACTTGATGTCCTCTTTGGGACTTACAGAACATATACAGAGCTGGGGGGGGGGGAATTGTGAAACCAAGGACAAAAAAAAAAA
>NW_006159632.1:263473-266547 GCF_000334495.1 Tupaia belangeri chinensis
GGGGGGGGGGAATATGAGTACAGCAGGAAAAAACAAAATTAGGGAACGTTGAGGCTAACCAGAGGAAAATAGTTTTAAAAATAACAAAGATTTATTCAAATAACTTTAACCTCTCGCTCACCTCTGTGCACAGTTATGAAAACACCCTAAGCTGTCTTCCTGGGTAGCCAGTGGCACCTCAGCAAGCCAGGGCAGTCTGTCAAGATTCCAAGCCTCCAGCCACGAAAAGCAGTAAACAATAGAGAAATAAAAACAATTTTGCAAAGCCCAGGCAAAGAACTTCACTATACTATTTTGAAGCTATTTCCAGGTGTTGTTAGAAGATAATAGTTTTCTTGACTTTGTCTTGACCTCTGAAGTTGCTGGACTATAGAATGTCTGGACCATGGTGTTCCCGCCCTACAGGGAGTGGGAGGGCGTGTAATAGGAAGTGGCCTTGCTGGAGGCCGGACAGCCTGGCAGCTGGGTCCTCACTGTGACCACCCCGCCGTGCTCAGCCCCTCTGGGTCTGTGCCCCTCAGCACTCTCCTGACCACCAGTGGCACATGTGTGTGACCTGCGTGGCTGCCCAGCGAGGCGACATCCACGGAATGCATCTCGTGGACAAGCTCCTGCAGGGCCTCTCGTAGGCACCTCCACTGAGCACAGAGAACAGTGTGTGCCCACCGCAGACACTGCCAGGTCTCTGAAGCAAACACACCACGCACGTCGTGTGTCATTTTCACTGGGATGACTAGGACACGCCCGCTTTCCTGGTATTAGTCTCTCTCTTTCTTTTTTTAAAGAGGCTTTGCCTTAGGCCTCCTGCACTCACCAGAGAAAGAGAGAGACAGAGACAGTGTGGACCATGGTGTTCCCGCCCTACAGGGAGTGGGAGGGCGTGTAATAGGAAGTGGCCTTGCTGGAGGCCGGACAGCCTGGCAGCTGGGTCCTCACTGTGACCACCCCGCCGTGCTCAGCCCCTCTGGGTCTGTGCCCCTCAGCACTCTCCTGACCACCAGTGGCACATGTGTGTGACCTGCGTGGCTGCCCAGCGAGGCGACATCCACGGAATGCATCTCGTGGACAAGCTCCTGCAGGGCCTCTCGTAGGCACCTCCACTGAGCACAGAGAACAGTGTGTGCCCACCGCAGACACTGCCAGGTCTCTGAAGCAAACACACCACGCACGTCGTGTGTCATTTTCACTGGGATGACTAGGACACGCCCGCTTTCCTGGTATTAGTCTCTCTCTTTCTTTTTTTAAAGAGGCTTTGCCTTAGGCCTCCTGCACTCACCAGAGAAAGAGAGAGACAGAGACAGTGAGAGGGAAAGTGAGAGATCATCCCCCAAGGGAGAAGGGTTGCAATCCCTTCTCCATTCTCCCGGATCTTGGGCATGCATATGCACCTGGCATGATTTTCAAGCAACCAGGTATGGGACTCAAACCACAGTCAGCCATGTGGGAGTCCAGCCACGTACTCACTGCGCCACCTGCTGGGCCCTAGCATCAGTCTCTAGAACTAGCCAAGAACAGACCAGGGGAATGACCAGGCTGAGCCCTGGAGTAATGGCAGCACAAGCTGAGTGGCTGCCCAGGCAGGCAGGACCCTCACGTTGGCCATCCTCATCCAGGAAGGGTCCTGGAAGCCTGTGCCCAGAGGAAGCCTCCTGCTTCAAAGTGAGCATGGCTCCCTAACGCAGTGGGGCACGACCACAGCTGTGGCCCTTGGGTTTCCCTCTCCACCGAGGGGATAGCGCACACGCACATTTTGAATTTCTTTGCAGTCCCTGCAAACTCAGTGGCCAAACCCAGTGAACGCCACTGTCTTCTAAAGTAACGGGCTTTCAACCAGAACCGGTTGGTGCCTTTCCCAACATGGAAGCCTTCCGTGTGCGATGCCCATCAGATGCAGCATGGAACGCTGTGGGGCACCTGTGTGCTACCTGTCCTGGGCTTGGCCACTGACTTAGCCACCCCTCATGCCCAAGGTAGGCCCTGCTCAGGCAGCAGGAGTACTCTTAGCGACTTCCTGAAGTGAACATTGGCAGAATGACTGAAATCCACAGAAACAGGTGGGGGAGGAGGCAGATGCTCCAGGTGCCCCGGAAGAGAGCCTGTGCCGCCGCCTCAGACCGCTTCGGAGAGCTCTGTCCTTTGCAGTCGCGCATGGCCGGACGTCCAACAGCCCTTCCCCGGTGACATGGCTCTCTCAGCACTGCCTGCTGTCTGCGTGGTGCTTTCTAAGGGCAGAGAAGATACCTTGAAACTTTTTTTTTTTTTTTGAGAGGTTTTTGCTATAGGGCGCATGCGCTCGCCAGACAGACAGAGACAGAGCACCAGAAGGCGGGAAATCCCCCCAGGGGGAATGGCCACGCTGCAATCCCTTCGCCTCCATTCTCCTCTCAGGATCTTGGGCACGCATGCACACGCGCCTGGCGTGAGTTTTAAGCCACCAGGTCCAGGACACAACCGCGGTCGACTACATGGGAGTCCAGCGACACAACCATTACGCTAACTGCTGGTCCCTACCCTGAGACCTTTTGAGAGAGCAGAAAAAGGAGCAGACTTCTTTTTAAAAAAATGATAGAGAGAACTTTGACAAGGTCTTGTGATGCCATGACCCCCCTCTCAGGATCCCAGGTGCCTGAGTGCATCCAGGGTGCTTTGAGGGTGGCCCAGGAGCTGAGCCTGGGCACATTAGGTGGCCCTCACACCACCACACCGCACCACGTGCTCTGGGCTTACCACTGAGGCTGGGCCCCAGGGCCCCGCGCGAGGTCTCTGTTCCCAGAGCACGGGAACTGAAATGAGAGGGGAGCCCTGACTGGCTGCACCCCTTCCTCCTTGCATTCCTGTGTCCACCTTAGCAAGGCTCGGCCATGGCTCTGCCATACTCTCTACCTAGGGTCAGAGTCACAGTTGTCAGGGACGGGTGGTTTCTGACGGCCCTGGGATTCGTGTGTCCCAGTCTTCCCTGGTGAGCCCTGGACCCCAAGCTTGCTCCATACCTGCCCTGGGTGACAATTCCCCTGGCTGGCAGGGTCACCTGCTGTCCCACCACTGGGCCATCAGCAACTGCAGGGATTTCCCTA
>NW_006159632.1:266632-279600 GCF_000334495.1 Tupaia belangeri chinensis
GCAGGTAGTTCCCTACAGTGCCTGTGGCCTATGGCTTCTCTAGAATTCTGTATAAACAGAGCTGTGTCCTACAGTGACAGGTGACGTGGAGTGAGATGCGCAGGGAGGGGCTGTTGGGGATTGGCACTAGGCTGAGGGAAGGGGTCGAGGGTTTACAGCACGACTGTCACACCGATGCCCCTCCATGGGACTGCCATGGGGCAGCACTCGTTCTCATTGTTTCTCCCAGGAATCCTCTTCCTTCTTGCTGCTGGTAAAGCACAGCGAGAAGCCACAGGGGCGGCACCCAGTCGCAGGCCTGTCCTTGCCGTTACTGTCCTGGCTGACAACACAAGGAAGGAACAAGGTCACCACAGCGGCTGCATCGGCTGCTGGGGGCTGGTCTTTTACTTTTCCCTTTATTTCCTTTTACTGTGATCTGAAATGTCTGCTGACTTCATTTGTTCTCTCTGAGCCATGACGGTCCCCCGGCACCCTTCAGGGAGCGAGCTCTGAGCGGTCTACCAGCTTAGCAGAGCCGCCGCCAGACCACGCCTCCCCTGCAGACCACACCACCGCCTGGGATGCCCTGTGAGGACTAGGGACGCCAAGGGCAGGAAGAGAGTTTAAGGACAGGGTGAGGGCAGAGCCGACCAGGTGAGCCGGCCGAGCCAGAGCTACCTGGAACGCCTTCCGTTTTGAACTACATCTTTGGGACTTTGGCAAATGGCCGTTTGAAACATTTGAACACCCATAAGTAACTAAGGCTTGTCATTTTTTGTTCTTTATCTTTAAATGATTTTTAACAGCATCCCAATAGTGACATTATCATACTTTCAGTGACCGATCTCAGATTTAACAGTTACATTTATTAATACGTACCACTATTAGCTCATACTTTCTGTGGAAAATTCATTTTGTCAAAAGGATCCTTATGAAGTCCTTTATAAACACAACATTAACTTAAATGATAAAAGTTATCAGTCATTTTATTAAAATGCATTTGCAAAGCCTCGTAGTGAGAATGCACAGTGGCGGAGGGTCTCTAGTGGAGAGGGCCATGTGTGCTGACTGCGTGGCTGCAGTGTCATCCGTGGGGACAGCAGTGAGGACGCTGCAGACGTTCAGAGGTGGGTCTGTGGGAAGGAAGGGCCCCAGAGGCACCCCGGACAGTGACCGGAGGAGTAATCCTAGAAGCGTGCCACATGGTGCTGCCACTCGCTGCGGTGAGGCTGGGCTTCATCAGAGCCAGCTGACGAGCGGAGGAGAGAGTATGGCCGCCCGTGGGCCTGCAGCGTGTCTGCAGCTGCGGCCATTTCTCTTCGCGTCACTTCTTGTACCAGTTGCATTTGGGCAACAGAGGGTGGGTTGCAGGGCGCTGCCGGTGCAGGCTGTCACCCCAGCATGTGTGACACAGCAGTCAGAGCCTGCAACAATGTTTGAAATAAAAATGCCAAGATCGATTTTCAAATCGAGGGTACACAGCAACGCTGCAGCTGTCTGTGCCTTTCTGAGTGGTGCCCTGCATTAACCTGATCGCCGTTCGGTTTGCTATTAGATAACATGCCCTAAAGTCCCTGTGCTACAGCAGAGGCCATGGGTGCACCGGCCTGCCCATGTGGCATGTTCACAGTGGACGTCCCTGGCTTTAGGGAAGTACGAGTCAGACAGACTTACGTGATGACATATCAATATTTTTTAAAAAAATGATTTTACTTATTCATTATGATTATTTTTTAATTTGCATGTATGCTTACCAGAGACAGAGAGAGAAAAAGAAAGAGAGAGGGAGGGAGGGAGATGGGGAGGGAAAGTGAGAGAGCAAGCCACCAGGTCCGGCACTCAAACCGGGGCCAGCCATGTGGAATGATCTTTTCTTTAAAATGTGCCAGTTACACGGACACCTGCGTTGTGGCAGAGCGAGCATGGAGCAGATTCTCGGGCGCTACAGGAAGTGGGCATGGCCGTGTCTGACCCACGGTGTGCCACACAGGTCAGCACATGGCGTGTGGCAGCAGAAGCTGTTCGACGCCTGCACTGGAGGGAAACCCACGTGGGAGAGCTGGGCTTCCTCTTCGTCGCACAGATCTTGGTATTAGAGACAACACATTCTGTAAGAAGCTTTCTATCCCTGAGAACATGCAATCATTCCACCATCCCCAGCACCAGCCGAGTGAAAAGTATGGTCTTTATCTTCCTGTCCTGACTTTATCACGCTTAGGAGTAAATGTAAGGGCCCTGCATCCTGAGTGAGCAGACACTACAGAGTAGGGAAATCGGTCAAGTTTTAAATAATGAAAGATTTCCAATATACACAAACATAGATGCCAGGGTCAGGATTCAAACTGTGGTGGCCGTGTGGCCTCTGGCTCCTACAGGGCCGGCCCCATCAGTGCCCTTTCTCGTTACTGAATTGTACCGCCTCAGTGGGCAGGCCACGTGGTCGGCTGAGCCCCCGCTGACAGCAGTGTCAAGGGCTCACTTGTCTGGCACATGGTCCTGTGTGTGCACCGCCACCTCGCCTGCCCAACAGGAGCCCACCACTCAGAGACCGAGGTCTGCATGCGTGGGTGCTCGGTGCTACCTGGCTGGCTGCCTAGGGGCGAGTTCCGCTTTGTGCGACTGGAGACAGGGCAGTCGCCGCGTCGAGGGTGAGAACCGCTGACAGTCGGCCTGCCCCTCTGCCTGCGTGGCGAGTCTTCAGGGCTAACAACTTCTGGTACTCAGAAAATCGCCTGAATGAGAATAAAACTTGGGTCCATAACACCTGGAGAAACATTCAGTATTTTACTTACAGGCACAAGAAGGGGCTCGCCTTAAATTAACAAGGTGTTGCAGGGCGCAGGGTCTGGCACGATAGGAGACTGGTAAATGCTGGCTCCTTCCCGTCCCTTCCTCTTTCCCCACACAAGGGGAATGCAGGGCTCTGTATGGAACACTAGGTGAGCCAATATCCAAGTTTGGTTCAACTCAATTTCCTATTTAATTCTCATTCTTCAATTTCATTTCAAAATTATTTGTTCTCGGGACCAGCAGTTAGCGTAATGGCTATGTCACTGGACTCCCACGTAGTTGACCGCGGTTCGCGTCCCAGACCTGGGGGCTTAAAACTCATGCCGGGCGTGTGTGCGCGCATGCCCAGGATCCCGAGAGGAGAATGGAGGAGAAGGGATTGCGGTGTGGCCATCCCCCTGGGGGGTGATTTCTCGCTTTCTATCTCTCTGTCTCTCTCTGTCTGGCGAGCGCACGCGCCCTATAACAAAAACCGCTCCAAAAAAAAAATTATTTGTTCTCTAAAATGAATACAGAAGTGCTTTGTGATAAAACTATAGTACCTTTACATGCATGACAGAGACCCATCACAGACGAGCAATGACTATGGTCTCTAACCTGTGACTACCAGCTAGGCACCTCCACTCAAGTGCTTCTTGCAGCTCCTCCCTCCTGGGTGAACTCAGAAGCACCCCTGTTCTCCAGGCTCGCTCCAGCTGGGAGGTCAGGATCAGAGGGCATAGAGAGTGTGTGATGCAGACAGGCGGAGAGCGCAGGGAGCGGCTTTCGGTTGGTCTGAGTACGTGATTGAGCAACAGAAGAAAAAACGGTCAGTAGAATATGGCAGCATGCAGGCCACAGAGACATCTGTGGGAAAACACAACTTCTAGGAACGCTAGTGTGTGAAGTGACGTTCAGTCCTCTGGATACAAGCGGCTCGTTTAAACCAGCAAAAGGGGTTATGAAGAGTGTCCGTGAAATATCCTTGCAGCCCAGCCTCTGGGGCGCAGTCGGCAGCTATGGAAGCACACAACATTCAGATCCCAGCTGGTCCTGAACACACTGAGCGCCTGCAAGCCCAAGGTCCTGACCTGACCAGCTGGGGGGCTGGGCCAAGGGGGCCTGGAGTAACCAGGCCCTGGGGGAGGTGCCCCGCCCTGTCTCTCGTGTACACATGTGTGCCCTCCATTGTTACTAAGATGAAATAAAAATGTAAGATGTGCTATATGTTTTAAAGACTTTATTTGATTGCTCCATTTGACTGAACTTCATCAGGGCGCAGTCGAGGCAGCTGGAACACAGACGTGTGGGGGATGCGGCGGCTGCTCTCTGCAGCCCCAAGCTCCTCCTAGGTCTAGAAGTGCCTCTGGTGAGAACTAAACTGGAAAGCTTCTGATGATCGTATTTGAGCCATTTATTTATGGTTACTCTTTAAAACTGAGAACCATATGGGACCAGCAGTTAGCATAATGGCTATGTCGCTGGACTCCCATGTAGTCGACCGTGGTTCGAGTCCTGGAACCAGTGGCTTAAAACTCACACCAGGTACGTGTGTGCGTGCGTGCCCAAGATCCCGAGAGGAGAATGGAGGAGAAGGGATTGCGGCATGGCCATTCCCCCTGGGGGATTTCTCACTTTCTATCTCTCTGTCTCTCTCCATCTTTCTGGCAAGCTCATGCGCCCTATAGCAAAAACCTCTCCAAAAAAAAAAAAAAAAAAACGAGAACCATAATTCCATAAAGTAGTTTAACATACATTTCAAAATGTAAAACACAAACACACGGTTATTGAAGTGGTTCATTTTCTGTTTTGGACTGTCATTTTTCTGCCCAATCATTGAGGCCCACAGTAAAGATTTTGAAGCCCTTTTTTGCAAGAACCACCTGAAAGGCCATTTCTAGATCATACATGGCAAATTGTTCAAACCAACTCACAGAGTTTACATGATCTAAATTCAGCAGGCATTCGGGAGGGGGAGAGAGCGGCTCTAGAAACACATTTTCCTGCACATTCACACTCTGCCCGCCTCCCCTGTCATGTGCGCACTCGCCCGTACCCCGCCTCCCCTGTCCCATGTGTGCTCACCCGTACCCCCCGCCTCTTACAGCCTCAGCACCCATGAAGCCCTGCCCGTTCCCATCTGGAGTTGGTTTCACCGGCTGCATCCTTGCCTTTCAGCCCGGTCTGGTGCTCTGAGACATGGATGGCTGCCGACCGCATGCATGAAGCCGTCTCTGCAACTCTGTGTGTCTCCTCTCTGCCAAGTGTACTTGGGGGTCTGCACACATGCAGCTCACAGTGTTAACCACCACCCACTTTTCCCCAGCTCCCTCTCCCTGTTTGCCAGCTCTCTAAGCTAAATTGTGAAGTCAGATGTCTTCTCATTCCTCGTCTGACATTCACTCCCACCAAGTCCTAAACACACCACCCTAATCAGCTGGAACCCAGCCTTCACTTGCTTTCCTCCCAATGTTGCTGCTCCAGTTCACGTTCAGATCCTACATGGAGTCCGACGCTACCGCTCCCTTTGCCAAGCTCTCTGATGCCACACGAGACTTCGCCCTGCTGCCTCAGTGGCTCTCCCGAGTAGGCACCATCAGGACCACGCGTGCACGTGCTGCGCTCAGTCTCCACCCAGCACCCCGGGGCTTCTGATGTAGCCTTGCGGTTCCCAGACATAGCGAGCGCTCTTGCACTCAGCTTCTCTGAACAGGCTGCTCCCTCGACAAGAACATCTGCTTGCCTTATCAGCTTACTGTGCACTAGGACTTCAAGATTCAGATAAGCTTTAAGACTCCGGTAAAGTGATATTTCCTATAAGAACCCTTGCCATTCCTGCCTTTGTGAGTTAGAAGTCCTGCTCTGCCTTCCATGGCCTCATACAGCCCTCCAGGACATACCATGTGAAATGTGTGTCCTGCATCCTCCCTTAAATGGGGGGTGGAGGCCAGGTCTTCAATGTCATATTCCTAAAACACTGGTTCTCAGAATTGGTCCCAAATCCTCAACACAGTGCTGAAATTACAGACTCTACCAAAGAACGTCTGTTGGAGGTCTATGTCTGTGTGTGCATTTACCATATTGTAAGTTAAAACTGAAGGATTTAAAACAAGCCAGTTACATGTTAACAAAATTACATACTTTTGTTGAGCAGTGGCTATATTTTCCAAAACAAAAAGGAGAAGAGTGGTGTTGTGTTACATTTTTGCAAATGGTATTATGTGTCTGGCTTTTAAGCAAAGACAGCTATCTTCTCATGTTTTTGCTTCTATAGTCAACCAATTAATGGAATATGTTGTTGTTGTTAACACACACACACACACACACACACACACATAAAAATAATCCAGCTTCACACAGATACAGAGTTGGAAGGAGACTAGTATATTTTCTAAGAGAGATTCTTGCTATAGGGTGTGTGTCTTTACCAGAGACATAGAGAGATACAGAGACAGAAAGTGAGAAATCACCCCCAAGAGGGGATGGTCATGCCTTAGTCCTTTCTCCTCCCTTCTCCTCTTCGGGAATGTACACACATGCCTGGCATGAGTTTCCAGCTGCAGGGTCAGGAATTTGAATCCTGGTCAACCATGTGGGATTCCAGTGCTGTAGTCACCATGCCACCTGCTGACCCCAGGAGATTGGTATTTTAATAGCCTTTCAGAGAGTTGACTATCAGTGGGTATTGTACTTTGAAAATACACCCAAACTCAATAGTAGTAGTTAAACAATATCAAATCTAAAACCATTTGTATAAAGTTTTTACACTGTTATATTAAAATCTGTTGTATCTCTGGGACCAGCAGATGGCATAATGGTTACATTCATTGCTGGACTCCCATGCAGTTGGCCATGATTCCAGTCCTGTACCAGTGGCTTAAAACTCACGCCAGGCGCATGTGCGTGTGTGCCCAAAATCCCAAGAGGAGAATGGAAGAGAAGAAATTGCAGCACGGCCATCCTCCCAGGGGGTGATTTCTTGCTTTCTGTCTCTGTCTCTCCAGTGAGCATAGGCACTCTATGGCAAAAATCTCTGTCTTAAAAAAAAAAAATCTGCTTTATCTCAAATAAATTCTCTTACCCATGCATGGTTTTATATTATGCATTTTTAAAAACCATTGGTTCTCTGAGTCATGCAGATCATCTAAATTTTGACACATTCTATTATATAATACAAAAAAGTCACATTAATAAACATCACCACCAGGCTCATCAGAAAACTCTGTAACTATTATGAAGCTGTTAAACTCACAGTGGTGGATACAATTTTTCCAAAATTTTAATTTTTTGCTTGAAAGCTTAAATTTTATCATTTGCAACAAGTACTGTCAACCGTCTTCCTTGAAATGACAGCTCAACCCACGCGTTCTGAGAAGTATCTGCAAATGGAACATCTGCATGACTAGGCTCGTCTGTGCGTCATTCTTTCAGGTGCAGATGTGCGCCCTGGAGAGAGGCACTCAGCCATGCCAGCTCCACGCAATGGTTTGGTAGACCCTTGATTCAAAGTTAGACTGAAAAGTAAGGCTTGGTGTACCAAATTCCATTCTGATTTGAATATATACTAAAGTTATTCCATTAATCAAATTGTCTTCATCTACAAGAGAAACATTTTTGTTTTATCTACAGACATCAATTAATACTATTTTTGATTGTTTTGGAGAGCAACTAAACTATTGTTTAGCCCGCTGCGGGGCGCGTGTGGAGACCACGTCTGTGGGAGCAGGTCTGCAGCACGCCCATGCCCTTGCCACTGAGCCTGACGAGAGCGGTCACTAACTCCGAGCTGGCAGCAACTGCGAGGCCTCTTCTCCTCGCCCTCCCTAATGCACTCTCCCGCACTCTGAAAAGTCGTCTTGCCCCTTGGTGACCTGGGGAGGCCGAGTGCCCAGTTAAATCACTTTCATTACAAAAGCACATGGAGCCAAACCCTTTTTATAGCACATGATTCCAAACCTATAATAAGCATCAGGAAAAGGAGCACAAAAGCTCTTTTAAATTATATGACGAGCTTTAAACAATCGGTGATACCAAAAAAGGTTAGAGATCTTTGCTGTGAGGGCTCAACTGGCACAGAAATTATGAAAGTGACATTTTGAAATGAGACCTTTTTTTTGTTTTGAGAGGTTTTTGCCTCAGGGTATGTGCACTGGCAGGAGAGAGAGACAGAGACAATGAGAGGAAAATGAGAAATCACCCCTGGGGGGTGGCCACGCCATAATCCCTTCTCCTCTCTTCTCCTTCCTGGATCTTGGACACACACCAACAGGTGTTCCATGTGGGCTTCAAGTCACTGTGTTTGGGACCGAAGCCCCAAGTGGCCATGTGGGAGTCTAGCGCCTTAACCAATGTACCTGCTGGTACCAGGAGAATATTCATTCTTTTTTTTTTTTTTTGCCGCAAAAAGAAAAGTATGGAACGCTTCATGAATTTGTGTGTCATCCTTGCGCAGGGGCCATGCTAATCTTCTCGTATTGTTCCAATTTTAGTATATGTGCTGCCGAAGCGAGCACAGGAGAATATTCATTCTTCTGGTGTCAGGGCAGGCTCTGAGAACAACAGTTAAGTCCAAACAGAAGACAGAGACCATCCAGGAGGGGTGGGCTGCACAGCTGTCAGTCACGCTGATGCGTGGTAGTCTCACTTTACTTCACAGACTGGGTGCCCACACGTGGCCATGCTATTTTGATTTTATCACCTGGCCCTCACAGTAACTCCAGGAGGTGGGTGCTGTTCCTGTCCCTGTCACATGGATAAGAAAACCATGATCAGAGCTGGAATACGCTGAGTAAGTCCTGGGGGTGGTGGGTGGTGAAGCCAAGCTTCAAACCCGGGGACCTGTCTCTGGGCCATGCCCCTGTACACTGTCAGGGCAGACAGCCTTCCTGACCTGGTGTCTCCTGCTGCATCAGACATGGACCGCAGATACCTGTCGAGTACCAGCATGTCCCAGGCACTGCTAGAAGCTGGCACTATAATATAAATGTCATGTCATTACAGGGCTCAACTTTGGCATGGTGGTTAAGGAGGCTGAATCCCACATGGCTGGCCAACTGCACAGTTTGAGTCCCAGACCCAGTGATTTCAAAAACCTGCTGGGCACATGTGTGAGCACGCCCAAAATCCTGAGGAGACTGGAGAAGGGGTTACTGAGTGGCCGTCTCCCAGGGACCGCGGTCTCACTTTCTTCCCCTCCCCCCCCCCGGTGAGCATAAGCATCATACAGCAAAAACTTAGGGAAGAAAAGATACCTCGTATAACATAGAGACAGCATTCTTATTTGTTCACAGACACTTAGTCTAATCGATACATCCTTTCTAGGAGCTGGTTTGATAAGACAATTATCTTCATGTCGAGTTTCAGAGGGAAACTAAAACAGGGCTGTCGAGGATTCCCCATGCAGTGGGAGACAGGCTCACTGTGGCCGACCTTGGCCAGGGTCTGCGCACCCTACACCATCACAGGCCTCCGGAGTCAGGAGAGTAACTGCTGACACCACACTGGTCAGCTCTGTCCCCCAGCCTGGCACGAGGCCTTGACATGGGTGCTGGCAACACTCAATACTGTAACCCAGCCACGGGCCAATGTAAGCAGGTTTTAGAACCAGGATCAGTCAGGATATAACAGTGGGCGGACCAGCAGTTGGCGTAATGGCTATGTCACTGGACTCCCACATAGTCGAACGCGGTTCGCGTCCAGGACCTGGTGGCTTAAACTCACGCCAGATGCGTGTGCGTGTGTGCCCAAGATCCCAAGAGGAGAATAGAGGAGAAGGGATTGCGGCGTGGCCATCCCCATCAGGGGGGTGATATCTCACCTTCTGTCTCTCTGTCTCTCTCTGTCTTTCTGGTGAGCGCATGCACCCTATAGCAAAAACCTCTCAAAAAAGCAAACAAACAAAGAAACAATGTAACAGTGGGAAACTGTAGTGACCAGTGACGGGGACTTGGGTCAGGAGCACGCGGCACACTAGCCCACGGGGCAGCATGGGTTGGCCACCACTTTACCTTCAGAAGGTCACCAATATGAATATCGTTCTAACACGACACTATCCTAATAGTTTAAACTGTGCAGAAACCCACCACACAGGCAAATCACATAGCAACGCCACTTATCTACACAGACAGAATTAGTGCATGACCCAGAACGTGCAAGGCCAGAGGTCAATGCACTTTCCAGGAAAGGGCCCTAAGAGTTATCTCAGCCTTCATCACAACTGCTCAGCCTGCCGTGCACAGCAGGTGTGTGAGCAGGAGAGCAGGGCTGCTCCGTATGAAAGTGAGGTGACAGGAACGGAGTGGCCGGCTTTCACCCCACAGCTGTGGTGTTCTGACCCCTGTGCTAGAAGGCTAAGCATGGGGAAACTTAAAGCGTGCGACCAGTAGATGGCGTAACAGTTACATTGCTGGACTCCCACATAGCTGGCCATGGTTGGGGTCCCAGACCCAGCAGTTTGAAACTCACATTGGGTACACGTGTGAGCGTGCCCAAAATCCCTAGAGTGAAATGGAGAAGGGACTGAGGTGTGGCCGTCCCCCTGGGGGGGGTGATTTCCCACTTTCTGTCTCTCTGTCTCTCTGGTGAGCATACGTGCCCTATAGCAAAAATTTCCAAAAAAATGACATTTACACTAGTGTTTTTAGTAATATTTTATAATATGGTACAATAAATTTTAAAAGTAAAAAATATGCATACATTAATAATCAAGTCATTCCTTTGCTCATTTGAATTTAAAGCACTGGTTTCTGCTCCACTGCCAACCTACCTTCCCCCCGGAAGTATTTTACAAACTCCAGGCCTGGCTTTAGGGAAGCGAGTCCACACAGGATTTAGCTAGATAGCAAAACTCTCATTTCTGTTGGTTAAAAAAATCCCAAATTCAAGGTAGCCACCAATCAGCCCACAAGCATTTCCAGATTAGTAACAGAATATCTGGACCTCCGTGGGTACCCTTCTGAGACGGTATCCCGGAAGTTAAGCAGTTTGAAATCTAACCATGAGGCCATGGCATTATCTGAATTTATGCAGCGAAAGGTGAGATGGCACCTTGGCAGGGCTAACACGGAAACAACTGGCGTAACCAGCAACCAGAGAACGACCTCCTCTGTGGACACTGCAAAGGCTGGGGACCCCAGGAGGCCTGTCCCATTCCAGTCTGGCCTGGGGCTGGGTCCGGTGCCATGAGCCGTAACCTCAGCAGGAGGCTGAAGAGGATCTGAGCTTGAGGCTGCCTGGGCAGCCCACAGACCTGTCTACACAGCGCTGAGCGTGGCATGTGTACCCTGCTCCCAGTGGGAGGCTGAGGCTGGGCAGAAGGGTCTAGACAGCACAACCCTGTCTTAAAAAAGCAAGAAAAACAGAAATGGATCTTGCTGCACAGTGTGTGATTACTCTAGGAGTAGAGATGCCTCACAGCTTTCTTTGTTCAGTAAAAGTACATGTTAGCTTTTATGTGCATATTTTCTTAATATGCTTTCTGATTGATCTTACAGTATTTGAGTAACCAGTGGCCCATGATTCATTGGCTTCAGGCTTTTCAGTTCCCCAGCTTCGACCTAATAACCGCTGTGATGCTCGGACGACAACCTCTGGCCCGCGTGTCCCGTACGGCACGCAGAGGACGCCTGGCTGCGGCTGGTCCCAGATAGGGAGTAGGCGACAGGTATTCTCATGGTGAAATGATTTAAAATGATCATTACTAAGTTCTTTTCAAAGTGCAAGTGGGCTGTTGGAGGAAGACACAGGGAGACGGCCACTGGACAGGGGTGCTCAGCCTAGGCTGACGGTGCGGCTGTCAGGCAGGACCGGGCATGGGACGCGGGAGTGGGCTGGAAAGCCAGGGTGAGCCAGCTTGGTGAGAATGCAGGGAGGACCATGTGCAGGGTACTGAGAAGGGGACACTCTCAGCCCGGGGCGGGGACAGGGTCTTGCAATAAGCAACTAGAATCAACCAGAATTCAGAGCTTCGATGGTGTGGGGACACCCAGACGCAGAGGGTGGGGAGGGCCTCTGGAGGTCCGTGTGGGACATGTGTGTGGGGAGACAGGGGCTGTCAGGCCGGTGGGTCATTTCCCCACTGTTCTGACACCAGCATTTCCTGGGCCTGACCAGCTCTGTGCCGCCCCACGCCGACTCCCACGCTGATATAATCACGCTGTGCCTGCACCACATCTCACAAGTAGGAGAAGACAGCACTTCAGTGACTCCCGGAGCACTAAGGATTCAGAGGCCAAAGCACCCGTTAACCTTCCATTCCCAAACTGACTTGTAGCCATTAGCAAACACAGTGGGTAAAAAACAACAGCTAAGACCAAGGCACACTGAGAAATCTCTGCCATGCTACACTGGCCCCCAGCACTCAGCCCGACGAATGACAGGCAGGAGGGAGTGGCACCCCTTCTCTGGCTGAGTGTCCCAGAGGCGCTCTGCACACCTGGGCGGTTTAGGAGGACTAGGGTGTGCTCCTATCCTCCTGGGCCAACATCCTCGCCAGGTGGACACAGGCCCAGCATTCAAAGTGTGTCCAAGGAGGCCAGGCTTCTGGCTTGGGCTAATATTGATTTGGACAGGGACAAAGGAGACAAAGATTTGTGGGCTGCCAACTGCTTTTGACAGTAACAGGCCACACAGCTTGGCCTCAGTGACCAGCCCGAGGCCAAACAGACCCATTCATAAAACGGGATTTCCTTCCCGAATCCTTGTGGTGAAACTGCCTGGGTTTTGGCAGGCACTTGCCTGGCACTCGGCTTCCCTGGTGCTGCCAGGACGCAGACTGTCCCCCCAGTCCCCACGCCTGTGGGAGTCCTGGCAGCATTACGGATGACTGGTGAGGAGGACCCCAAGCTGCCAGCCTCACTGACCACGGCCACCCCTGGTCTGGATCTAGAAATTTCTCACATGATTTGCCCCAGAGCATGGAAACTGCACCTCCTTACACCTTGCAGAAGGAGAGATGGTGAGGGGCAGCTCCATGCCCGGCAGCAATGGCTACATCCAACCCCAGCAGGAGCCAGTAAGAACACGGTGAGCATTTGCGTGAGCATCAGAACTGCTGGGTCTCACTGACTCATTCTCATCTTTAATGTAGGGTTTTTGCCAAAGGGCGCATGCACTTGCCAGAGAGAGAGAGACAGTGAGAAAGTAAGAAATCACGGGAACCAGCAGTTAGCGTAATGGCTATGTCGCTGGACTCCCACGTAGTCGACCGCGGTTCGTGT
>NW_006159632.1:279611-314246 GCF_000334495.1 Tupaia belangeri chinensis
TCTCGCTTTCTGTCTCTATGTCTCTCTCTGTCTGTCTGGCG
The DNA here is from genome assembly GCF_000334495.1 of Tupaia belangeri chinensis. Classification (NCBI taxonomy): domain Eukaryota; kingdom Metazoa; phylum Chordata; class Mammalia; order Scandentia; family Tupaiidae; genus Tupaia; species Tupaia belangeri. Next base: position 279,653 of record NW_006159632.1, read on the forward strand.
AGCGCACGCGCCCTACAGTGAAAATCTCTCCAAAAAAAAAAAAAAATCATAAAAAGAAATCACCCCCAGGGGGATGGCCATGCCACAATCCCTTCTCCTCCTGGGATTTTGTGTCCTCACACTCCCAGTGCGTTTCAAGCCTCTGGGTCCAGGACTCGAACTGTGGTTAGTCATGCATCTTAACCACTATTCCACCTGCCAGCCCCCTCATTCTCATGTTAAAGATAAAACTGGTAACAGTTGATGCAAAATAAGGCCAAACCTAATTCAGCATGTATGATCTTTATTGAAATAGTATATAAACTGTCGATCTTTCAAGGAAGAATATCGACAAGACACTGACATTTCAAAAAATTAAACCGCTATGCTTTGGAATGCACTTACTCTCCCTGTCTGGCACAGTGTAGGTGCTGCCTGGTGCTCTCTGGCAGAGCTGTGCTGGGATCTGCTTGCCGGAGGCCAGTGCTGCTGTGTGGGGTGGCTGAGGAGGAGGGTGTAGGACGGGAGTCACTGCACCTACACAGGGTCTCTCATCTCACAGAGAAGAGAGAAAGCAGAGGATGTGGAGAACACGAAGTCTTACTGGCTCTAAGTGCTGAAGCGAGATGCTGTTCACGCTTCCAGGGATCTTGTACTTTAATCCAAGCAGACAAGTGTAGAGTGGTGACCGTACGGCCAAGCCTGGCTGTGTCTTCACGTATAACTTACGCACGACGTTCCGTAACTGACAAAGGCTCGTGCCTACCTGGAATGTGCTCACATCTAAGGAAGCAAGGTAGACACATGCTCTCATGGGATGCACAGGTATTCAGGCCAGAAAGGTTCCCCTGGATGAATCTCATGAATGCATATTTTGAATAGCTAATTCAGCTCTAAATGAAATGCATTATTTGCACAGTTTTATTTAAAACTTTAGCATAATGAAGTTCCTTAATTCCGGTGCATTTGCATTGCAAAAATGCATTTGTATTGCCTAGTGCACTTAATAAGCAATAACTCAGTGAAGAAAAACTAAGACCAAATAACCAAGATGTCAAATAAATGAATACAGTGCAAGCCGGCAGGCAGCGACACGTTCCAGGACGGAAATCCGTCCCAGGTTCAGTTATTTTTGCCCTTTTGCTATTAAACTGCAGGAGGAAAGATTTTTGTAAGCTGGGGGCAATGACACTTTTCATACCTATTCATGAGACTCAGGGCCACACAGGAGTGGGTGAGTCTGAGGGTCGCTGGGCAAAGAAACGGCCTGCCAGCAAAGAGCTGGCAAAGGCCATTTCAAAAGGGTAGAAGGAGCGTGGTCTTGGCCAATCCTTATAGCATTTCCAGGTGGTTATGTCCTTATAAATCGCCTGGCACAGTCAAGTCGTGGCTCTGCCTCACAGCCGTCGGCTGCGACACTGAAGCAGTGACGGCGAGCACAGAGCATGGAACCGCGTCCTGTCGAATGCCTGTTCCTAGAGCCAGAACTGAGTGTGAATTGGCAAGTCAATCATTTCACTTTCTTCCAGAGGGGATACATTTTACCCATTGACCTACTTATTTATTTAAAAATCATTTCATTTATTTTATTGATTATTATTACTATTTTTAATTTGCTACAGGGCACACATGTTCACCAGAAAGGGACATATAGAGACAAAGAGAAAGCCAGCCTCCAGGTCTGGGAATTGAACCACGGTCAGCCACATGGGAGTCCAGTGCCTTAACCACCACGCCACCTGCTGGATGTTGTAGAATGGTAACACATGTTGACTATGGGATGGATTTTTGATGGTAGAACTGTTTCAGTGAAGTGCTCTTCATTTGGACAGAGACTGGGTAAAAGAGTTTTCTCAGTTCTTTTCAGTCTTTGAGGAGGGTCATTTTTCTGCTCTTCATTGAAATATAAACACCTACTTTAACTTACATTTAGCTTCAGACTTTGAACTCCCTGTTCCAAGCATAGACCTGACATGCTAATGCAATGTATTCTATTTTGTGCCTGAGGCTGCGTTCGTTTCTGTTTTAGGAGCCCTGGGGACATTACCGACCCGCGTGTGAGGTGGAGGTCTCCTGCCAGCACAGCTCTCTCCACCTGCTTGGAGCACCAGGCTCTGACTAGGGACGTGCCTCAGCTGGGGAAGGCTCTCCTACTGCCAGACGGGCTGAGGACAACTCCTATGTCAACACTGCCCTCACCCCGCAGTCAGCAGGGGCCGACCACTGAGGGCCAGCCCGCTGGGCTTCCCGGGGTGGGCAGTGCTGTCAGGGCAGAGCTGGGATTTTGACACATTCAAGCCTTCTAGTCAACACCACATTTGACTGCATCACTGCAATGAATGCTTCACAATTCTCATAAAGATTTATGGAGATTTTTGCTTAAACAAATGTATGATCATTCTCAAACTGATTTCAGTTAAGTGCAAATTAAGCAAAAATAATTTTTAAGTGCCTCTCAACTAAAAATACTGATATTTGTTCTAAGAAGGCAATTTCATAACTAGGGAAGCATCTAACCAAACCTCAGGCCTAAGGCTTGTTTTCACTTCCACTGAATCAGGTGATGAGCTCCTTCCTCATGTGACTGGAGACCAGCGGAGGTACTGGGCCACTGTCTCTGACCCGTTCCTATTCATGTACTTTACATAAAAACTCCAGAGGGTAGCAGCGGAGAATCTAAAAGATAAAAACGTGCAGCTATGTCTCATAGCTCTACAAATAACAGCTTGGGCTTAAGCATTTGAAAACGCCGAGAATACTGAAAGCAAATCCATACTTAGCTCATGGGGAAGCTGGCACCGAATCGCAGCAGCACAGGGCTAGGTCATTTTAATGAGCCATGCCTAGTTTTTTTTGTTAGTTTTTTTTGTTTGTTTGTTAGTTTTTGTTTTGTTTTTCATTTGTTTGTTTGTTTGTTTGTTTTGAGAGGTTTTTGCTATAGGGCACCTTCGCTAGCCAGAAAGACAGAGAGAAAGACTGAGAGACAGAAAGCGAGTAATCACCCCCCAGGGGGATGGCCACACCACAATCCCTTCTCCATTTTCCTCTCAAGATCCTGGGCATGCACGCACACACACCTGGTGTGAGTTTAAGTCACCGGAACCCGGTGTGAGTTTAAGCCACTGGGTCCGGGACTCAAACTGCGGTCAACTACATGGGAGTCCAGTGGCACAGTCATTACACCAACTGCTGGTCCCTGAGTCACACTTAATTTTAACTCAGTGTTTCCAGTGATTAGAGGAGAGAGTGCTGCATGAACACCATGTGAGCAGTACATGCACGGGAATCAGGCAAAGCTTTCAGCTTCTGCAAAACAGAAGCCGATACACTGTACTCTGGGCTATTCTCATGGACATGACACAGCGTCTCAGCATGTCCCTACAACACCGACCCTTAGTCTGAAAGCCCTGCCCACACCTTACTAAGCAGAGTGACCACAGAGACCTGACAGTGTGCCAGCCTCACTCTGCTCCTCAGACTGACGCCACCAGGCCCCTGCACGTGGGTTCAGAGCCAGACTGCTCAGCACAAAACCCCACTGCTGCTGAGCTGCAGCAGAGCTTCCGGGAGTGACCGGCCACATCCAGGTGCCACAGTCCTTTCTGGATGGAAACAGGACAGACCTATTCTGCATGTGCTCGGAGAGTAGCAGACACTGCCCCTTTCCCACAGGCAAAGGGCGGATGTGGGTGAAGGGTAGATTGCATCACTGAATGCTCAGCTGTTCTTCAAAAGACCTCCTGTTTCTACACCGAGGCACTTAGGAAGTTACAACAGGTTGTGCGCTGAAACCCACTTCCATTCCTGGGAAAGCAGCGTTCACGCAGACTGTGAGCGTCTCCCCTTCAGGCTGCCTTGGATGGCACAGTCTGGAGGGCATGGCCAGAAGATGAGAGAGCTGACAGCTTGGGGTTCCCAGTGTGCGGTCAGCCGCAGGAGCCCAGAGGGGTCAGAGTTACCAGGGCTCCATGCGGTCAGCTTCCCTGACGAATTCAGGCTAAACACCTGAACACACGTGCAGTGGGACTGTGAATGTCACAGAGCTGCCCAAGACTGAGACACCGCCGTCCAGTCGCAAACCAGAGAATGAGCAGTACCTGGATTTCAGGGTGCGGCCTAGGGTTTCACCGGAACACAAGCAGGGCAAAATGACCACGAGCCACTGTGTACAATGGAACTGTGCAACTCACAGGGGACGGACTCGTCCCACCACCGCGCCAGTGCCCAGCACAGCCAGGCACGGGTCTACAGCCCACCTGCACTCAGCTCCATGGCTCTCTGACGCCCTTGCTCATGGGCTCTACGTGCCAGCCCAGGCTGCAGCTCTGGGCTCCACGAGTCCCTGCTCTGAGCTTCGCGCTCTCCAGGGTGTTAACCAAAAGATGCTCTTCTTTAGAGTCTGGTATTTTGCACTTCCCTGAAGACCCAACCGAAGCCAGTATTTCTAAACTTCTAAAAAAATAAGGGCTATTTGGTGACTTTAAACTTACCTATCTCAGAAAAAGTCGAGCTGCCAATTCCAGCAGCTTCTCCCACCAGGAAGATCGCCTACTCCCTGCAGAGGCCCTGGCCCCTGGGAGCCTCTGCTGAGGCTGCAGGGCAGGTGAGACTGGTGGTCACTCCTGAGTCACTTCAAAGCAACACCCTCCTCTGCTTTCTTCAGCCACTTCTCATTTTTGCTTACAAGGGTTACGCTGTGTGACCTGAACACCTGAGAACTACGGCAGCAGGTCACAAAGGAGGAGCGATGGAGATTTCAGGAGACAGTTCACGGGGAACATTCAATTACAAATGATATGAGCATTCGTGCTGGGAGCCATGCTGCACACTATGCAGGTGTAGGGCAGTTAAAATAAATAATAATAAAAATAGAAATAAATAAAAATGAGGAAAAAAGAAATGCTACCTGTGAGAGGGTGCTCACACCCAGGTACCAGGTAGCCCTGCACTCACGCCCAGGGATGGCACACCCAGGTGCCAGGTGGCCCTGCACTCACGCCCGGGGGACCACACACACCCAGGTGCCAGGTGGCCCTGCGTTCACACCCAGGGATGGCACACCCAGGTGCCAGGTGGCCCTGCGCTCACACCCAGGGACGGCACACCCAGGTGCCAGGTGGTCCTGCGCTCACACCCAGGGGACCGTGCACACCCAGGTACCAGGTGGCCCTGCGCTCATGCTCAGGGAAACACACACACACCCAGGTACCAGGTGGCCTTGTGCTCACGCCCAGGGATGGCACACCCAGGTACCAGGTGACCCTGCTCTTATGCCCAGGGGACCGCGCACACCCAGGTACCAGGTGGCCCTGCGCCCACGCCCAGGGATGGCACACCCAGGTACCAGGTGGTCCTGCGCTCACACCCGGGGGACCATGCACACCCAGGTGCCAGGTGGTCCTGCGCTCACGCCCGGGGAAACACACACACCCAGGTACCAGGTGGCCATGCGCTCATGCCTGGGGACGGCACACCCAGGTGCCAGGTGGCCATGCACTCACGCCCAGGGGCCAACACATGTCTACACCTCGTCCCTCAGGTAGAATCGCAGTTCTTGGTGGTGGGTCTGTGCTCTGTGCCCTCCCAGATCTGCACCTGATGGCACAAGGTCCTCGAAATCTCACCCAGCCTCGTGTTTTGCTGAGAAGTTCAGCTAGGTTTTTTGTGATGTTGGTCTCTCAGATGCATTCCTAGGTGGTTAATTTCAAATTCTGAACTGGGCTCCTTCCATTCGACTCACCCCAGGTGTGGTCGGGAAGCGTGCACACCACTCTCCATCTCGCCCATCACCCTCGCACTAGCACCTGCCCCTGCCCTGAGTGTGTTTGTAGCTCGGTTGGTTTAAGCTTTGCTGTTATTTGTAAGGGTCATTATAACACGTACCGTCATCTTCCCTGTCAATCTGCGATGCTGGAACATGAGAATTCTGGGAAATAACATGGAGGCCGCTGAGCTTTGCCCTGGACCTGCACCATCTACCTGTCAGTATGTAAAGCCTACCGCCAGCGAGGTAGGTGCGCCTCCCTGCATGGCAGGTCTGTCTCTGTGACTGTATGAACACCGGCATGTGTAGGATGAGACAGCTCGAGAAACTGCCGCAGTTTCACACTGATCCCACACTCAGCCGGCCGCCAGAGGCATCTCCCCAGCACAGGCCTCCCTGCCATGCTCGAGGAGGGGGGAGGAAGCTGGGCGAGGGGTTGGTTCTTTGCTCCCTGTGGGAGAACTTCCTGGACAGCCTGTACGCTGGAAAGGACAGGCAGGGAGAGAGGGCAGAGGCAGGAGCAGTGCGGCCCCCCCGGCGTCCTGCACAGAACCTGATCCCAGAGGTCACTGCCCAGATCTGAAGAAATGGAACTCCAGCCCTGCCCCTCCGATGACAGTCCACAGCCTCAGCGTGCTGTCTACAGAATGGGTAAACGCCTGTGTGCCCTTCTCAGCCCTGCTTCCGGACTGCCCACAGCGGTGGCGCTATCTGTTAAGAATGTATTTTAATTTCTGCCAAAAATATATTCCTGATTCCCTCTGCGATGCTGTAATGCCAGGCACGGCTCTTGTTAATCAGGGTCACTGGGGCCAGCAGGTGCCACAGTGGTTAGGGTGCTGGGCTCCCATGTAGTTGACTGAGGTTTGAGTCCCAGACCCGGCAGCTTAAAACTCACACCGGGCGCATGTCATGTGTGCCCAAGATCCTGAGAGGAGAATGGAGGAGAAGGGATTGTGATGTGGCCATCCCCCCCAGGGGGTGATTTCCTGCTTTCTGTTGCTGTCTCTCTGGCAAATGCATGAGCCCTATGGCAAAAATCTCTTTAAACACACACACACTCACACAAGGAGTACTTTTCATTCCTAGGTATAAAGGCCTCCAGGGCTTCATTCATTCCAAATGCCTAGTGCTTTCAGTGAGAGAGTCTAACAACAAAACTTAAAGGTAAATTTTGATATTTTCAGTTTTCAAAAGTATCATTTCACTGTATTACAGATGCAGACCCTAAGTAAGAAGTGACTTTCATGTGGTCTTTTTCCTCTTTTAACCTTATGAGAATTCTACAAAAGACAAAAGGAAAATTAAAATAGCTCGCAAATCAATTGGGTCACTCAGATCACAGTCAAGGGTAACTAAAACGGAAGAGGGCTGAAGTTACCTGAAATTGACCAGGCATCAGCATAGCTGAGAACTGCAGTCAATAAAAGTGCTTTTGAGCTTCTACAAAATGATGGACCCTAAGCTCATCCCAAACTGACACAGTGCTTAACAGAGATGAAAACATTCTCTTCGAGTAGTTGGAATTTTTCTTAAAGGGAGAGCTCTCTTTGTTGAGAATATTTCTCAATCAGCTTGTGAGGGAGAAAAGCTAGGATTGTAAGGTGCCGGGCCTGGGAGAGCAGGCTGCAGAAGTGAGCGAGGGCCTGGCCAGAGAGCCAGGGAGGGAGACGGGGTGGGGGTGGGGGGGACTGGAGAGACGGGGAATGGGGGAGACAGGGAGAGGAGATGGGGGAGCTGGGAGTAGATGGGGACATGGGGGATATGTGGGGAGAGACGGGGGAAGACGGAAGGGTGGGGAGACGGGGGGGGGGGAGGGATGTTCACAGCCTCTGTGTGCAGCAGATCTGTGACCTCAGTCACCTGTGAGGACTTGGGGGCTGTTTTACTCAATAAATGCTCCACTGCGTTTATTTACCTAGCTAGAGACAGATCGAAAGCAAGCTCAAATAGTATTTGTAAGTAAATTTAATGCCTATCAGTCTAAAAGACTGCTTCAATCCCAAGGACACCTAGTGCGTCTCGGTGTGCTTATTTTCAATCCTTGCTCCCATCTGCAGAGTCAGGGATAAAGGAGGGTGAGTGACGGTATTTGATGGCTGTTCCTTCCCATACCCGCCAGAGTAACTGCTGACAGACTCTGGCCCGGAGCGTGTCTCCTGGGGTTGCGCAGCACGGGAAAACGCAAATGCAACGACGAGGAGGAAGCCCTGCTCGCATCCTGGCCCAGCCCTGCACTCATGAGTGTGCATCTCCACAGGCCCAGGACCCGCGTCTGCGGGGGACACAGAACTGCTCCTGAGGCTCCTTCAAGCAAACATGGGCATACTCATTTGCAAGTGTAAATCCATTCACTTCAAAGTAGATGTCTCATTATGCAGGACATCTAAGTTTGCAAAACTAAGTCACTAAAATATTCTACCCAAACAACAGTTTCCTGAGAATTTTCACAGGCCCACGACAGCCATGGGCCTTCCATTTCTTCCACGTGTAGAAATTCGGATTTGCTTTTTTCATCCAGCCAGTTCCTTTTCAACTCATGGATCAGTGCAAGACCGTTCATGAAGAGAAACACCTGGAATTCTGTTCACTACAGTTGGGATCCACAGACGTGAACGAGGTACATGTCTGTCTTCGTTACAGCCCAGTTCACCTGCCCCTCTAGAGCTCCGTGAGGCATGTTTGCCGCCAAGGCCACACCTCTATCCACAGCCGCCATGGTCCCGTGCTCCTCCCACATCTGTTTGCAGGCGTGTGCCACACACTGTGTGTGCACACGTGCCGAGAGCGAAAGCTGCATCTCTTCTTGGGGCAAAGTTTCCAGAAGTCCGTGAAAACCCTCTAGCTCACCCTGCTGAGCCCTAGGAGTCAGCCACATGGCTGCAGGCGGCTGACCGCGAGCCTGCCGGGGCCAGCACCCAGGAGCCTCGGAACCAGGAGGGCTGCACGGGTCCACACAGGTCTGTCTCTGGGAGTTATGAAAACAGCTGTCCCCTCAGAAAACCTTTGCTTCCGTCTCTTAATAAATAATAAACAATTACAAATAATTAAAAATTATTTAGAATAATGAACTCAATAACTTATTTTGTAAATAATTATAAATTTTATAATTTATTTATTTTTAATTATAGCTACTATTTATTACATTTCATTGTATATTCATCATATATTACATGATATGCAATATGTAAAATATTATATTTACTATCTATACTTATTATAATGTACTCATATATTACTTAAAAATAACAAATTTAACTCTTAATGCAAAATACTCATGTGGCCAGGCTGGGACGTAGGAGTCAGGTGCTGTGCTGGGGAAGCTGGGCTGCAGTGGCCTCCTTGGCTTTGACTCCCCATCCCAAGGGCTTCGTGCTAGTGCACAAGAGCCCAGGATCCTGACCAGGTGGAGAGTCGGAGGACGGAGGGTCGTGGCGTGTCCGGGCCCTGTGGGGGTGTGCGCTCTCTCTTGTGCGTGTCTGAATCATACATACGGACATTTCTATCTTCTCACAGCCAGTGCGGAAGGTTTCCAGCATGGCTGTGGACGGGCATTTCACAAGCCCCCCACTTCCCCCTTAAACGTGGGAAGGTGGACACAGTCGTCCGTGACTGTCATAGCAAGCCTGAAGGGTAAGCGTGTCCTGGAAAGCGAGCCTCCACTTATTCCGCTTCTTTGCAGCTGAAAGGTCGCGAGCGCTGTGAACTGGAGATGCCCTGCACCCAGCAGCCAGGCAGCAGGTCTGTCCCCGCCGGCCTTGCTTGGAGCGACTTTCCGTTTACTCTGGGGGAAGCGCTTGGTGAAGTCCGTTTCGCCACTTGCTTGGCAGCGTCTGTGCCCTGGCCGCCTGTCCCGCAGCCTGGAGCCCGGAGCCCGGACGTGGAGGGGTTGTTCAGCAAGTGCCGCGGACTTGGGAGATCGCACTCACGGGTGTTCTCAACAGGAACGCTCTTCGGGGAGCCCCTCCGCCTTCATGGGGCACCACTTACGTTGTACTTCCGCGGGAAGACTCTGAGCTTAAACCTTGAGGACGGGCTCTCCAGAACCGGGCGGCCGGAAGGAACGTGCAGTGCGTTGCCCGTGTTTTCTTCCGCCGGGACCCGAGGTCGCGTGTCTCGGGGCACAGGCAGCCGTCAGGGACTCTCCGCCTTCTGTGTCCTGATCTGGATGGTTGTCATCGCCCACTCTTCTCCTCAAACCCAAATGACGTCACACGCACTGACACTGCCTTGTCTGTCTCCCTGTGTGTGACTCTCGGCTGTGACTAGACACCCCACGCCTGGGGACAGAGAAAGCCAGGTGGTCCTGCCAGGAAGACCACGGTGCAGGGACAACGCTCCAGGGGACATGGGGCCTTTCCATGCTCCCTGACGTGACTCACGAGAGACGCTCTTCCGGGAGCCCCTCCGCCTTCATGGGGCACCACTTACGTTGTACTTCCGCGGGAAGACTCTGAGCTTAAACCTTGAGGACGGGCTCTCCAGAACCGGGCGGCCGGAAGGAACGTGCAGTGCGTTGCCCGTGTTTTCTTCCGCCGGGACCCGAGGTCGCGTGTCTCGGGGCACAGGCAGCCGTCAGGGACTCTCCGCCTTCTGTGTCCTGATCTGGATGGTTGTCATCGCCCACTCTTCTCCTCAAACCCAAATGACGTCACACGCACTGACACTGCCTTGTCTGTCTCCCTGTGTGTGACTCTCGGCTGTGACTAGACACCCCACGCCTGGGGACAGAGAAAGCCAGGTGGTCCTGCCAGGAAGACCACGGTGCAGGGACAACGCTCCAGGGGACATGGGGCCTTTCCATGCTCCCTGACGTGACTCACGAGAGACTCGGGCGAAGGGGAGCTGCCCCAGAGGGGACGAGCACAGCTGCTCCATGCTGCCCTCGTCACAGAACACAAGCTGCCTCCATGCATGACTGAGGGCCCATGTTGGGGAAGGGGGCAGGTGCTCAGTGGAACAAGTGATGTGGAGGACGGGGTGCCAGTCTCGGAGTCTGCGGGCATGTCACATGTAGGCCTGAGAGGGCCCACATGTGCTGGCACGGTGTCCGTCAGGCTGCAGGAAGTGGCCTGTGACAGGCTCCTTTCTTCGATGGGGATTCAGGTCCACACAGAAACAGAATCAAACAAATGGAATTGGGTTGCTAAGACCTTACACTGTAGCATAAGGGCGTGAGTTCTGTTTCTGTGTCATGCATCGATTTAACATGTCAGAGAGGCACTTTCTACAAAGTTCTCTAAGTTTGTATTTTTCATTGTTCTTACAGTTAGGTAAAGGGAGGGGGAGGGAAGACGGAATGCCTACTTTTCTAGCCTTGAGGTGAAAACACATGAAATAAACTGGCAGCGAACACTTGCGAAAGTCAGTTCGGAGTGGCATCGAGGGAGATTGCTCAGGAGGGAGGATGACTGTCCACAGTTTCCACAGGGAGAACGAGTCACAGGGTCTGCCCTAGGCAGGACGCCAGGACAGGAGATGTTCATCATAGCGAGTGGGCCATGTCTGGGGAGGGGCAGCTTCAGAGACTGCTAGGACGCTGGGTGTATGTCAACTGCCCCAAAATGTTAACCTCAACCTGAAATTCCAAGGTCAGTGATCAGCTTCAGAGCTACTGTCCTTTCAAAGGTAACCGTGGTAACCAAAGAGCGGTATATGCCACATAGCAGTCACCTGCTCAGCCATGTCAGGAGAAAGAGCTTGCTCCAAGCAGGAAGTAGCATCGCTCCTGCTCCAGGAAAGGGCTCTGCAGCCCAGGAGCGGCCAGCAAGGCCGGGGCAGGGAGGAGTGGCACCAGAACAGCTGCTGTGTGGACCCTGACAGTCGACACAGGTTGACTAATGTGGACCCAAGTACGTTACACAGAGGAAGGGGCCGACGTCAGCCAAACACGTAGAGAAGCTGTGGCAGGGACAAGGGAGCAGAGTGAGTGCGAGAGAGCACCAGCAAGAAGCGGGGCAGGTCAGCGGGCCTTGAGGCTGTGGGGAGGGGCGCAGAGCTCTGGTCAGAAGCCAGGAGCAGCTGTGCATGCACCCCGGGTTGGACTTGGAACTGGAGTCAGTCCAGGCAAGGACCACACCCGTACGCAAGGTGGACTCGAAGGGAGCAAAGAGAGCCTGTGAGCCGAGCTGGGAACCACGGGCAAGTCTCGGCGGCAAGGAGAAGAACCCAACAGACCGGAAGACAGAGCCTGCTCAGTGCTCACGGGGCACAGCACCAGTGCAGAGCAGGAGCATAGACCTGTAGGCAGGCAGGCCTCCAGCGCCTACCTATAGTCTCGCTCAGTTTACCAGGACAGACCTCACAGGGACAGAAGTGCCCGCAGGTGCACTGCCCGCTGGGACAGATGTGAACAGGCTGCCGGAGCATGCTGGGGCAGGCTGGCTCCAGGAGAGTAACGGTCTCTATGTCACATGCAAAGTCCTCGAGGGTTAAACTTAACTGCGCAAGTTAAAGGTGGTGAAGAGGGGGTCAGAGGACACCGAGAGTGAGCCAGCGCCAGCGTGGGTGAGTGCCCCGTCACCAGCTGGTCTAGGCCATTAGTGGAACACAGCTGGAGTATGGGTGATGGCAGCTCTGTTCCTTTCTGCTATTCTGGTCACACCACAGCCGCCAAACAAGCACTCCCCCAAACCCGCAGGGGACAGCCTGAGAGTAGGGACAGGGAGGAGCTGACTGTGGATGAAGCCCTCAGATGGCCCTTTCCATCCCCCCAAACAAGCATGGACAAAAGCTGGGCCGCGGGCTGCACGCAGACTCTGCCTTGACAGGAGCGTGTGTCTACACGGCAGCACCCTGTGACGGGGTGGGATCAAAGCCACACTGCCGAAGGGACAGGGACGGTGGACAGCGAGGAGGCTGCTCTCCCGGCTGCTCTTTCCAAGTCTACGCAGGGTTATCAAGTAAAAGTGGACTTAGATTCATTCCGGGAACCCTCTCAGGGGCCGTGCCAGTACTGATGAGCAGAACTCAGAGATGGACATTTGCTCTCTGGAGCGGTTCCCAGGGAGTGACAGGCATTGGTGAGCTAACCACCCTGTGTGAGGGCAAGCCCATCTGAGCGCACTCTTGCCAACGCTGCGGGAAGCGACACATGGTGACGGGGCGCGGAAGCCCCCGGCCTTGTCCAGACCCGGATGTGGACAGCACGCATGTCTGAGTCTTGAGGAGGAGGGAAGGAAGGACAGTGGCTCCCAGACTGGAAGGCATGCTGGCATCTCTCTGCCGAGGCTGTTTGCCAGATGCCCACTTCCACACAGAGTGGGTCAGAGGCAGGAAAGTGGGAATCGAGACTGCCTGACGACACAACACTGTTTCTAAAACTCCAGTGTCATCAGGTCTGTCACTGAAGCTGCTGTGTTGACCTCAGCCTGTCTGATTTCTAGGGAAGGGCTATGGCTTCAGCACTGGCCCTCAGTCCAGGTGAGAGGAACAACAGCCTACAGAACACAGCTTTATACTGCTAATGCTTCATATGCGAATGCAGTGCAACCCCCGAAACTCGGTAAGACAGTAAACACAGATATACAGACGGTGTCCACAAGTAAAACAAGGACTTTTTTTTTTTTAGAGAGATTTTTGCCATAGGGTGTGTGCACTCACTGGAGAGACAGAGAGACAGGAAGTGAGAAATCACCCCTGGGGGGAATGGCCATGCCCACATTCCCTTCTCCTCCATTCTCTTGAGATTCTGGGTATGCACGCACACACGCCCAGTATGAGTTTGAAGCCACTGGGTCTGGGACTTGAAGCGCAGTCAACTACGTGGGAGTCCAGTGATGTAACCATTCCATCATCTGCTGGTCCCCCAACAATGACCATGTACTACCTAATTCCAACTTAGCCTGCAGTATCATTTCTGTGTTTCTCTTTGTGGTCTGAAGCATTGACGGCAATGAGAAATAAAAACATAACTCTAAGAGGTTAAAAGGAAGACACTGATAAAAACAAGTGTAGTTTTACTAAAATTAGCTTACACATTATTAACATAGTGAAGAATGGACTCCACTTCTCTCACTGAAGATGCAGATCAAGACTAGTGTGGCGTTTCAGGGTGCTGAGTTTATGTGAGAATACAGAAGATGACTCAGTTTTTAATTTGATTCTATTTTCACATGTTCATTAATGTGCAAGAGAATGGGACATTCTAATTTCTTTGACATTTAAGCCCAAATTCTCAAGGTAAAAATGAAAAAAAAATTTTTTTTCATTGGCGGGGAGGTGTCAGAGGTGGTGCATCTCCCATGCTAACACTGGCCTAAAACTAGCTCACCGTCCCCCGCATGGCTCCAGGACCACGAGCGCACTGCGCCTTCTTTGCACCCCAGGGAGCCTGTGTCCCAGCATCTGAGGGCTGTGCACTCACTGTGCAGCCTCACACTTGCCGTGGCTGTGAGTCCTCAGGCTCGCCCAGGTGTGAGTCTGCGTGACTGGGACGATTCTGAACTGGGCAGCCCATGGTTGGTCCTCAACTTCCCCTGAGAGATGGCACGATGCCAGTGCTGCCCGCCTCGAGGAGGGCCACCAGGAAGGGAGAAACCCACTGACCTGCAGCCCTTATCATCCCAGCTGAAGAGCTCCAGGCTGCAGAGACCGTGGTCTCCAGTCCCATGGGGGTTCCGCATTCAATTCGGGGCTTCTGAGGCCAACAGCTCACATCACTGCTCAAGTCACTGCTCATGCCGGCACGCCTGGCCCTGTGGCACACGTGTGAGCACAACACTCCCCGCAGTGCCATCCCTCCTGGGGCACCGGGGCCAGCGGCACCACACCTTCGAGAATCGCAGACCTTTCCGTTTACCACCACCTGAGCCCAGAGCAGGCGTCCCTTCTCCCCGCCTGGCTCAACCTGGCTGCCTCAGGTGGGAGACAGCCGAGGGACAACAGGCTCAGCCCTCCTCTCACCTTGCCTGGTGGAGATCGCTCTGAGGAGAGGCTTCCCCAGTCCCTAAGGCTTTCTTCTCATTAAACCAACTCAAGACCAAGACTTTGGCCCGAAGGAACACTCTCCTCCCTGGCTTGCTCACCTTGGCAGAAGCCACTGGGCTGAAACATCAGATATTTCGCTTCTCACCGTCCCCCAGGCTGGGAGCCCAAGGTCAGGGTCCCAGACTATCTGGTACTGGCCAGGGCCCCGGAATATCCGGTTCTGGTCAGGGCTCTCCTCTGGGCTTGCAGCAGGCCACCTTCCTGCGTGGCTTCTCCCCGGGCGAGGCGGAAAAGCTCCTGCCCTCCTCTTCTCACGAGGCCCCAGTCCTGCGGAACCCACCTTCATGGCCTCATCAAAGGGTCCCTACCTCCTGGGGCCTCGCATTCAGGCGTGTTGGGGCCTCATGTAGACCCTGGGTATTTCGCCATTCAGCCTCACACTCTGGAAAATCGAAGAACAATTACAACCCCTGTAGAAAGGGGACGTGGACAGGGTCATCGTTTTGTGGAGAGTCGAAGGCGACAACACAGCAGGGTTCCCACGAGGCACCGAGGAGACGCAGGAAGCTCCCGCGTGCATGAGCTCCTCATGGAAGATGGCTGCACGTCCCCGCTGCCCCAGGCAGGACACACCCACTGTGCCCCACCAGGACAGACAGCGGGTTCCTCTCACCAGCCCGATTCTTTGACAGCTCGGAGCCCTGGCCTCCCTCAGTCTATGCGGGTTCTCTCCAGGGCGGCCTTCAGACCCTGCAGCCTGCTCGCTGTCCCTCCTGTGGGAAGCAGCACCACCTCCTCCGGTCACTCCCAGGCGTGATGGTCGGGTCTCCTGCTTTTCTGTTCTGACTCATCTTCGTGGTTATCTTTCGCGATCTTTGTAAATCCCTCCCAGTATCTGCAGTTATGGAGCCAACACGCCCACTCAGGTCCCATCAGCTCTGAGGACCTGTGGCCCCTGCTCATTTGGAAACAGCTGACGAAATTCCCAAATCCAAGACGTGAGAGACCTTTTCTTAACCTTGGCTTCTGACTTCTTCAAAGAGAGCTCACTTTGCAGACTGTAGTGAACGCAGATCCTTAACGACGTTGGATGTAAATCACCCCGACCTGGTGTTAAGTTCTCGGACTTGGCCTCAGGCCCCTTTGATACTCCTCCCATCGGGGAGCCGAGGGCACGTGCACACGGCGTCCAGCTGGCGGCCCCGCCTGCTCCTCCAGAAGACATCACACCTCGCTCAAGATGCCTGAGAGCGAGGTCACCCTGAGTCAGGAGAAGGGACCTGCAGGACTCCAGGGAGCCACCACTGGAATCGGATTCACGCTCAGAAGGTGCAGCCCCCGGCCCTGGTCTAAACACTGGAATGGGATTTACCCTCAGAAGGTGCAGCCCCGGGGCCTGGTCTAAACACCGGAAAGATGTTTAGACGCCATTTCTCCTGCTTTCCCGGACACGTGCTCCTCAGGGAGCCTGCGAGGCTGCGCCTTACAGGGCTGTGAGTCCCGACTCTGACCTGAACATCCTATTTCTCACCTAACTATGCACAAGGGCGTTTTATCCGCTATTTACGTTCATGTCCAAATTAGGGGACTGGAGCACGACATTAATACCACACGAACCATCTAGGGTTCATTTGAAATCAGTCGCCTGTTGTACCCCAGGGACAGTGTTTACAACGTGGGGGGCTGTTTGATGACGAGCCCCCCAGCCTTCGTGAGGGGCTATTGCCTTCCTGTTCTGTCCTCAGGCAATGGCTCAAGAGTGGCCCTTCGGCAGACGTTTTGTTCAAATTAAACTGAATAAATACATGAACTGTGCTTCTATGTCTCTTGGCTAAATGATGAAAGCATGTAGCCTCTAACCTTGAAAATATTTTCTTGTTTTTTTGTAAGAATCAGGACAATGTCCCAACACGCCACATGAAGTAAAGTTATTTGGACAAACATAAAGGCATAGCCACAATGCTTCGTTTTTATTTTTAAAATTTTGCCAGAGGGTGTGCAGCTTGATGGAGAGAAAACAGAAAGAGAGAGGAGAAAACACGTCCACGGGGAGTGGTCACACTGTGACCCCTTCTCCTTTCAGGGTTTTGTCCTGCAAGCACACACACCTGCGAAGTTTCTCGAGCAGCCTGGTCCAGGACTCAAACTGCATAGCCGGCCATGTGGGATCTAGCCGCTGTACCCACCAAGCCATGAGTTGGCCCCACAGGACTTTACAAATTACTCCTAGAACCAAACCTCTGAAAGTCCCTTCTCACGCCTACCAGAGTGCCTTTCCATTGCTCTGATGGGCTCCGGCAGGGAAAAAGCCCCTGTCCTTCCAGGGCTCTCCATCTGGGCAAGCCTGGCACTGCCCGTCTTCTACCCGGGGCCCTGGGGGACGAGTTCTCCGGATGGGCTTTCTCTGGCCTCTCCCCAGAGAGGGATCTCTCCAGCAGCGCAAGGCTCTGCTTGAGATGGCTCCTGCCCACGCCTGGCAGACTCTCCCTGGGTTCCAGTTCTTCGGCCCCATGGTTGTGCCCAGCTCACTCAAGGCTCTGTTTCTGCTGCCCTCAGTGGGGTTACGGTTAGTCTCTGTGGTTTCTCATAAACCTGCATCCCTGTCTCCTTGGGTCATTCTCTGTTAAATATGTGTGTTATAAGTAGATGAATTAGAAATATATCTAAAAAAAAATTTCATTCACTATATGCCACACAAACACTTGAAATTTTTAGAAATATTAACAAAAACAACCATATACAGTTTTTTAAGAGAGATTTTTGCTATAGGGTGGATGCGCTCACTGAAAAAACAGAGATAGAAAGCGAGAAATCACCCCTGGGGGGGGGGAATGACCAGCTGCAATCCTTTCTCCATGCTCCTCTCGGGGTCTGGGTGTGCATGCACACACACTGGCATGAGTTTCAAGTTTCCAGGTCCAGGACGTGGACCACGGTCAGTCATATGGGAATCGGTGCCTTAACCATGGCACCACTTGCTGGCCCCGTACACAGCTCTTTTAAAAGATGGTCTCTCCCCAAAGCACACAAATCATTTATTGTTTATTTCCATGTAAGGAATAATTTTTGAGAAATATAGTCCTGTTTTAAGTGATTTTTTAAGAAGAAGTAATTGTGCAGGAAGTGCACAATTGTGCAGGTTATATTCATGTGAATATAACCCTTTTTGGGGTGATTGTTTGCTGAGCTGGGATCCTAAGGGGTTCTAAGCACTTCATGTTCAAACACTTACTTTAACTAAGTTGGAGAAGCAAACTGCAATGTGAGCTGTGGGACTCTGGGTAAGGAGGAAGGAGGAAAGGCCCCGACTTGGAAGAAAGAAAGGGCCGCCAGCCATGCCCTCTTCCCCCTGAGCTCCTCTGAGGGCCTGAGCGGACCTGGCCACCCTGTCTGTCTGTCCTCACCCCGAGGCTCCCCACCCCCTGGGAGCAGGACTGCTCCTGGACATGTCCCAGGCCTTCCTGAAATCTTACCCTGGACAATCCGCCCACTCGCTGTATGTTTCCGGACTTCCGACATCTGCTGGAACAGGACCTCCAAACCAAACAGAGCTCTTCTGTGGCACCCACTGTCAGCCTCGGGCTGCACCAGTGCATGGCCGGGGTACTCCAGTCTTGGGACCAGAGCAAATTGCAGGCCGGTCGGAGGGGGAGGAGACCCTCCTACCACCAGAGGGAAAAGCAGGTCTGAGGGGGAGGAGACCCTCCTACCAAGTCTGAACTGTGTCTGCCCCATGGCTGTTTTCTAGGCCGTTGACTGCACAGCCCTGTCCTTCACAATTCTTTTCATTCTCATAACTGTGAGGTTCAAGTCCCAGACTGACCATCCTCTGGGGGAGATTTCTCACTTTCCCTCTTTCTGTCTCTGTCCCTCTGGCAAGCACACACACCTATGATAAAAATAAAAGAAACAAACAAAAATCTCTAGTTGGAAAAACTTTTTTCCCCACCCCTTTATGCAAATGTCCACACAGTCAGCCCTTGTGTGTGCAAAGGAAGGGCCTAGGCCCCACTCACACTTTCACTCTGGTTTCTCCTGCATCTTAAATCTGTGACTCAGTAAAGAACCCTTTCCTGGAAAAAAACAAAACAAAACAAAACAACAACAACAACAAGAAAACTCTTATTTTGTGCTTTTATTAAAAAAATAAGTAACATTCAAACAAGTCACATTTTTATTCTAATTGTTATTAAAAATGCTCATGGAAAGATTTGGAGAGTCATATTATTTAAAACAAATATACTGGTAAAACATATTCGTTAAATTAGTATAATTATTCAGTCTTCAAGTTTTGAATAGTAATCTTTAGTTATGACTTGATCAGTGGTGAGTTTGTCGATATTGCACCCACGTGAGCACTTTCACTCTATTTTTTGGGGGGCGGGGGAGAAGTTTTTGCTATAGGGCGCATGCACTCACCAGACAGACAGAGAGAGACATAGAGACAGAAAGCGAGAAATCACCCCCCAGGCGGGATGGTCACGCTGCAATCCCTTCTCCTCCATTCTCCTCTCGGGATCTTGGGCACGCATGCACACGCGCCCGGCCTGAGTTTTAAGCCACTGGGTCCGGAACGCGAACCGCGGTCGACTACATGGGAGTCCAGCAACATAGCCATTACGCTAACTGCTGGTTCCCTCTAATTTTGAAAACAAGAGAACAAATAAAGCAGTAAAAATTTAACTATATCTCTAACTATGTGTGTTTAACTGTGTATTTAACTATGTGTGTTTGACTACATATATATTTTTAATAATGTTTTTGCTGTAAGGTGCATGCACTAGCCAGAGAGAGAGAGAAACACAGTGAGAAGGAAAGTGAGAAATCACCTCCCTCCTCCCCCAGGTGGGAAGGCCATGCCACAATCCTTTCTCCTCAATTCACCTCTCAGGATTTTGGGCGTGTGTACACACATGCCTGGCGTGATTTTCATGCTGCCAAGTCCAGACTCAAACTACAGACAGCCATTGGAGGTCCAGCACCTTAACCACCAAGTTACCTGCTGGTCCCAAGTTTAACCGTCTTAAGAATACAAAACAATTTAAAAACTTTAGACACATATGAATTATTGAAAACTGTTACACTCTTTGAGTGTTATACCTTTTGAAACCACTCACATAGATTCCTTAAAATCATCATCAATACCTTGGAAATGGAATCTGTTACACTCCCGAGTAAAACAGCATAAACTAAGGTCTCTGCACTTTAAATGAACTCCACACTAACAGCAGTGTTTTATATTAGTACAATAAAAGGGTCTTAAGATGAAAAGTTTGGGACCAGCAGTTAGCATAATGGCTATGTCGCTGGACTCCCACGTAGTCGGCCATGGTTCGAGTCCCGGACCCGGTGGTTTAAACTCACGCCGGGCACGTGTGTGTGCGTGCCCAAGATCCTGAGAGGAGAATGGAGGAGAAGGGATTGCAGCGTGGCCATCCCCTCTGGGGGGTGATTTCTCACTTTCTATCTCTCTATCTCTCTCTCTCTGTCTGGAGAGCGCATGCGCCCTATAGCAAAAAAAAAAAAAAATACCTCTCCAAAAAAAAAAAGATTAAAAGTTTAATTTTTGAGACTACAAAATAAATTCACAAACAAAAAAAAAGAAAAAAAAAACTAAGAAAAGCTAGGGTAACTGTAGATTTTTAGACTGAATATGAAAAGAATGTAGTTGACTTTAGAATGAAAACCACATCAAAGGCATACAGTCTTTCCAAAATGTGGCGAAAGATTATTTTGAAAAAAATAATTTCATCAAAACTCACTTCTGAGTAATCCCAGGTCTTCCATTCACTTAGTCACTTACTATTAACCAAACCAGAGGGAAAAGCAGGTCGGAGGGGGAGGAGACATATGCTGGGTGTCTAGAACAGGCCCTGTGGGTCGTGCTGGGGCAGTGGACACAGGCAGGAGGACAGGCCCTGAGCACCAGCCTGCCAGGAAGTCGGCCAAGCCCTTCAGCCAGGGTCTCAGTGGGGGTCTTGACCACTGCAGACCACAGCCACTCACCAGGAGAGGCCATGGACGCACCTCTTTAGGGATGAACTTCCTTACAAACCACATCCATGGTTTTTCCATACCGGAAATGGCCTTTTCATTCTCTATGGCCAACTCCACGCACAGGGGCCCTCACCTCCTTTGCCCACAGTGTGTTGATTGCTAAGTACGTGATTCTATTTTTCCTCCTTTGAAAATGATCACATGCTCCATGTTGTGTCAGAACTGACGGCAATAATTTTCACTGTGCAGTGGATTGGACAGAGCTCTGAATGGGCAGACGTCTGGGGCCGGGCAGTGACGGGAAGTTGGGCAGGAGAGGTGCTGCCCCTCTTCCTTCTAGGGCTCCACCAACGGTGATGTCGACTTGGAGCCTGCCCTGGTGGCTGTGGTCTCAGGGAATCTGACTAAAGGGAGTAGCAACAGGGAGATGTAGAGACCACGAGGAGGACCTAACTCAAGGTCCACTTCGGGCTCTGTTCTTTTCTCTCCCAAACTCACCCCCAGGTCAGCAACATGCTGAATTGTACAGGGAGCTTAATCTCCCTTTATCCTGAACCAGACTTGCAAGGACATAGCATTTAGAAGCAGGAGCTTTATGGTATCTGAAGTGTTGCCAGTAATTGTTGCTGGCCAGAGTCTGAGGTCGGTGACCTGAGAGGCAGAGGCTAGAGAGGAGGGTGTTTATTTCTGCAGCCAGGCCACAGGGAGGCAGCCGGCCTGCACCAGCGCCCTCTCCAGAAGCTCGGCGAGTACCCAGTGCTCAGAGGTGCACCAGAAGGACAAGCAGGCGCAAGCTGCCTTTCAGTCAGGCCGAGCCCATCGCTTCCGGAGCAGTCGCCCTGGTTCCCGCTCCACCTCCAGAGCTCGGGCTCTGGACTTGCCAAAGTGCACTGGCCGCAGTGACTGGCTGTGTCTCCGCCTGTACAAGTCGGAGCCCTGTTCGTCCCCTCCCTCCTGGACTTCTGTGGCAGTCCTGAAATCGTCTTTTCACTTCCGTTGCCTCCACTCTGCCCATTCCCCACCAATCACAGCTGCCGGAGCCGTGCTAGGAGGCGACCCGGCCTTCCCACCGCCCTCTTCAGCAGTGATAGTATGACCATGGTTGGTGATGGCCACGGGCCCACGGCTGAAAGAAAAGCTGAGCTGAGGGTCTGTTCCCCAGCCCAGTGGTCGAGGCACCAAGTTTGGGCGCAGTGGGGAAGGAGGCACAGGCGCCTGGTCCGGCAGGACCCCTGCCCGGTCTCCCTCCAGGCAGCGGCCAGAGGCCGGGGGCTGCTGACAGTCCTGCAGGCACCTCGGCACGGCGTCCCGACCCTCCTCACCACAGGAGCAGGCCAGTGCCGTCTGGGCACACGTGACCCCTCAAGCCCACCAGCCGTCAGGCTCTCGCATGCATGCCAGTCCCCGTCCCGACCGGGCATCGGGTCTCTGAGCAGGGTGTCGCCGCCGCCCCACGGAGCCGGCTCAACAAAAGGGAAGTGTCCAGGGTGACCAGATTTTGGACCTGAGCACCTGGTCTCACTGTGGGACCGTTCACAGAGGATCCAGCCCAGAGCTCAGACCTCGCTGTGACTACCCTGCTATTTCTCCTGTTTTTAATGCCACGAATATTAACTTTTTGTAGGCCCCAAACGAGCTATAACAGACAGATAACCATGTAGGTGCAGTTGTAATTCAGCCTTAATCGGGGGTTCAGTTCCAACTGTGGCCTCAGGCTTCATGGTGCGTGGGGCGTGCGACTCTGGAGACCCTCAGAGACACACCTGTTATCACCTGATCCTCACTAGGGGGCCCAGTGCTCCTGGGCACAGCCGCGGGTGGACTCATTCTCCCTCCCACACCTCCCCTCGCCCTCCAGCTTTCAGAGTAGTAACGCTTCCTACAGCACCGAAATGTCCTCGAGGCCACAGTAAGGGGCTGTGCTAGGTCTTGAGCTCACCGACGTCCCCAGCTACGCTATTCCCAGACCAGGTCCTCCTCTCCCGCTGGCTCCGTGTCTGGGCCAGGGTGTTTGGGAGGAGGGACATCGAAGAAGTTTACTTTAAAATGCAGTTTCTATAGATGACACTTCTCTAAATATGCACAGCATTTCAGCAAGGCTGCTGTTCATGTGAGATTTCAAAAGCTGAACATGAGCGAACAATGAATCTTCAGTAGTGTCCCTCAGTTATAACACACCCAGCATGCATGTACATATCAGGTAGCAGAGAGAATGAGATGCCCATATCCATGTCTAATCACATGTACACACATGTATCACGGAGCAGGTAGAGTTACATGCTCATATACATGTCTAATCACGTGTACACACATTATCCATCATGTATCATCTATGCATCATGTTTATATCTATGCTAATTATGTGCACACACATATCAGGTATCATGTAGAATGACACATTTATATCCATGTCTAATCACATGCATACACACACGAATCATGGAACAGGCAGAGTTACATGCGTACATACCTGTCTAATCACGTGTACACACATGTATCATGTAGCAGGTAGAGTTATATGTTTATATCCATGTCTAATCATCTGTACACATTCACATATCACATAGGAGGTAGAGTTAGGTGCTTATATCCATGTCTAATCACGCGTACACACACGTATCGCAGAGCAGGTAGATCACATGTTTATATCCACATCTAATCACATGTATGCACACACGTATCACAGAGCAGGTAGATTACATGTGTATATCCATGTCCAATAACATGTACACACATATCACGGGGCAGGTAAATTACATGTGTATATCCATGTCTAATCACGTATATGCGCACATATCATATAGCAGGTAGATTACATGTTCGTATCCATGTCTAATCACACACACATATCACAGAGCAGGTAGATTACATGTTTACACCCACGTCTAATCCCCTGCATACGTATCATGGAGCGGTACAATGCAGTGCCTCTCCCTAGGCCTAACCTCTGCACCCATGAGACCACATGGCTGGTGGCACTGCGGGGCCACACACTCATTGCTGCTCAACAAAGAGCGAGTCACAGCTCGTTCTACGAAGGCACCACTTTGCCGCAATGTTGTTCGCTGAGAACAACCTCCACACTCACTTTCCCTATGCCTGGCTAGTTTGGGAGAAAAGGAGCTAGTATCTTTTTATTAGCATTTTGAGCAACAGCCCTGCCTGGCCCCAGACACCCGCCACACTTGGGCTGGAGCGTGGCGACCGTGGGGTGTGCACGGCCCCGACTTTACCGCCACACAAGCACAGACCTTCGCCATTCTTGGAGAGGCTTTGTCATAATCTGAGCTTATAACAAAGAAGACAGAAAAGCCTTCGGAAGTCACAGGCAGAAAGCACAAGCTCTTCTAGGCAGGGAGACCGAGCCGCCATTGACGCTCGAGCTCAGCTCTCCAGGATGGAGCCGTTCTCGGCAGTCGGCGGAGTGGACACACACCCGCAGGCATGCTCAGAGGGCATGCACGCACATACCTATCTCCGGTAGGGGCTCCAAACCAATCCCATGGGCGAGGGCTGTGCTGTCAGACGGACTGTCCTTGTGGAGAGAAGCCAGGTGCCATGTCGCCAGGACAGCTGAAAACGAAGCAGAGGAGGCAGGTGAAGACGCCTAAAATACAGCTGAACACCAGGCAGGGTCCTGGGGTCACTGCCGTGTGAGACAGGATTTTAAATAAGTGATAAGTTAATAAATGGAGACTTGTCCACGCACTTTCCAAATGCCCTTTATTAAGAGATGCTTTTACTATAACACACTCCCCTGCAGGAGAGTGGCCACAGCAGTTCCCAGAGCACGCTGAGCTTGGGTGGACACTCCAAGCCCCCCGCACTGTGGTCTGTCACGTGGTCACGTGCGCGCAGTCTGAACCTCCGACAGTCGGGACTGTTTTACGAGCCCCCATCTAGACATGCACATGTGCACAGTACACATATGAGGTGCTGCAGTTGGAAGGTCTGTCTCCCAATCCCATGCTGAAACCATACGGCCCTCGTAATAGGATTGAGGGGCGGGACTGCGCCCCCTGGGGGGGTTAACACCAGCCTCAGGTGAGTCTGCCCCTCCCTGCCCCCTGCCTCTCACCACAGTGATGAGGCTTCTGCCAGATGCCAGGGCTGACCTTGGCCTCCCCAGCCCTGACCACAGGCCAGTCCTTTACATCCGTGACAGATGGCAGGCCACACAGTGCTGTCGCTGGCACAGGCCGAACCAGGCTAAGGCCAAGTGTATTTACCTCGAAGTGTCGCAGCAAGTGCTTTAAGACCCACTCGCACTATGGAAGCACTTCGTTACTTCAGGACAGCCAGTACTCACACTTGACACTCACATTCCACCAGTGCCACAAGCAGATAGCACAACGCAGGTCCGGGCTTCACATACGGGAAGGCCTGGTCCTGCCTGGGAGCCCCGTCCTATCAGAGGGGCAATTCTGGGCAGGGCCCACAGGGCAGGGAGGGCAGCCTGACTCCACGACAGATCTCTGAGTCAGTCTGAATGTCCGTGGGGGACAGTGGCAGCCAGACCAGGGAGGGCAGGAACCCGGCGGGGGGCAGGGCACCCTCACAGACGGAGGTGAGTATGAGTGGGCTGACGTCCCAAGGGCAGCACGCCGGCGCCACACAACGCCAAGACCCCTTCCAAGACCCTGTACCGCCACCCCTGTCTTCATGGCCCATCCTAAGGCAGGACACAGAGCCTTACCTCTCCAGGGGCCAGGGACACGGAGGCCCGGGCTTGCCCAGGACCTGGAGTGGCTGTGCAGGCTGAGGACCGTGATGCTGGTCCTGAGGAGGAGCCCCTGCCGTCAGAGGGCAGCATGGGCCCTGCCACCAGGGCTTGGCGGGCTGCGAGCACCAGCAGCCGCGCCCCTCCCACTTCCAGCTGCACAAACTGAGGACAGGCCAGAGACAGGCTGAGACTGGGTCACCATTTTCTGTTACAGTTTCTCTCACGGGGTGCAAGTGCTTGCTGGGGGGTGGTGAGGAGTCACCCCCTATAACGCGCCCCTGTGGTGTGGGGCTGGGGCGACAATGCAGTGAGGAGCGAGGAGGGTCCGGTCTGTGCAGACAGGGAGGGACAGCGACACTGAGCCCTGAGGAGAGTCGGGTGGGCAGGGGGCTCGGCACCCAGCAGGCCTCTCTCCTGTGACCCACAGGGACATGGCCTCTGCAGGAGAAGTCGGGGCAGCTCGGGACTCTAGTGGGGTGTGAAGTGGAGACTGCAGCACCACCACCCCCTTTAAGCCCTGAAATGAAGCTGCTCAGAGAACGACTGTTCAGTCCAGTTTCTCATGAAGAGGACAGTCTTTTGGTTGATCTCAAATTGCCGGGCCCTCGGGAAAGAGGAGAGGTTTCCATGTTGTCAGTGCTTTTCCAACCGAGAGACCGTATGCTTGTTACAACTCCCTGATCCCCTGCAACTCTTCTGTCTTTCGAGAAGATGGATTGCTTAAAGAGAAGTCCTGCTGCAAATTCCCTAAAGGGAGCCGATTGCTAGACAGCAGCTGAGCAAAGACGCACAGAAAGACGCCAGTGCAGGACAGACGGACGCAGGGCAGCACCGACAGGAGCTTGGCCACCCCACGCCCGTCCATGCAGCACTGCGGAGCAGCTGGGGCCTGCGCAGGCACCGTGTGTCAGGATGAGCTGTCGCTGGACGTCAGGCAGGGACACGAATGAAACCTCCATGAGGAACCTAGTCGGGTAAACGGGCAAGACAAGCTAGAGAGAAGCCGGCTGAGTGCAGGGTGATAAAAGGAACCTTCCACAGAAATATGCACCTCGACGGGACTGCAGGGCCCAGCAGCTCGGCCCTGGAGAGCTGCAAGCTCATTTCACACCTGTCTCTGGAGATGGGGCCAGTTCTCTGGAGAATGCAGACGGCTGGCCCGGGGTGTCAGTCCTGAGATGGGGAAGTTGGGTCTAAAACACCGTGCACCAAAAGACCCTGATCGGCGGCCCGCGGGATGAGGCAGGGTCGCGGCGTGGGTGGGGAGGCCTGCGGGACGGGGCAGGACCAGCACACCCGGCGGCACCAACGAGAGAACGAAAAAGCTGTCCTTTCTGAGAGCCAGGATAGGCCACGTGCAGCAGGCTCCCTCGTGTGACAGACACCCTCGTCATCCCCTAGTTAGGTCACACTGTTTCTCAAAAGTGAGTGCCATACATGATTTAATCCTAACACCAGTGAAAGAAATCCAAACGAAACAGAATTGGCACAGGCTGCATTAACAATGATTATCG
The DNA here is from genome assembly GCF_000334495.1 of Tupaia belangeri chinensis. Classification (NCBI taxonomy): domain Eukaryota; kingdom Metazoa; phylum Chordata; class Mammalia; order Scandentia; family Tupaiidae; genus Tupaia; species Tupaia belangeri. The sequence goes on from NW_006159632.1 coordinate 306,558, forward strand.
ATAAAGTGTGAGTGAAAGTGGACTACTGGGGACAGGACTGTAAGCCCGTGTTCCAGTGCTGTGCGCACGGACAGTCCACTCAGTCACCAATCTGCCTCACACCTGCCTCTGGACTGAGACCCCTCCTCAGACCACTCCAAGGACACAGTGCAAACTCGGAAGACCGACTGCTCAGGAAAACGTCTCCTGCAGCCTCGCTTAGGACAGAGAAAGGTAGAAATGATGTGTGTGTCCAACACAGGAGCATTTAAGAAAACGCTGGTGTATTAATTGCACAATGTACTAAGTAGCCATTAAAGTAACTAAAACGTAGCAATATGAAGAGACTTCAGAAAGTCTGCAAGGGGCCGCAGCTGGCATGGTGGTTAAGGTTCTGGGCTCCCACATGGCATTCGAGTACCAGATCTGGGGGCTTGAAAATCACTCTGAGTACACCTAAATGCTCAGAATACCAACGGGAGAATGGAGGAGAGGAGACCGTGGTGTGGCCCTCTCCCTGGGGGCTGATTTCTCACTTACCCTCTCTCTGTCTCTCTTCAGTGAGTATATGTGCCCTATGGCAAAAACAAACAAAATCTTTGTGGAAAATGAAAGTATGTGTTTATTTTGGTGCCAAAATTTGAAATCTATGCGTAATTGTTTCATAATACACAATTATTATACACATGTTCATGAACTTTTTCAAAACCCTCTTTATGAAGATTTATAATGAACATGAAACATAAAATTACATGCTCTGATTATAAATAGGTATAAAATATGTACATAAATAAATAATAACAGGGTGATCAGGAAACGGAAATTGTCTAGGACAATTATTGTGAATGCATTAGCAATTACACTCCCATTCTAATAGAGTCCTGAAACACACTCGCTGAAACAGCATGTAGACAAAGCTGCATCGGACACGGGGGGCTGCGTACCACGGGGTCGCGGTGTCGAGCACCCACGGTCTGACTCCGCTGCACCCTTAACTAGGCACGTGCCACACAGAGGGTAAAGCCGATTTCTTACAATGGCCCAGGAAACAGCTACGACAGTAACAGGAAGCTGTGCTGCAGGACGTACGTGGCTGCAGATCCACCACGTCGGCTGCTCCGTGAGTCAGCCCATCCCTTGCAGGGCTCTCCGCGGAGCCCTCTGTTCTGGTTGGACAGGAAGAAGAAACAGGCTCATTTCTGGCTGGCTGCTTCTGGTGTGTGAGGATGAGAGCGAGCTGGCCTGCTCCTCTGCACACCCCAAGTCGTCTCCCAGTGACTTCCCAGCCCCAGTGTCCCGTCTTTTCCACATGAGACCAGGGAGAAGGGGAAGGCCCCACCTCCTGGGTCAGTGGTTCTCCGAAGCAGAGGGACATCTGTTCATAACCCTCCCAAGTGCCTGGAGAGTCACGGGCCGCATCCCTGAACCTCCCCTGTACGTGTCGGCCCACGCACACTCCAGGTCCTGGGGAAGGCCGGCCTTCCTCACCCACCCCTCCTCCCAGCCCTGGTGAGTGGGGACAGGCATGGCCCAAAGGAATGCAGAAGAGACCCTCGTGTGTGCAGACATGCTCAAAGATTGTCTAGGACAATTATTGTGAATGCATTAGCAATTACACTCCCATTCTAATAGAGTCCTGAAACACACTCGCTGAAACAGCATGTAGACAAAGCTGCATCGGACACGGGGGGCTGCGTACCACGGGGTCGCGGTGTCGAGCACCCACGGTCTGACTCCGCTGCACCCTTAACTAGGCACGTGCCACACAGAGGGTAAAGCCGATTTCTTACAATGGCCCAGGAAACAGCTACGACAGTAACAGGAAGCTGTGCTGCAGGACGTACGTGGCTGCAGATCCACCACGTCGGCTGCTCCGTGAGTCAGCCCATCCCTTGCAGGGCTCTCCGCGGAGCCCTCTGTTCTGGTTGGACAGGAAGAAGAAACAGGCTCATTTCTGGCTGGCTGCTTCTGGTGTGTGAGGATGAGAGCGAGCTGGCCTGCTCCTCTGCACACCCCAAGTCGTCTCCCAGTGACTTCCCAGCCCCAGTGTCCCGTCTTTTCCACATGAGACCAGGGAGAAGGGGAAGGCCCCACCTCCTGGGTCAGTGGTTCTCCGAAGCAGAGGGACATCTGTTCATAACCCTCCCAAGTGCCTGGAGAGTCACGGGCCGCATCCCTGAACCTCCCCTGTACGTGTCGGCCCACGCACACTCCAGGTCCTGGGGAAGGCCGGCCTTCCTCACCCACCCCTCCTCCCAGCCCTGGTGAGTGGGGACAGGCATGGCCCAAAGGAATGCAGAAGAGACCCTCGTGTGTGCAGACATGCTCAAAGACGTTCCCGCGACATGCAGCACTGTGCACCCTCCTGCCCTCTCGTTGTGACCTACAAAGGTGGGCACACACAGCTGCAAGGTTCACCTCCCCACCTCCTCTGCCCAGGGCCTCTGGGAGGTCTGGCCACGCTGAAGCCCTCGGAGCAGACCACATGGCGGGTGCTGCATCCCCCAACCCGCCAAGGCCCCTGCTGTCCCGCCTCCTTGGAGAAGGTCACGGGCTCCAGGCTCCCTACGTCTGACCATTCAAGCTGAACTCCAAGGGCATGGGCAGCAGGTGGGACGGCCCTGGCCATCTCGTCTCACCACCCTCCCTTCCCTGGACGAAGCCGTGTGGGAACAGCGTGAGTGGGGCTCCCACGGCCCATCCCCTCCCTTCACAGCTGCTTGCTCAGAGAAGCCCCTGCCCAGAGCGGTTTTCCTTTTCTCCCCTGTGTGGCATTCCCCTCCTCCCAGGATAAGCCCCGAATGGCTGCCTACCTTCCCTGTGACAGGTTTGCTAGGGTTGGCCCTGAAAAAACAAAGAAAATCAGAATTTTTTTTCTTAATAACCTAGGGACCAGTAGGTGGGATAGTGGTTAAGGCACTGGATTCCACATGGCCAACCATGGATCAAATCCTGGACATGGTGGCTTGAAATTCACCTCAGCTGTGTGTGTGTGTGTGTGTCCAAAATCCCAGGAAGAGACCCTCGTGTGTGCAGACATGCTCAAAGACGTTCCCGCGACATGCAGCACTGTGCACCCAGGAAAGAATGGAGAAGGGACTGTGGCATGGCCATCCCCCAGGTGAGGGGTGATTTCTCACTTTCTCTCTCTCTCTCCCCCACCTCTCCATTTCTCTCTCTCCCCCTGGCCTCCTCTCTCTTGGCCCAGTGAGTGTACACGGCTTATGGGAAAACAAACAAACAAAAATCCCTGATCCCACTTATGACCATGAAAGTTGTGGTGCGAGATAACCCATATCCACTCTTCAAAGCCCTAGGAGTGTACCAGGTACCCAGGGGCCTGGACAGCAGGCGTACCCAGGGGACTGTGGAGGAGAATTTTGTATGCTGCCATGATGCTCAGTGAGTGAGTGTAAAATGAATATATTAATTAATTTTAAAAATAAATAAAACAAAGTTCTGAAAAGCGGGCAGAGCAAGAAACCCAAGCAGCTGGGCGCCACCCTGAGGACCAGAGTCCAGAGTCCAGCAACCCTGGAAGAGCAGGCTGTTCGAGTTCTCGGAGACGGCACACCAGGCCACGAGATGCCACGGCTAAGAACGCAAAACGGCCATGGATGTCGGCAAGAACAGGTGCAAGTTGCACTCTCCCACACTGCTGGGGGACGCTCGCACACACACCGCTGGGGGAGACTCACACACACCACTGGGGGAGACTCGCACACACACCACTGGGGGAGACTCGCACACACACCGCTGGGGGAGACTCGCACACACACCGCTGGGGGACGCTCGCACACACACCACTGGGGGACACTCACACACACACCGCTGGGGGACGCTCGGGGGCTCGCACCCACACCGCTGGGGGACGCTCGCACACACACCGCTGGGGGACGCTCACACACACACCACTGGGGGACGCTCACACACACCACTGGGGGACGCTCGCACACACACCATTGGGGGATGCTTGCACACACACCGCTGGGGAGACTCGCACACACACCGCTGGGGGACGCTCGCACACACACCGCTGGGGGGCGCTCACACACACACCGCTGGGGGACGCTCGCACACACACCGCTGGGGGAGACTCGCACACACACCGCTGGGGGAGACTCGCACACACACCGCTGGGGGAGACTCGCACACACACCGCTGGGGGAGACTCGCACACACACCGCTGGGGGAGACTCGCACACACACCGCTGGGGGAGACTCGCACACACACCGCTGGGGGAGACTCGCACACACACCGCTGGGGGAGACTCGCACACACACCGCTGGGGGAGACTCGCACACACACCGCTGGGGGAGACTCGCACACACACCGCTGGGGGAGACTCGCACACACACCGCTGGGGGAGACTCGCACACACACCGCTGGGGGAGACTCGCACACACACCGCTGGGGGAGACTCGCACACACACCGCTGGGGGAGACTCGCACACACACCGCTGGGGGAGACTCGCACACACACCGCTGGGGGAGACTCGCACACACACCGCTGGGGGAGACTCGCACACACACCGCTGGGGGAGACTCGCACACACACCGCTGGGGGAGACTCGCACACACACCGCTGGGGGAGACTCGCACACACACCGCTGGGGGAGACTCGCACACACACCGCTGGGGGAGACTCGCACACACACCGCTGGGGGAGACTCGCACACACACCGCTGGGGGAGACTCGCACACACACCGCTGGGGGAGACTCGCACACACACCGCTGGGGGAGACTCGCACACACACCGCTGGGGGAGACTCGCACACACACCGCTGGGGGAGACTCGCACACACACCGCTGGGGGAGACTCGCACACACACCGCTGGGGGAGACTCGCACACACACCGCTGGGGGAGACTCGCACACACACCGCTGGGGGAGACTCGCACACACACCGCTGGGGGAGACTCGCACACACACCGCTGGGGGAGACTCGCACACACACCGCTGGGGGAGACTCGCACACACACCGCTGGGGGAGACTCGCACACACACCGCTGGGGGAGACTCGCACACACACCGCTGGGGGAGACTCGCACACACACCGCTGGGGGAGACTCGCACACACACCGCTGGGGGAGACTCGCACACACACCGCTGGGGGAGACTCGCACACACACCGCTGGGGGAGACTCGCACACACACCGCTGGGGGAGACTCGCACACACACCGCTGGGGGAGACTCGCACACACACCGCTGGGGGAGACTCGCACACACACTGCTGGGGGATGCTCGCACACCTCTGGCAGGAGTGCATTAGGCTCTAACACTTGAGGAGATGCAGTGCGGTCGTCACGGCACACACATGCGTGGCTGAGCAGTCACTAGTCACCGGGAGAGTTGTGGAGTATCTGTCTGTGCTTTTCTATGTGAACACGCAGCACAGCTCTCCTGACAACCCAGTACACGCCCAGTCAGTACTCAGAGAGGCGGGACCCGAGCTTGCTCACCAGCCCCCAGGCAAGCGCTCCCGTGTGCCCGCTGCCCACAGGGGTGGCGAAGCAGACCCAGCTCCACCCTCAGCAGCGCGAAGCCCAGCTGCGCAAAGGGACGCACCCGTATGGACTGCAAAACAGGCTGCACGGAAGGGGCCAGAAATCCTCACTCATCACATGACTGTCTTTATGGAACTCTGGAAAAAGGGGATGTAGTCTGTGGGCCAGAAAGCAGGCCGTGGCTATCGGGCTGTGGTGGGGTGGAGCGTGTGTGACCTGGCCAGGATGGGGTGAGGGGCTGTGTGACAGGGAAGCACCTGGCTCCGGTGCTCAGAGCCTGGAGGGTAGATCTAACTCCCCACTATCCGCTGAGGACGGCTGTCACTGTATGTGTGTTCCACCTCAGAACACGCAGTCAGAGTAAAGCCTGGCCTCTCACTCCTCTGCAATACCAGAGCTGGTCTTCTAGATCTAAAATTCTATTTTTTTAAAGCATTTTGATAATGAGTATTATTTTAGGAATACACAGAACCATTCGTGTTTTGCATCTGTTTTAAATACCCTCAGACTGTAAGAAGGAGGCTGCACACTGGGGGAACAGGCTGGCCACACGCCGTTCCCTGCTGGGGCTACGATGGGCACCAGGCCATCACACCGCCTTTGGCATGAGTGTGTCTTTTTACTTAAACAGTTTTAAAATGTAGTGACTTACCATTTTTAAATTAAAATACTCCCATCCGTGTATTAGAATTAGGTGTGTGAGCCCCTCCACTGCCTCCCACCCAGACCTGTGCCCAGTCTTCCTTACTGTCCATGCCACACTCAAGTTTTCTTCTTTTCTTTCTTTCCTTTTTCTTTTCTTTCTTTCTTTTTTTTTTTTTTTTCCTTGAGTGATTTTTGCTACAGGGGGTGTGAGTTTGCTAGAGACAGACAGACAGAAAGTGAGAAATCGCCCCCTGGGGATATGGCCACTCCACAGTCCCTTCTCTTCCATTTTCCGCTCTGGATTTAGGTGTGCATATCCAGTGTGAGTTTCACACTCTGGGTTCTGGACTTAAACAGCAGTCAGTCATGTGGGAGCCCGCGCCCTAACCAGCACACCACCTGCCGGCCAGGTGGGGACCCACGCCCTAACCACCACACCACCTGCTGGCTTCTCTCCTTTTATTTCTTAAGTAATGGCCCCTTTCATTTCAGAATAAGCTTTTGGAATAAAGACCTGAATACTGGAGGAAAATTAATCAAATTTATGACTCCTTTATATTAACTAAGCATGACTTCTGATGCTCTCACCAGTTTTATCCAGAAAGGTCATAAAAAAAAAAAAAAAAAAAAAAAAAAAAAAAGAGCTGGGCTTACAGGAATCAGGCCTTTCCAGGAGGCCAGGACCTGCAAAGAAACACCCCGTGCTAGCAAGCGAGGACGAGGACCGGGACGGCTCAGGGAGTTCCTGACACAACAAAGAGACCATTCAGCACTGGGAGGCAGGGAGCGCAGTGTGTAAGAATTTAAAGAGAAGGGAATCTGGCTCCTTATTTCACGCTACCTTTCCCTTTTAAGGCATTAGAATTTCTTCCTAACTTCGGGGAAAGTTGGCTTCAGACTCACAGTCACAGAGGTGGTGCAGCCTCCCTGAAGGCCCAGCACCCTCGTCCCTGCTGACAGGCCTGGGGGCTTCTCAGGGGACCGCAGCTCAGGACGGAGCCGGTCAGGATGCAGACGGGAGGGGTAGAGGCAGGCAGCAATGGCCTCAGAGAGGTCAATGTCCCTTCGGTTTCTCAGTGCTATATAATGGAGTATGGCATTTCCCCCGACCCCTTATCTGTAGAACCACCTGGTTTTGCTCCAAATAAGACCCACATCGTCTTCCTAATGAGCACGACTGGAGGAAGGGTGCCCAACATGGGTAATTGGGATTCTTTTCTCTTTTTAAGGTTGTTTATTTCTAGGCGCACACACACACCCACAGCAGGAAGGGTCTGGTCCTCGACAGCCTCCCAGCAAGCCAGGACACTGGCACGGTCTGCGTGTGCAGAGTGACGTGGGTCCTGCACGGCTCTGGCATTGCCCAGGGCGCCGAGCCCGGCCTCCGCACCATGGTAGGGCCTGTGTTACTCTAGAACGTGAGGCCTCAGGGTGTTTAAGGTCCATGCCTCACGGAGAAATGCAAAGTTCTAGCACTGGTCTCCAATACTCCTTCACACTCCAAGTGCGTCTTCTAACATGTTTCATATTTAAAATTGAAGCTTAAGAAATGTAG
>NW_006159632.1:314277-322552 GCF_000334495.1 Tupaia belangeri chinensis
GAGCGTCTGGCTGTAGTGGACCAAAGGCTAGGAGAGATTCTTACAGAAACACTACATCTGTTTTGTTTTGTGTTCCACATTTAATCATCCCTGAGGGTGTCTGGGTGGGGAGGAGAATGTGGATTATCAGCCTTGCCTTTGGGAAGCTCTCACTGCCTCAGAGGTAAAAGGTAACCCATCCTAAGTAAACTGATATAAAGTGTTCTGTATAATAAATGCGTGTGGTGTGGGCACAAAACCTACCCATTGGAGAGTCACGGAAGTGCTTGAGTGAAGGTCGGGCACGACAGAGACAGTTTATGTGTAAAACGATGTGGAAGCAGAGCTCAGACCAGGCCCCAAGGTCAGGGGCCAAGGGGAGCCCGAGCAGCTGGCAGGCACACCAGCTCAGGTGGCGAGCCCAGGCTGGCGGCAGTGGGCGCCTGCTGAAGCCGCTCTGCGCAGGCCCCTGGATGTCAGCAGCTCACACCTCACTGCCCTCTGCTCCACGCTGTGGCGGAACAGGGTTTGGGGATGTTCCTGGGGTACCAAACGCTGTCACTGGGGGCGGGAAGACGGAGCAGGCCAGTTTGTGTGCACCCTGAGTTGCGGCTGACTTCAACAGGAACACTGGAGACAAGGGAAAGTGTGCAGAAGCACAGGAGGCCCGCAGCTGAGGCCAGGCAGCCTGGTGTAGGCGGGCCGGCCGGGGAGGGCACACGCAGGCGGGCCAGCCCTGCGAGAACGCCATGTCCACTGGGCCTCGGTGTCCTCCTGGAACTCTGCATTTCTAGGTCAGGGCCCCACTGAAGACAATTAGCCCACACCAAAGGTAAAAGCCCCGGCAGCTGGGAAGCCGGACAGTGGGGAGGCCTCGTCGGCACTCGGGGACAGCCGAGTCTCTGCACCCAGCACTGGACACAGAAGAGGCGGTGCAGAGAGAGGCATCTGAGCAGACTTCATGACTAACTAGACATGGGGAAAAGAGAGGCCAAGAAACCAGAACAATTCTTGGACGGGGGAAAAGAAACGTGTCTAAGTATGGAGTGGACATGTGTGTGCCTCAGAAAGACAGAAAGCAGGTGTGGGTTTCAGAGACCAGGAGTCTGCTGGGACAGCACATGTACAGCAGCCTCTGAGCAGAGAGGAAGCGCCGGAGACCTGAGAGTCTGCAGGGAAGACGCCCAGAGAGGACTGTGGGAGGGGCAAGCAGAGCACGGGAAGGAGAGCCGGAGCCCATGTCAGCCAAGAGCCACTGCAGGAAGCAGAAGGTGGAGAGGGACACTTGAGTCCCAAACAGGAAACCACAGGAGAAAATAGAACAATATATTATTTCAAGAAACAAGTAACAATCTTCTCAAATTCTAAGGGTTCAAGTAGAAAAATTAGGAAGAATAAAAGCAACTTAAGTTAAAAGGAGAGGGGTCTCCGATAACCATTAAGAACAGTGTTTCTGAACAACTGAGAATTAAACATGGGCAGAGCCAGTGGGGTGTGGGAGACCGAGCCTGGCAGGGACAGAGGGCTGGGGAGGCCGCCCCGACAGCTCCTGGCATGCCCTGGCCCTCAGGCCTCTCTGCTGAGTGAGAAGAGACAAGGAGGTAAGTGAAGAGAAAGTGTAAATGTGAATCTTCCAGATGCTGGCGGAGGAGCCAGTGACTGGGTCAACAGGACCAGAGAGGGTGGGGGATCCGGGAAGGTGACTGTCTTAGTTGACACACGTTTCTTTTTGAGAGAGAAAGTGTCTTGAGACAAGGGCAGACAGAGGAGGCCGGCTGAAGGCCTGGAAGGTAGGTGGGTGTCCAGCTGCCCGGGCAGCAGGTGTGGGTCATCCTGAATTACCCTGACTTGAAGGACAAAGTGTAGGGTTAGGGGAGGAAGGAGTGGGACTTTGGGCAAAGCCACCATGAGAGCAACTGAGCCATTGTGAAGGGTGAGAGGAGGGCCCCAGGAGGGCTCCCCAGGCCGAGGCGTCTCCACAGATGGCCAGCAGAACAGAAATGTGGGAGGGTAGCCCTGGGTGGACCTGGGGACCAGCAGGGACCCGGAGCTGTCTCAGGGTGTGAAGGGGGTAGGTGCCCAGAGTTTAGGAGGAGAAAGTCCCTGTGAGGGGGTGGGGAAGACAGGTCACTGCTCCTGAGGACCAGTTCTTGTCACACAGACTGGACCTACAGTGCGGAGAGCAGCATTCGGCAGACAGGGAAGGACCCACTGGTTCCACCGGAGCAGGACCAGGGCTGTCACTTCACCCACAAGCCCGAAGCGAAAGCCCACACACGAACAGGAATGTTAGAAATGCCTTGGTACCGTGGAGTTGGCCATAAATCAGATGTGGGGCAGAGGTAGCTCGCTCCGAGGCCATGCACTCAGCCCTACCGTGGGCTTGCAGGGCGTCCTGTGAAGGTGCCGCCTCCCACTCGAAGGGAGGACTCTGCAACTCTTAGAGTTCTGAGACGAATGGTCATCTACTACTTTCCAATGTCAGAAGAGTATGTTTAAAACGAAAAGTGAGTTAAAATTTGGATAGCTCCCTCACTGCGTGCATGGTGGTGCCACGGACCCTCACTGTGCACACAGGCTGCCGCACTCCCTCACGGAACACTGCGAAACCTCCAGGTCTGCCCTGCATGCCATCAGGCATTCACTTCCTCCTTTCAGTATTTCTTTAGAAAGTTTAAAAAGACTGGCTTCTGGGCCTTCCACCAGCCTCAGCAGAGCCACAGTAAATGGAGCATCAACTGAAGGAGTGTGGGACTTCCATGTGCGTGGTGAGGGAGCGTGGGAACGCTGTGTACACGTTGAGGGAGCGTGGGACATCTGTGTGCATGGTGAGGGAGCGTGGGAACGCCGTGTGCATGGTGAGGGAGTGTGGGAACGCTGTGTGCACGGTGAGAGAGCGTGGGACCACCCTGCGCACGGTGAGGGAGCGTGGGACCTCTGTGTGCACGGTGAGGGAGCATGGGACCTCTGTGTGCACAGTGAGGAGTGTGTGAATGCCGTGTGCACAGTGAGGGAGTGTGGGAACACCGTGTGCACAGTGAGGGAGTGTGGGACCTTTGTGTGCACAGTGAGGGAATGTGGGAACACCATGTGCACGGTGAGGGAGCGTGGGACCTCTGTGTGCACAGTGAGGGAGTGTGGGAACACTGTGTGCACGGTGAGGGAGCGTGGGACCTCTGTGTGCATGGTGAGGAGTGTGGGAATGCCGTGTGCACAGTGAGGGAGTATGGGAACGCTGTGTGCACAGTGAGGGAGCGTGGGACCACCCTGTGAATGATGAGGGAGCGTGGGACCACAGGTGCATGGAGGGAGCATGACACCACCATGTGCCCCATGTCACCATGTGTGCACAGTGAGGGAGCGTGGCACCTCCGTGTGCCCAGTGAGTGAATGGGTCCTGTGTGCCCAGTGAGGGAGCCTGGCAGCTTGTGTGCGTGGCGAGGGAGCAGGCCCCACCGTGGACGGGGCATGAGTGTGTCAGGTGACCCGCTGCAGTCCCAGGTGCAGCTCTGCTCTGCTCGTGATCTCATTAAAATCCAGTGTGGAAGGCTCTGGCTTTAGAGTTTCTACCTTAAAAATACAAATCGGCATGAGACCAGCAGACGGAGAAGGGAGGAAGGGGTTAGTGGGCCTTCCTCCTCTGGCCCTCCTCACCGATGATCGTGGTGCTGTAGCTAACAGGCCTGCCAGGTGTTTTGCAACAAGCAGCCCTTACCGTCGGTCTCTCGGAAATGCAGGGAAGTGTGTCAGCCCTAAGTTGCAGGAGAAGAGAAAACTCATTGATTAGTGGAGGTGAAGCTCAAAGGTCTCATGCTCATCTGAATGAGAGGACCACAACAGGGGAGTGAAGGAGTGAGGGACGAGGCATGGGAAGGTGAGGAGCAGACAGCAGGCCTGACTGCCCTTGTCGGCCCCACCAGGAAAGCACTGCCTATCGACAAGGGCCTTCTGTGTCCCACACGTAAGGGGGCACGCAGGAAACAACAGAAGAATTCGGAGACCAATAAAGCTAACTGCAAGTGAAAGCACATTCACTAAACCATCACTCCCACTGTCAACGACAACAGCAGAGAACGAAGGAGACCATCGGAAACTGGACCTGCTGTCGAGTGCCTCTCCCGAGCAGGGCAGGGACAGCTGGAAAACCAGGCAGCTTCCTCATTCCTGGGTCCTTCGGGAGCTTCCTATATGAGGCTGTGAGTCAGCAGGGCCACATGAGAGGAGCACTGACACCCTGATCCTCGTCCACACTCACAAGGATACGCCGCCTACCAGGAACTGGGGAATAGCCGGACAGAGGCGTTTTCTCATTGACGTCTTTTGGGCCACTTTCTAATTTTCCACGTTAAAGGCTGTCATGTACCATCATTCTAGAAAATGACACCTTTACGCTATGACAGCCAGACCCGCTAAGGTCTGTGGAGAGAGGTGTCCCTGCCCAGCCAGGCGGACTCAGATTTGCTGCCCGGATCCTAAGGGTGCTTGGTCAGCCGACAGATGGGCATTGTGGGCTTGCGACAGCCCCCAAAGGTAGCTTTCAAACTTTATCCACAGAGATCTGCACATGAGCACACACATGTGCATACTGTGTTGTGCACATCCATGTGTGCTCATGTGTGTGCATATTGTATTGTGCACTTCTATGTGCACACGTGTGTATTGTGTTATGCAATCCTGTGTGTGCTCATGTGTGTGTACCATATTGTGCACGTCTGTGTGTCTGCACATGCATGTACTGTATTGTGCACTTCTGTGTGCACACATGTGCATACCATATTGTGCACTTTTGTATGCACACGTGTGTATACCATATTGTGCACATCTGTGTCTGCATGTGTGAGTACCATATTGTGCACATCTGTGGAGAGAGGTGTCCCTGCCCAGCCAGGCGGACTCAGATTTGCTGCCCGGATCCTAAGGGTGCTTGGTCAGCCGACAGATGGGCATTGTGGGCTTGCGACAGCCCCCAAAGGTAGCTTTCAAACTTTATCCACAGAGATCTGCACATGAGCACACACATGTGCATACTGTGTTGTGCACATCCATGTGTGCTCATGTGTGTGCATATTGTATTGTGCACTTCTATGTGCACACGTGTGTATTGTGTTATGCAATCCTGTGTGTGCTCATGTGTGTGTACCATATTGTGCACGTCTGTGTGTCTGCACATGCATGTACTGTATTGTGCACTTCTGTGTGCACACATGTGCATACCATATTGTGCACTTTTGTATGCACACGTGTGTATACCATATTGTGCACATCTGTGTCTGCATGTGTGAGTACCATATTGTGCACATCTGTGTCTGCATGTGTGAGTACCATATTGTGCACTTCTGTGTGCACAATGTGCATACTGTGTTGTGCACTTGTATGTGTGCACATACATGTCTGTGTATGCACACTTGTGCATACCGTATTGTGCACTTCTGTGTGCACACATATGTGTACTATATTGTGCATGTCTGTACTGGATTGTGCACACCTGTGTGTGCACATATGTGCATACTGTATTGTGCAGTCTGTGTGCACACATGTACATGCCGTATTGTGCACTTCCGTGCGTGTGTGTGTGCATATCATATTGTGCACTCACATGTGTGCGTGAACACAGCCGGTTCTCAAACATCTACACTCACAGGGCATGACGGGCCTGGTTCTGTCTTGTTCTGCACTTACTATGCCTTTCTCTTCGGAGTGGTTAGGCGTGCAGAAAAGCTGAACAGACATGACCACGTCCCCACACCCTGGCATGCCACACTCTTCTCCCGCACAGTTTCGCTTTGCCAACGTCTGAGTGAATGTAGGACACTTGCTTTAATTTAATGAACGAATACTGACAGGTCACGACTAACGACCACAGCTGACATTCAGATTTGCACTTTGTGTTGTCCATTCTATGGATTCTGGCACACGTGTAACGACATGTATGCACCACCAGGTACTGGACAGGAGTTCCACACCCAGCCCCCAGTCATGGCTGTCCTTCCACTGTCTCCACAGCCCCGCTGTCCCAGGGCCACGCACTGGCGGGAATCACGTGGTGTACCCTTTTCAGCCTGGCTACTTCGGCACGTGCATTTAACAACCTCGTGTTCTCCATGGCTTCACAGACCATTCTTTTTATTGCTGAAACTCATCCCACTGCGTGCATACACGGTCTGTTTATGATCTCGCCCCATTCATCAGCAAAGTTACCGTATGGTGATACGGTGTGGACAGCGCAGGCCACGTCCGCCCCGTGTGACGAGCTCAGCTTTCTCATGTGCACAACTTGCCATGTCTCTTGAAGTAATGAAAGGGAAGGGTGTGAACATGTCCGACCTACACACTGACAAGGGGCTGGGGTGAGTGTGCTACTGACCCTGAGCAGCCCGCTACCCCTGGTATTCTTGAACGGTGAATCACCTGGCACCCCCACAGATAAGCACATGACTGGATGATAATAAATCGGGTTGTAAACACAGGAAGCTCTCTGGCACCGAAGCGCTGAGGCAGAATTCCGGGGTTGCAAAGTAAGAGGTCAAAGCGGCGCCCCCGCAGGTGGCCCACCTGGCTAAGGCAGGGGCGGAGTCAATGACAAGACTTGGCCGGCTGCCAGCCAGAGGTCACTGGTGACCTCTGCAAGTGACAAGTGCTCTCAGGGGGCCTGAGAGCAGGCCTGAGTGCACGCCCACTGTGAGGGCACGTCTGCGCCAGTGTCGTGACACTGGCCATGTCACCCCGTGGGAGACCTGGGACAAGACCTCAGACACATCTCGGCTGTGTCCAGGCTCTGAGGGGAGTGCTCTCTTATACCCGATACGGCAGACACTTGACATCTGCAACGATTTTTAAATTATTTAAACACAGAGAATTAAAATTAATTTCTTCAGGTCACAGTGGTCACACTTCAAGGGCTCAATAACCACAGTGCCTTGTGGCTCTGGGGTAACACATATAGAAATCCACCATCCCAGAGAGTTCCCTGCCAGGGAAGGGGGGGTCCATGCCCAGAGATGCCTGAGAGAGGGAGGGACAATACGGAGCCAGATGTAATGGGCTGAGGACCGGCAGGAGGGGCCTGTGCTATAGGGGGGCTGGCAGGTCCTCTGGAGAGAGAGAGGCACTGGGTGAGGGGGCCATATTGCAGCTTAGCCATGCTGGGCCCCACGCAGCAAGAACAGGCATGAGAAGACAGCAGAGGGAGTAACTGGAGGTGAGGGCAATGGGAGGAGTAACTAAGAGGTGAAGGAGAGATATTCTTCTTCTCCAGAGACAGAGGGGCTGAGAAGGTACAAACCCAGAATGTAAGCAGAAACATGGGACTCAGACCTGCTAACCTTCAACAAACGCAGAAATAACCAGGAAAGCGAAGCTAGGCCGAATAGCCTTTCCAGAAGGTAGACACGAGACGAATCAGCTCCGTAAAGTCAACTCGGGCTGAGGGACCTAGGCATTTCTGAAGGCAGACAGACTCTTTAGGACTTACAACCGGTGGATGCCAAATCTTTGCTAATTTGTTGAGTCATTAATCAACAAGCCAATTATTATTATTTATTAGGTCTCCAAATGCCAGATGCTCTGGGCAAACCTACAGTCCAGTTGGAGAGTCGGACTTACAGGAAGGCTTTGAGAAAAACATGCCAGTACTGTATGCAGTGCGGGATGACTGGCACAATGTAAACGCAACCTTGCGGTAGGTGCGGTGGCCCGGGCCTCAGGCTGGGACCCTGCACACCAGCCGCTCGAGCTTTTCAGACACAGCAGCTCAATCCTCAGGATACTCGCTGCCACCCCACCTCCTACGCACGGCTGGAACCACGCCTACCACTTGAAGGGGGACATGAGCTACTTGTCAGCCGGGAATTCTCGGAATTCGGTCACACAGAGGCCCGTGGTCTAGCTGCAGAGTGCTGCACGAGCGTAAGCTCATCTTGTGTCTGAAGCAGAAGTCTCTCCATCACAGAACAGAACGCTGTTCTTGGAGCTCACCGCCAGTCTGCGGGGACCTGCCTCGGGGCACCGGGAGTCTCCCTGGGCTGGGAGAGCCACAGTGCAGCAAACCGCAGCCCACGTGAACAAGGAGCGCACAGTCAGGGTCGTCCATGGTGCCAGTTTTGCCAGGGGTGATACGGCACAGCTACCAGATCAGGAAGAGATCAGTAAGACACTAATACCGTTTCTCTCTGAAGAATGGTGAAGGATGGAACCAGCAGTTAGCGTAATGGCTATGTCGCTGGGCTCCCACGTAGTTGACCGCGGTTCGCGTCCCGGACCCGGTGGCTTAAAACTCACGCCAGGCACGTGTGCGTGC
>NW_006159632.1:323511-331074 GCF_000334495.1 Tupaia belangeri chinensis
TTAAAACTCACGCCGGGCGCGTGTGCGTGCGTGCCCAAAATCCCAAGAGGAGAATGGAGGAGAAGGGATTGCGGCGTGACCATCCCCCCTGGGGGGTGATTTCTCGCTTTCTGTCTCTATGTCTCTCTCTGTCTGGCGAGCGCACGCGCCCTACAAGTGAAAATCTCTACAAAAAAAAAAAAAAAGGTGAAGGAAGGATGCAGAACAAATGACGCCCATGAACCGCTGTGGGTGGTGGAGACAGGTGTCACCCATGCGATTTTGCTTTCTTTAAAAGGCAACATAAACATTTTCTAAGATCAACCTGTCTATACTTCAACTCACAGAGTCAAAATGATATTAAAATGTCTATCATGAGATTTCTGACTGAGGGGAAAATGTTAGAGTATAAATGTCCCCGAGGAAGACTTCTCCTCTCCTCCGGCCTCAGGTCAGCTGGAGGGGCAGAAGCCAGAGTCTGCCCGGCTCTCCTGCAAGGCAGGCTCCTTGGTGACGTGGCTCTGCAGGGGAGGACGTCTCGGGTCACCCCCATCTACCCAGAGCACTCCCCACTGAGGGCCATGGCACGCCGTTGTACTCATTGTCCAGCTGCTCACGAGAAGCTGGGTGATTCTATGTGGGCCATGATGCAGAGTAAGGACCGGGACACGACTCCCCCACCTCCTTGTCCCTTCCTCGGGACCAGTGTCTCCACGCCATGCAGCGTGCTCCTGGGCTTAAGCCGTGGAGTCACCGGGAACTGGAGTAAACACACTGCTGGGCTTCCCTGTGAAGGCCCTTCCAGCTGTGGCGGGTCCTGTGCACCGTGGGCGGCAACTTCTCTTCTCAAAAATGCTGACCGCAGGAGGAGTTGTCCTCGACAACCTTGGCTTCAAAACCGAAAGTTCATGATCCTCTATCGGTCCCTGAACAGTTTCAAAAGCCAAGTGCCAGTAACAGCAAAGAGAACAATTCTTTGATGTATACAACCACCAAATATTTCTAACGATATGGCTTTTTTAAGAAATAAATCAGAAACTATAAAAACAAAGTATGATTACTCTGATTAGAAAAATATTTAATTTTTAAAAACTCATATGCTTACTATTTGTTCATTATAGAAAACATAAAAATTTACATCACTTATAACCCCAACACCAATATTTATGTGTCAGACCTTTTTCTTCGCACTTTTTAAATACTTATTTTTACAAAAGTAATTTAGCTTCACATTCCCTGAACAGCCCCTACAAGGCTGTCCATTCGAGGAAGCTTGTGAGTGACACCATCCCTGCCCAGGCAGGTCATTGACTACCGGCAGAGACGGGGGGTGAGACAGGCCACCGACCCTTGGCTGGAAGAGGTGCACCAGGAGGGACAGGTGGGCGGAGCCCGCACAGGGACGCCAAAGAGTATTCGACTCCAGCCCGCACACAGATATCCTGAAACCAGGGAGCTTCAGGGGCTTTGGCTAAAAGGCCAGGACAGGTAAGAGTGTCTCTCGTTCAACTGATGAATCCCTGCTCCGAGGGCCACGAGGTCAGAGGGACAAGAGTTACGCTCATTTTTGTAAGACAGGGGCAGGCTGGACTCGGTGGCTTGGCCTTGGGCCTGGAAGGACACGAGAAGGTTGACATCTAACCACCCCTCGTGCAGCTGCTGGTAAGCACGAGTCCGGAGGCCTGATTACACTTGGCTCAGCCCTGGAGTCCCTTTCAGTACCAAGACAATAGAACTTACAATCAGCACGCCCAGGTCTCGCACAGCCACGAATAGAACGTTTCCTTTCTCATTCTCTGCACAGGGACAAAAATAGAGCGGGTAGCTAGCATATCGGAGCTTCCACGCAACCAACTTGAGTAGAAAATACATCTAAAGGTAGAGCCCAGCAAGAACAATGCCCTCTAAGAGGCAAATGACTTTTATTTTCTTCTAATTTGAGGCTTCTGGTTGACATGGAGGAGTCGACAAGAGCCTAGAGGGTGGGCGTTCCGGGATGCACACATCAGCCCCCACTGCCCTCTTGGGGACCCCTGTGCAGATTTCCCCTCTACTCACTGGGACTTTCGTCCGTCCCACAGGTGGGTGTCAGATAGCGTCTGGAGCCCCAGCCCCAACACAGTCAGTTGCCAAACCAAGAGGGTTCAGGAACACCCACCGCAGGGAGCTGGGGTCAGGCACCAGGGCTGTGAGGTGGATCGCACGGCCCGCCCAGCCCAGCCCGGCCTCGTGCCTCCCTCTCCACCGTGCACGAGCTTCTGGGTTCTGGTCCTGCTCACTCTCCTCCCAGACTTCCCCTCAGCCAGGACCAGCCCGTCAGAGCGGCTCACATGCCTGCTGTTGTCGCCCTCCTCTGGCCTCCCAGAGGCGTCCCCTTGCCTGATCACTCCAGGCTCCCTGAGCTGGGGCGTCCCACGAGTGCTGCCAGCCAAGGACAAGACGCCAGCTGCCCTTGACGTCCTGACAGTTTTCAACACAGACTCAGGTCTCAGGGCGGTCAGGGCGGGGCCTCTGCCTCCGAGGAGGCCGCCAGCCCCCCAAGCACACGCCTGGAGCCCGTGCTCCCACGTCCTGTGCACGAGGGCGCCCGCCTTGGCTGGCTTCAGGTGGCTCCTCTGAACCCTCTGTCACGCAGGTCTGGCCTTTACCCCTCCCATCTGTGTCTGTGTCACCCAGTGTGAACGAAATGCTGGAAGTCTCCCACCCTCGCCAGCCGCCCCCTGGCCTGCGTAGCAGGAATCCCAGAGGGTCTGTTTTGCTGGAGCCCAACCTCTGACATTCCCACGGGGTGGGTTCCACCTCTGACCCCACCTGTTCCCTCACTCCTGCCACATTTAGAACCCACTGGGCTCTACATCGAGGTCTCTGTGGCAACGGCTCCCTGCCACCCTGCACCCTCGGCCCCGGGGTCAGGGCAGGCGGGCCCTGCAGGTCATTCCCACTGTCACAGACGTGGTCCTTCTGAGCCTGGGGTCTGACGCTGGGCCAGGGTGGGCTGGAGGTTCTGCATCCCAGCAAGCACAGGCAAGGCCGGCCGGGGCGCCACCCTGGGAAGCAGCTTCCTCAACCCCGGAGGGGGGCTGGCCAGTCCCTGGTCCCTGGTCCCCAGGGCTGCAGATCTAGAGATGGCCTGGGGCTGGGGTGGGGGGGAGATGGCTCCCACTCAGTGCCAGCTTGGTTCTGGTCCACCGTGACCTTCTTGGCACACTCCAGCCCTTGGCTGGGAACCATGACTTCTCTGAAAACATCATTCACTTCCACAGTCCATCGGAAGGGAGTGGGGAGAGCGGGGGCACCCACAAGGCCCCCATGCCATGGTCCAGCCCCAGGATCAGCCCCCAGACCACGGGCACACGTGCACGCACACACACGTGTGCTCGGCATGCAGGGGGAGGCTTGGGCCATGACCGCAGGACCCTCCCACGGGGGCCCAGTTCCCTTCCTGCCGCCGGGCCCCACTGCCCTCCCTGCCTCCATTCAGACATTTTCTGGGGGCCGGCTCAGTGCTGCTCGAGCCACGCTGGACTGCATGGGTTTGCTTACTCGCTGGCCACCCACAGTTGGGTGCATGTCCACAGTCATGGCTGTCGGGGGGCCGTGGGCCTGTGACCCGAAGCTCTGTGGAGGGTGCTTGTCTGTCCTCACTGTCATGAAAGAAACACGCATCTTGTGAAGCTTTTCACGCGAGCACAGATGCCCCAGGGGACCGCCCTTGACTGCCACCCGGCCCTTAGCCCTGCTGGCTTCACACTCGCAGCCACAGGGCAGCCCGCTGTCTGGCTGCCCATCCTGAGCAGCGAGTCATACTCACGTTCTCTCTTTCACAGAGGAACGAGGCAGGCAGAGCAGCTGTTTGCCTGGCATTAAACCCAGGGCACCTCATGCACTGGGCCTGGGCCGAACTTGAGGGTCTACACTCGCATCGGGTCTCACGCCTTCACACCAGTCACGGATGCTGTGACCCTCACATCCCGTTTGGAAATTGAGACATGTGATTTGCTAACATACATTTTACTGCACTACTTTCACATTCTACGTGAGGAACTGCAAGCAGCCTTTTACTTAATTGAATGCTTAGCTGACGTAGCTCTGACCTCGTCCCGCGACTGGTTCAGGTGCTATGATATCATGTGGCAATCACTGTCGCTTCCTAGTACAAAACCTCATTAAGCTCGCCTCTGCAAAAGTCACTCTAAAATGTGTCCAGGCACACACGAAGTCTTTCCACACCTCTGCTGAAGCAAAAATGAATTCACTTTTACTAAATTCATCAGTTCCAGAGGAAAGGCTGGTCTTTGGGGCCGTAAGCAGGCTTTCAGAGCTTCGGCCCTCTCACAGTGAGGTCCCATCTCCTCCAGCCTCAGCTGCCCCTGCCCAGGGCCTGGTCGCCGCCTCGGCTGGAGGCCGGTTCTGAGTCTCCGCACACCTGCACCCCCTCTGCCTGGTCACTGCACACCTCCTCCTTACAGAGGTGTCCCTGTGCTCCTAGAGCAGAGTCACACCACAAAGCCTCACCTGCCCTGGCATGTCCCTGCCAAAGACACTTCCCAGTCACACAGCTGTGTCTGTCACTGTGAAGAGCACGACCCCGACGGCTCAGTCACTTCACCCATGTCTGGGGTCACGTCTGACACGCAGAGCAATCCCAGGGTGCGGGTCATTGTCCACCATTGGCCCACTCGCCAAGACAGGGGCTGTGCACGGCATCAGCGAGAGTCCCCAGCTTCTATCTCAGGAGCACACACGAGGACAGAATGACTTCTGCTCGAAGGACATGCCAAAGCTGGGCAGGGCTGCTGTCTCAGGATAAAGAACTAAGCTGCATTCCCCTTCTGTGGTGCACTGGATGGGGACGGCACATGGGCTGCCGCCATCGCAGCCCGCCTGCCCACCCGGCCTCCCCATGCCTGGACTGAGTGCGTTGTGTGCTGCCTGCTGTGTGCTGCAAAGGCGAGCCTCCAGTCTTCAAGCTCATTTCCAAGTTCGTCCGTTTGCTTGTTATTGTGCACCTAGGAGCATGCTCACTTCTCTTGGAGGATAATGTAACTCTCTATGTACGGAACCCTGTTCAAACTCTCTTTTAGTTACAAAGTACAACCTACAAACTCCAAATCAATATTTTTAAGAAAATAATCACCCATATTATTTTACCTGAATGCTCTTTTTTTTTTAAAAAAAGTTTTGCTACAGGGTACATGTACTCACCTGGGAATAGAGAGATAGAGAGTGAAACAGAGAGAAAAAGGGAGAAAGCAACCCCTTAGGGTGTGGAGGTGGTTAGGGTGCAATCCATTTGCGCATGCACATGTGCACCTGGCATTTTCCAAGCTGCCAGTCCAGGACTCGAACCATGCAGTCGACCACGTGGGGGGTCACCCGCCGTAACCACTGCACCACCAGGCCCCTCCTGGACTTTTATAGCTAGTTACTCTGTTTTTGATGTTCCCATTCTGATATTATTTTGTTTTTATTGTAAATACCATGTTATGATACATTTTGACAATTTAACCTTTTATTTTACATTTTGTTTTGTGTACAGCATGACACAACTATTTGTTTCTTGAATATCTATTTTACTTGAAAATAGTTTAAGATTTTATGTTTTGGGGGTTTTTTTGTGAGGGTTTTTTGCTATAGACGGCATGCACTCCCTGGAGAGACAAAGACAGAGACAGAAAGCAAGAAATCATCCCCCAGAGGGGGATGGTCACACCACAATCCTTTCTCCTTCATTCTCTTCTTGGGATTTTGGGCATGCATGCACACATCCTTGGTGTGCCAGAGGGGGATGGTCACACCACAATCCTTTCTCCTTCATTCTCTTCTTGGGATTTTGGGCATGCATGCACACATCCCTGGCGTGAGTTTTAAGTCACCAGGTCTGGAACTAGAACTGCAGTCGACTATGTAAGAGTCCAGCGACATAGCCATTACACCACCTGCTGGTCCCACAATTTCATGTTTTTAAACTGTTTCTCTAAGTTCATAGAAACAGAATGGCACAGAGTGTATGCATGAGCGGCGAGAGAGCCGGTCCACAGGTCTGGTCACGCTGCAGCCCTTCCCTCCAGCCCCAGCCCGGCCCCTGCTGCTGGTGCTGGGGCCTCACACCCGTGCCTGGCCTATCTCAGCTGCCCAGGCCGTGGGGTCAGACTGCAGGCGCCAGGGAGAGTCCAGCTTTCCCCATCACATCAGTGTGTTACCTGGTGTCACAGAGGTGGCCCTGCTGTTCTGCTTTGTTTTTTTTCTGGTTTAAGTTTCTTTTTCCTTTCAGTCTAACGCCCTCTGAGAATTTAATATTCACTGTTCTTCCCAGTACTTTGTTTTCCTTTAACACCAAGAATAGGTACTATTTTTTTTTTCATGAAACTCCTCACAGTTACCTCAGATCCTCCCCAACCTGTCCACGTGTCACACATGTTAGCATTCCACGTGTATTTTGACATGAGACGCTGGGCAGAGCCTACTGAAACAGACAGAGCTGGGATGAGACTCCCGTACACCGCAGGTAGTTGGCACCTTGATCGCAAATGTCAGCCTTTGGGACTTTTATTAGAGGTGGCATAGTGGTAAAGGCCCAGGACTACCACATGGTAGACTGTGGTTCAAGTCCTGGACCTGACAACTTGAAACTCAAGCCAGGCATGTGTGTGTGCATGCCCAAAATCTTGAGAGGAGAGTGGAAGAGAAGAGATAGCAGTGTGGCCATCCCCTTTGGGGGGTGATTTCTTGCTTTCTGTCTCTCTAGTGAGCACAGACACCTTATAGCAAAAATAAACCTCTCTCTCAAAAAGAAGAGTACATATTTTAATAAAGTGGGTGCCTTATTTTTATATGATTTTTAATACAGATTTTTCTAAAATTTTCATGTCCCAGACCCAGTAGCTTGAAAATCATGCCAGGTGCATGTGCACGCCTGCCCAGAATCCTGAGAGGAGAATGGAGGAGAAGGGACTGCGGTGTGGCCATCCCCCTAGGGGGTGATTTCTTTTTCCCTCTCACTGTCTCTCCAGTGAGTGAACACGCTATGGCAGAACCCTGAAGAAAAAAAATAAAAGATTTTCCTAACATATAATTATCATCTTCTAAAGATCCAGAGGTGTTGTCAGTGTGACTGAAATCAGAATGTAAATATCTTATAGACAGCTGTCATGTCTCAATTGGCAGAGAACAAAAGCCCAGGTTCCGTAAATTGAGAGGCCCTTCCACGTAATCACCACAGATGGACAGGTAAGACTTCCTGGTTCTCACTTCCCATGAACACTTTTTAAAAAGGATGATCTGTTAAACTTTATTATTATTATTTTTTAAAATTTGACCAGAAAGAAACAGAGACAGACAGACAGAAAGAAAGAAAGAAAGTGAGAAAGCAAGCCACCAGGTCCAGGACTTGAACTGTAGTCAGTCATATGGGAGTCCAGCCCCTTATCAGCACACCACCTACCCCTCACATTTTATGTCACTGCAGTGTGCTCCGGAGTCACTTGGCAGGTGCTCGAAGGAGAAAGGAACTCCAAAATGCTCTCGGGAGACGCGGGTGTGGCCGTTGAAGTCACTTCAGGTGTTCCCCACACCCTCACACCA
>NW_006159632.1:331084-335380 GCF_000334495.1 Tupaia belangeri chinensis
GGAATGCCTTCTTCTAACAAGGACTGAACACCGGGCACGAGGGACACGCATTCCCACACCCACAATACTTACAGATGGGCGCGGGCTCAGGCCCATCCCAGCAGGCAGGTGTTGGCACTGGGACCTGGACCCACAGGGCCCACCCTGGGTGGAGTCCCAACCCTGGCGGCTTGAGAACAGGCTGGGCACCTGTGCATGCGTGTGCCGAATCCTGACAGCACGGACAAATGGAGGGAAAGGGTTGTGGCACAACTGCGCCCTGTTGGGGCATGCGCTCCCTCTCGCTCCCCACCGTCTCCCTCTGGGACTCCAGTCAGGGCTGTGCCTGGCGGTTCAATGACCCCATGTCCTTCTGGGGCTTCAGTCACCGAACAGGCCGAGCTCTACTGCATCTGTCTGCACCACTGTCCGTCTTTCCTTCATCCCAGACTGGTTCTTCATCTTTTTCTCTCTTTTTTTTCCCTTCTTTCCCATCTAAGCAACAGACATGCGAGGACGCCCATGACCTGCTCCATGTCTTTGGGTATTTACTCTGTGATATTCTGTGACCTGCTTCATGCATTCATTCTGTGAATATATACTGAGCCTCTTTCTTGCTGAGAACAAGCACTGAGGTCATCCCATTTCCACGGAAGGCCCTACGTGGGGCAGATCACCTGGGGTCAGAGGCGGTGAGGTAGACAGGCCAGATGAAGGCGGCAGCCTCCTCTGCACCCCTTAAGCTAGCTACGCAAGTGTTGAGTTGGCCAAGGGTATATTTTAACAGCTTTAAAAAAATGAAACTTCTAGTTTTTGTAAGTGACTAACGTGGGTCCCTGGGATGGGGCTCACTTAGAGAGAGCAGGGAGGGAGGCTGCGGCAGCAGAAATCTGAATGGGAGGGCAGGAACCTGGTGGCATCTGCTGCGAGCAGACCCACCACCTGGGTCCCGGGTGGCGGGGGGGGAAAGCAGGTTGATTCAGGAGAGTTCTAGACAGAAAACAGGACCAGAGACTAGAGTTCCAGGGGTCAGAGGGTCTGACAGGGCAGGCAGAGTCTGGATGCAGAAGTGGGTGGGGCTGCAGGGCTTTGAGCATGTCCCCAAAGCAGACACCGGCTGGGCCAGAGTGCATTTGGTATGGCCAGACGAGGAGGCCAGGATGACGCTCAGGAGGAGTCTACGAAAGAGAGGAGAGACTTGGAGAGTATTTGGAAGAAAGTGAAGAAAAAGACAAAGAAGTGAGAGCTTTGAGGTTCGTTCTCACTCTCATAACCAAGAGCACACGGCTTGCCTCGGTGAGCGGGCAGGAGGCAGACGTTTCCGCTGAAGGCATGTCGGACTCCCTCACACCAACTGCCACGTGAGAGGCAAAACAGTCCTCCTGGACTACAGGCAGGCAGGCTCCCCTGCATTTCCAGCCCCTTGCCAGCCACAGAGCCCCTTCTCCCCACTCATCTCAGCCCCTCCAAAGCCTCGCTTGGCTTTCTTTACAAGTAAATGTCACCGTACAACATGTATACCCTGAGTCACATCGGCAGAGGGTGGCGGGCCTGCTGTAAGGTTTAGTGCTAGGTACTGAATGGTATTTAGTACTTGGTACTTGGTGTTTAGCATTAAGACCAGAGGAGCTGAGCTGGTGGTCTCCATATTTAGACTGTTAGTTTTAAACTTGCATTTCAAAAGGGCGAAAAATGAAGCTGGAAATGGAAGTCTCCTCACCTGCACCCACAGGCCACTCTAACCTCGCCTGACTCTGCCAGACCAAAGTTTCTTCCTCACCTTTTTTTTTGTTCCACATAGGAAAAGCCTCAGTTCACTTCGTATTACAGATGGATAGCCCGCTGGAAATTCTGTAACTCCAGAATATTCGGAGTCAGAGTGCTGACCTGGCACCAACTTCAGACCCACAGCAGGCTGCAGAACCCGGGGAAGATCGGCAGGTCTAAGCTCGGCCCTGGTCTGCGCACATGCCAGACAGCGTGCATATCTCAGAACCCTGTGTGCCAGCCCCGGCCAGAGCACAGCTGAGACCGGACACGGACGGGGCGTGTCTAGCACGGAGCAGAGATGTGAGCGCTGCTGACCAGCTCCGTCTACACTCGCACCCCACGTCGGGGACACGTGAGCACCCCAGACCAGGGCTGTGCGTCCCAACCCACAGAACTCCATCTACGCTCGCACCCCACGTCGGGGACACACAAGCGTCCCAGACCAGGGCCGTGCGTCCCATCCCACAGAGCTCCGTCTACACTCGCACCCCACGTCGGGGACACACGAGCGCCCCAGACCAGGGCCGTGCGTCCCATCCCACAGACAGCTGGCTGGCGTGCCAGAACACACACTCGCCCACCCTCCTGCTCTAGTGTCCTCGCTGGGGCTTTGTCACAGCAAGAGGGGAGCTGCACTTTCTGGGTAAGAACATGGAACAGAGCAGAGAAAGACACCGCAGGAGAATTCTCCTGGTGGACGTCGGTCCTCAGGGTCTGTCACCCGGAGCTCCCTTATGTCTTACCAGGTCGCGTGGCCCAGCGAGGGGTCTGGGAAGAGCAAGTGTTTTAACAAGTCCTTACAACACCCAGACTTTTCCAGGACAGAAGCAAATGGGCTTTGGGGGCCGCATCGGCAGGGACGGTCCCTAGCAATGACGTCCGAGAGGGCGAAGCCTGCTTCTTTATGTCAGGGAGGCCAGACACCAGAGCTCCTGGAACAAAGGCAACGTGAGCCGCGGCCTTCACTGTCTGACTCAGGTCGAAAGGTCCACCGTGAGGTGCTCGCTCAGTCCCCACGGGTCCCAGCAGCACGACTGCTAAGACACACCAACATTTGAAACAGGCGACTTACCTCAAATGCCAATAAACTTCTTTTGTTTCACTTTGTATCTGATGAGCAAATGAGCACCCTGTTACCCTCCTTAGGGTACAAAAACTGAACAGGACGGTATTTTCAGAGGGTGCCACTCTGTAAGTCAGGGAAGGTACGTTCTCACCCCTCCTTACCTGCTCTCACAGATGGGGCAAGAACGCCCCGGAGGGCCGTCCCCTCCCTGCCCCTGCACCGGAACTCAGGCTGTCACTGACCTGGCTCTTAAGGAGGAAGCAAGGAAATGGGCCAGCAGGTCAGGAAACGCAGCCGGTCACGTGACCCAGGCAACACGGAAAACCACGGCCCTGGCCTCTGTGATGGACCGAGGGACAGGGGAGGCACGTCCTGGGCTTCTTCACACACGGTGGCCCTCATGCCACACTGTTGCAGCCACAGGGCTCCCCTTTCTCGGCAAACGGCTGCTTCTCTCCAGTCTCAAAAGGAGGCCCCAGAGTGACCTGGGTGTGCCCGTCTGTGCCCTCTTCCCAGACACTGCTCAGAGTGCAGGGCCAGGACGACTCTCCAGGAAACCTCCACCTTTCTTCCCAACACTGATGCTCACCTGGACGGGTACCGAGCCTGGCTAGGCGCAGCCTCAGGGAAGAACCCCAGAAGGCTGCCCTGAGGGACAGAGGCCAAGCTCCCTGGAGGGCACAGGGACGAGGGTGGGAGGAGGCTCCGCAGAGTGGGGACCTGGCCCTTGAGGGGTCTGCAGTGTCCACAGATCTGGGCGAGAAGTGGACGAGCAGAGGCTGCTGGTCTCCCAGGTCAGGAAGAGGGGAAGACCCTTCCCTCCCCAAGTGGGGTATGCAGTGAGCAACATGGGGACTTTCTGGCCACCGGACCACTGACTAGCAATTTAAAATGAATTATTTATTTAGTTTATTTTGTTGTTATTTAAATTTTGACCAGACAGAGACAGAGACAGAAGAAGGGAAAGTGAGAAAGCAAGTCGCCAGGTCCGGGACCTTGGGACTGCAGCTCCTTAGCCAGACGCCATCTGCCAGCCCCAGCTGGTTAGCAATGACAGCAGACCCGCGCTTGCCCTCTTTCCCGTGGTTCTCATCGCCCTGTGCCGCTGTTCCAGCCTCCCGCCTCTGCCCCGTGGCTCCTCCAGGGACAGACAAGGACCCCTCTGCTGGGAGCCCCAGTCTGAGAACTGTGTTTCCTGAAAGGGAGGGCTGGAGCTGATGGTCCCAAATCTACCCACTTCACACACAGGGAGACCAAGGCTGGGGTGAGGCAGTGCAGGTCAGAACATAACTCCAGCTCTGTCTGCCTCCCATGGACACCCTGGGACCCCGAAAAGCAGACCTGATCCACTGACACCCCCCACCCCCTGGCCTCCACCTCCTCAGGGCAGAGTGAGTCCATCTCCCGCTGTCAGAGCCTCACAGAGCTGATGAGCCATGGGGAGCTGCCCGGAGCCCACTCCCCACGGGCACCCCAGCCTG
>NW_006159632.1:335795-354171 GCF_000334495.1 Tupaia belangeri chinensis
GGGGTGACCGTGAAAATTTAAAAATATCCAAGTTGTATTTGCCCAATTTAAGACAGGAGTCCCTACATGCCACTTTAAATAAACATATGTCTCTCAAAAAAAAAAAAAAAAGTAACCCTAAAGCTAAACTAGAATAGCATCTGTTAATATAAACACTTAGTTCACTAAATAGACTAGGAAATTGTGAATACGGTGGAACTCCCTGAAGTTTCTGATTAAGTATCTCCAGTATCAGACCGAGCAAAGGATTCATGTGAAAACTAGCAAAGAAACTGGCTTTCACCCTAGCTTCAGATTCAGTCACGGCCACCGTGCTGCACGTGGCCTCCCTGAGGGCTGAGCTCAGTCTCCAGAAGACAGGGCCGGCAGAGCCGGGAGACACGGGCAGGGGCCGCAACCGAAGGATGGCTGCGATTTCAGAGACGGCTGCTGTCACCCTGCGGTTGGTGAGGTACAGAGGGTGAGGACACAGTCAAGATGCGGAGCCTGTCAGGCCGGCAGACACTGCTTTGAGCCTGAACTGGTGAAGGGATACACAGGGCACCTTGCTGGCCACTCACTGAAGTAGTTTCTTCTATCACAGCCTCTCTTGTTACAAGGCTGGCCCTAATCAGGGCGCTCGAAGTGGGAGCAGTTTCAGAATTACAGTACAATCACTTGAAAGTTCCCATTTCCTTAACATTCCTTAAAAATAAATCACATGTCTACTTTCCAATTATTTTGTGCATGAATATTTCTCTTATCTATTAAATTGAACTATTTTGGCATAAAATGGTCACTGCGCCCCCACTTGGATTCCCGTGGGTACACCGAAATCGCACGGGTCAGGCTGTCTTCCGGGGCTGGTGGCACGTCACAGCCAATCACATGGGCCACACTTCTGGCTGTCCTGGAAAGCCCACCTCTGGGCTGTTTATGCAGCCCACCCTCCAGCTGACTCTTCAGGTGCCTCTTCTCCCTCCCTCATCACGTTTTGTACGTCACTTTCCCTGTCGGAGCTTAAAATACCGAGCAGGCCACGAGGCTACGGGGCTGCTTGGAAGCTGGCCTGCCAACTCTCCCCGCCCCCCTGAATCTGTTACAGTTTGCTCAAAGTCCACTCAAACTGGCTGCTTTTTTTTTTAATTTTTATTTTAATATATCTAATCTGGGAAGATGAACGCTTCTGAGCTCATGTCTTGTGATTTAAGTGGGTGACAAATGAATTCAGAGGCATCTGACTTACATGAAATCTACTTGGAATTTCAAAATAAATAAGCTTAATTAACTAATATTTAGCCAAAATTATATACTAGACTATTGCAGACTCCCTGAAAGATTTGCCTTATCAAGACCACCGTGTATCTTAGTTTGTTTAAGCACCTTATCTTAAGACCCAAAAAAGTGCTTTGACAAAACTGAGTCCCGCGTGCTCTGCCACCGCCGTGCCCTGCACTGCTGCCACCCGGGTAGGGCCAGCCTCCGTGGACAGCAAGGATGCGCAGCTGCCCGGCCTGGGCAAAGAACGCAGAGTGCCCGCGGTGACAGCACTGCCTGGGGCGTCCGGAGGCAGCTGAAGTTTTGACAAGACAGTGCTCTCAGAGGCAGGCCTGCCCTGCGGCAGACTGGGGCTCCCACGGCATGCCATGTGGGGGCCTTGCTTGGGGAGCAGGTGCTGGGAACAGTAAACGCTGCTCACAGCGGGAGGCCACAGCGCCTTGGGCTGAGCAGACCATACCGAGTGCTCCGGAGAACACGCCCTGTGCTGACGAGCCGTGCTGCAGTTTTCTGGTGAAGACATAATTTTAAAACATCTAACGTGCCAACAGTTCCCTCTGATCTTTGAAAGTTCAAGGAACACCTATCACAAGAGGAAGGTCCCCCTTGAAGCTCCTTAATGTTATAAACAAGATTAAATCTTTAAAATGCTCATTTTCAGCCAGATGGGCTCAGTTCACACGCTTGGAAAAGTGAACCACCCTACTCTTCAGGGAACCCTCCAGCAGTCCAGCCCACGGCCTGGGACCAGGCCCTTTCGTCTCCGCCTGCTGGGCCTCCCTGCTCGCCCTTGCCCTCGCTCTTAGGTGAGGCCTCACATGAGTGAGCAACCCAGGGGTGCACATTTGTTTTGGGTGAAGCCAGAGTCACAGAGCCTGACAAGCCAGTGTCTGTGGGGATTTGCGGGACCCACCTCCAGTTTTCATGCGCTGGAACTCAGACCCTCGCACAGGGTGTCCTGAAGTGCCTCTGCCAGAGCCAGCGAGGCAGCTTGCAGGGCCCTGGGGGAATCCACGGCCCCACGTCTTTCATGTTAATCGAACACCACTCTCATTGACTGCACCTCCTCCCTGCTCAGGGATGCGGGACCAGCCGCATGGCAGCTGAGCTCAGAGCTCTGCAGGTAGACACAGTCGTAGCGCTGGAACAGCAACAGGCTGAGGTGCGGAGGTGCAACCCAGGCTGCTGAGAGGGCACCTGCCCTTCCTCACCCCGGAGCCCACACAGCTGGTAGTCTGGCTGGTGGCTGTGGGGCCTGGGCTTCCTCTCTACAGGCCGAGGATAAAGACTGCTTGGCCGGGCTCAGCTGGGCAGGTGCATGCGGCTGATGCTCCCGCGGCTAGACACCACGGGCCACTCCCCGCACCTCCCACGTACGGTTCTGGTCCACTTTCCCTAAATGGGCACCTGTTACATTCCAACTAAAGGGTGACTTGAAAACAAACCCCATGTGCAGTCGTGCTCAGGGACACAGTCCCCAAAGCCACAGCTCTTCTCTAAGGCAGACACTGGGGGACGGCTCTGTGGCCCCCTAAGACATTCCATGGCCTGAGGTTAAATGTGTCCCTCCAAGGTCCTCTGCAAGGCGATGGGGGACAGCCACCTGGAAGTGCCAGACAGCACAGAGGACTGTGGAGAAAGAGGAAGTGGTGGGGTCTGCCCTGGGGAAGTGCTCACGGGACTTCTCTGAGGGCACGGCGGCCACAGGAGACTACAGAGCACAGGTGCCAGGCAGGAGAGAGGAGACAGCATGGGGGGAGACAGTGCACCTGCCCACAAGTCCATGCCCAGCGGGGCACTGGGGCCCCTGCACACAGCAGGGACAGTGGCAGTGATGGTGCAGACACCTGCCCACGTGCCCAAGCTGCACGGTGCAATGGGCAACAGAGGGTGTGTGTGGCCCCAGGTCCTGCAGGGTGTGCTTGGCACAGCGACCTGGTGGAGACGGCAGCGACTTTGGAGCCAGACTGTAGGCTCACACTCTTCCGTCCCTCATCATCTTCACACTAGTCAGTGAGCAGCCGCTGCACATGCGCTGGGTGACCCTGCTCCAGAGCGGTGGTGGAGCTGGCGGTGGCTGCCTGGGTCGTGGCTCTGTGGGAGGTGAGCACGCGCACAGCACGGACACCCTCTGAAGGCCTGGGCTTACCTCCCGCTGCACTGCAGGACACCCAGTACTGCCCAGACCTGGCCAGTAAGTGACCGTGACAACCAAGTCTGGGGCCACAAAGCAGCCCTCCCAGGACTTGGTGCCGAGGTCCAAACACTCCCTAGATGCTCCTCCGTGTCCAGGGAGGCCACATCTGAGGAAGGAACTTGGCCTCAGTGCGGGAATTTACCCTCTGGGAAATGGATGCTGCCCTCCCCACTGCAGGGTCTCTCCAGAGCACCAACCCAGGACCCGTCCTGGGGTCTTTTCAAGGGTACCCTGTGCTCCCTGCCTTTTCCCTGCCCTGAGAGCAGGGGGGTTCTCTGAGAGCGGAGGGAATGCTCCTCAGCTCCTCACAGAACACCCTAACCTAGTGGGAAAGTGAATTTGCTCCAACTCCCAAAGGTGCAGACTTGGTAATGTGAGAAAACACCTTTGCAGAGAGGGGGAAGCACATGCTGCACCACATGCGGAGTGGCAGTAAGCACAGGAGACCACTGCCGTCCCTTACAGAGGGCTCTTCAAATACCATGTGTCGGAAGACCGTGACATTCTTACATCCGCTGTGGAAAAGCTAATGAGCTTCGGAAACTATTTAGTTAAAATCTCAACCTCCTGAGTGTTTGGGAAGGTCGAGTTCAACATGGTGAGCGGTGGCTCCGGCATTTCCTGCCGGAGCCGTTCACGAGGACTGTGACACCCTGGGGTGAGCAGCAGAACTCTCCGGAATTCTTGTTCCGTATGTTTCAGAAAATGCCCGAGTGTCTTGAGTTACTGTCACTTCTTTCTGCTGGCTGAAGCAGGACTTCATTGTTTTTTATTACTTTTTTTTTTTTTAAGTTTGCTATGGGAAGCGTGTACTTGCTGGAAAGAAACAGAGGGGAAGGGAGGGAAAGTGACAAACCTTCCCCAGGGGGCATGGTCATGTGGTAATCCCTTCTCCTCTCAGGCTTCTGGGCATGCGTGTGCATGTGCCTCGTCTGTTCTTCGAGCCCTGGAGTCCAGCACTCGAACAGTGTAGCCACCTTAAGGTCTATGCCATCTGTCAGCCCCGAAAGCAACATTTCTGACAGGCAAATGGTTAACACTGTGGAAGGGCAGCCTGCCTGTGCCAGGCCGGCACGCCTGGCCCTCCAGAGCAAACCTCAGGAACGCAAGGGCCCGAGAGAAAAACCACTGGTTAAAAGTCACAGCGAAAGAATAGCTGTGTGGTTAAACGCCCTCATAGTGTGTTAGAATAAAAGCGAACACCACCAGAAACCAGGCGGCCCGTGGTAGATCCTACATGGCTACTGCATGGCCCGCGTCCTGCACCCAGTGGCTCTGGACACCTTGGCATGTCCAGCGTGTGGGACGGTCAAGCCGCAAACCAGCCGCGTGCGCCAATCGCTAGTATTTTTGCGGAGAAATTAAAGGGGGATGGTCTGGCAGACACTGCCTGGTCTGAACTTCTGGTGCCGTGCCCTGCAGCATGGGGCCACCCTGGGGTGCTGGTGGGCGAGGGAGGCGAACCTCCCTGAGAGCACACGCTCCGGTAACGGCTGTAGCTCTAAGACTGCTGTCCTGCTGGACGTCGGCAGGTTTCCCCAGAGTCACGGGGGGGTTTGCAGTTGCCGCTCCCAGGTGCAGCTGCAGACATGGGCCCGCACACAGCCCGTGAGGTCGCTGAGGCGCAGCCACCGGCTGGCTCTGCACCTGCTGACAGGGGGCGTGCCACTGCTTATCTCAGGACAGGAAAACTCAGACTGGGTGGAGACATCTGGGGGGAGTGCCCTTGAGAACAAGAGCTTGTCAGACAGCTGTTCCAGAGGCCCCAATACAGGAACATCTGCAGTTTTCACCTCATGTAAGTTCCGGAAGCAACTTCCAGGCAAGGTCCTCTGAACCACAAGGCACGTGGCAACTTGAACTGCGTGAGGGCCGCCCGCTGT
Organism: Tupaia belangeri chinensis; assembly: GCF_000334495.1. Classification (NCBI taxonomy): domain Eukaryota; kingdom Metazoa; phylum Chordata; class Mammalia; order Scandentia; family Tupaiidae; genus Tupaia; species Tupaia belangeri. The sequence continues at coordinate 341,133 of NW_006159632.1, forward strand.
CTTCCAGGAGGCCCCGAAGGAAAGCCCAGTGATGAGGGGACCCTGATCCATCGGTAGCCGAAGGGTCTTATCATCAATTAGGCCAGAATTCAAGATTCTACTATAATAGGAATTGTATTTAGCATTGGGTTGATGAGAATTTATTACCTTAATCATGACACAAGGGTGCTCACATGACAGAACTGAGACCCTCACGAGGTACAGGACAGCTTTGCTTCTTAACACACACTCGGCATCTCTCTGGGGAAGGATGCATTCCTGGGAACGCGCACCGTGGCCTGGGGGCTGTCCTTATCTAAGCACAAGTGGACGTGTCACAGTCACCAGGCAGGAAGCGGGCAGACCACAGCGCCGGGACCCCGCCCGGATTTCACAATGCCGCCTGCTCCGGGAAGACGCCTCAGACGATCCCGGGCTTGAGACATCATTCAGGCCAAGTAACAGATCTCACCCTGATTGTGCGACACCCACACCATGCACACGAAGGACTGGCTGGTTTGGGCTAACCCTTTTCTAGTGCTAGTTTTCTATAGTAATGGCATTCCAGCGAGACAAATAAATGTAAACAGACAGACAACAAAACTTCAATTCCTTAAGAGAAGAAAAAGATGAGTCGGGATTTATTTTATTTGCAGACATTCAAACTATCGAAGAAACTGACCGATGGTTAATTTCAGATTCTCCTGACCTTTCCTATCCCCAGGGCACAGAACAGCAAGGAGTGCCAGCACTGGCCAAACAGAGAAGCCACTGTCCCACAGGACACCTAAGGCCTTCACCAAGGGAGCCACACAGCATCCGTACTGTGGGGGCCCTCTCCCATTTGACCTGGCCCACTTCACCCACCACACCCCAGGGCGGCGCCATGCCGTGGGCCCCGGGCACCGAGTTCAGCCTCCCGCTATCCTGCCTTCTTTCTCTCTCCCTGTTTTAACTTCCCAGAGGGAAGGTGTATTCAGTGGAGAGAGAGGGAGAGAGAGAGGGAAAATGGGAAAGGGTCCCCCATGGGGCTTCATGACAAAACCCCTTCTCCATTGCTCCCTCCACTCAGGACTTCGGGCATACATCTCCATGTGCTCACAGTGTCTCAGAGGGCCAATACTGGGAACCTAGCCAGGTCCTGAGTGAGTGGCAGTGTTTCTCAAGCTGCAGGTCCAGGACTCGAACCGTGCATTTGGCAAGGTGGTATCCAGCGGCCTTGGCCACGCCACCCTCTGGCCCTTCTCTCTTTTCTTAGTGGCTTTCCAGGCACACGGTAAACAGCAAAACCCCATCAATGAGTTTAGGCTCTTACAGAACAGGTCATGCTGTTGACTGGAAAATATAAAACCTGAGCAGGTAAGAAAATGCCGAGGCACTGTCGTGTGGAAATAGTGCAGTGTTTCGCTTTCCATGCTTGAGTGAGGAGTGCTGTAACCACACGGCCTGATTCTAACGAGACACCTACGATTAGACAGGATTCATGATGAGGAAGCTGACTGCAGTCACTTCGTGAAAGAAAAGCTCTGGGGCCAGCAGGTGGTACCGCAGAAACACAGCCAGACCACGTGGGGAGTTCCTGGGTCGCGTCCCGGGACACCTGTGCACATGCATGCCCGGTGTGCCCTGGGCTGACTGAGCAGGTTGTGGACTGAGGACTCCGCTGGGTCGCTGTCTACCTCTCTATACACACTGCCTTTTCTCTCTCTCTCTATCATGGAAAAAATAAACACACTTTAAAAATCCACCAGCCAGAGGCCACGGTTCTCAGCACAGTTCCACTCTGGGCGCGGACCAGCTCTCAGCACTGTCCCGGGGAGCGACTGGTGCTTGTGCTGACAGGCCATTTTAGCACTCAGGAATGGAGTCCTCTGCGATGAAGCCATTGAAATAAAAGTAAAGATGCATTTCCCCCCAACACAGAATATCGGAAGGTGAGCACACCGCACCATCCCGCACGTGCCACACCAGGGCCACAGAAGTTCCAGGACACGCCTCGAAGACGGTGATGCCAGGATGTAGGACGTTATGAAAAGACGAACAGACCGCAAACCCTGAGTGACGTGACTAGAATTTTTGTCGGCAAAGGCTGGCTTACTTTATGTTGCTTTACTTTCTGTTTTGACTTTTCTGCCTCAAATATGAGCTATTTGAAAAACTGCAAAAAATGCTATTTTCTTCGTGGCCAGGCCTCAGATCCTGGATCTCAGACCCCCATAACGCAGGGAGCGCACACAGCAGCTGCGTCTGGGCCCCGAGCCGGGAGCCCAGACACTGTCGCACCCTCACTGCATACACGGCAGGCTTGGAAAGCACCTGAAAAATGTAGTGTTGATGTAAGATGGAGTTCAGTGCAAGTATTTTAAGTCCAGGTACAATATTTTCATAATATGCATTTTCTGTAACCCTTCTGGACTCTCCCATACATGTGCATAGATGCAGGTATTCAGAAAACAGTTCACACTCCTGCCTCCTTATCCGTGAGATACTAACCTATTTCAAACCCGTCTGGATTCCAGAGAAGGCACCTGCTTCCTCAGATGTGTTTCACAGCGACACACAGCGGCAGGAAAGTGCCCTCTGAGCTCCATGACCAAGCCCCCGTCCTCCATCCTCAGGCCTGTGATCAGAACAGCCAGAACTTACCAGCTAATGCACTTCGCTTTGATCCCTCAGAAAGAAACGGCGACATCCGGGAGCCACTAAATCCTGCAGTGCTCTTCAGTCATGAGCAGCTGTTTGCTCTCCTCTAAGGACCCCCAGCGGCTCGGCCCTCTCCTCACCGTGACCTGCACCATGGGCTGCTGCCTGCTCAATCTGCCCTGGCAGTGCCCTGCCCACTTAATTAAAGAAACTCTGGGGACTGATGGCTCTTTCCACCTCCATCTTTCAAAGTACTGTCAATCACCTCCCTGAGCTGGAGGTTCCAGGTTCCAGGCAGCCGCTGATCGTTGGAAGTAAGCACCTTTCCTGAAGCACAGGAGGGGCCGGGCCGGGCCCTGCGAGTGAAAGAAGCCTGACTGCAGGGAGGTTCCTCAACGCAGTCCCTTCTGCCATCCTCACGTGCCCAGCACAGACAGAGCCATGGAGGAGGCACTTGTGTAACCTTCTCTGAAGTTACTTTTATAAATGCACCTGATAACACCTCTCTAAAACGGTTATCTCTGCTCCAATTAAAAATAAAGAGCATGAGGGAACCAGCAGTTAGTGTAATGGCTATGTCGCTGGACTCCCACGTAGTCGAGCGCGGTTTGCGTCCCAGACCCGGTGGCTTAAAACTCACGCCGGGCACGTGTGCATGCGTGCCCAAGATCTCAGGAGGAGAATGGAGGAGAAGGGATTGCAGCGTGACCATCCCCCCTGGGGGGTGATTTCTCGCTTTCTGTCTCTCTGTCTCTCTCTGTCCGGCGAGCACACGTGCCCTGTAGCAAAAACCACTCCAAAAAATAAATAAATAAAATAAAATAAAGAGCGTGGACTGACACGGGTGCCTCGTGTAAAGACAACGTATTTTAGGTAAGGTTTGTCCTTAAAAATAAGACATACAAAAAACGATTGGTATAACAGTATTCAAAATTCAGGATATGAAGAATAAACTGGAGAAACAGAGCTACATTTTGGCACTGAGGTTTAAATATAAATCTATGTCCCCAGTTCACAATCCAAGTTTCAACAACACTGGAGCTAATTTTACCATGTTAGAGAGAAATGCTTAAAGTAAGCTACATTTGTTTGTCCAAAGGAAATTCTAATTTCTTCTATCCAAATTAATAAATACTAAATATAATCCCAAGATTACTTGCAGTGCTCACAGGCTTAGAGGATTGGGCAACAGAAAGAGAGTTAGAAAATGCTCTATGATAGCACCAAGAAAGGAAGTAAGCACTTGGGAAATACGTGGTTTCCAAACACTTGAATAAGCCCACGACTCCGTCTTCATGGAAGAGCTCAGTGAGTGGTCACCAGGCCAGCTGGGCGCGATCCATGGGCAGGGAGAGCATTTCAGACTCTCCTCTCAGCCACTTCAAGTAACACCAGGCCCTTCCTTTTTCATTGTTTTAGTTGATTTATATCTTCAAGGGGAGGGGGCACCACAATATGGTCCTGGGACGTGTGCACTGAGCATGCCTGCGCCTGGCATCTGCAGGGGGACCTCAGACACAGACCACACCCTCCCCAGGGCTTCGGCCTCCCACATCTCCAGCAGGGCAGTGCCGACAGGCCTGTGCCCCTCTGAGCCCCTGAGCCACGTACCTGGCATTTGCTGCTGCTGGAATTCTGCTACCGGAAATGAACTAGAGACTGCTTAAACTGAGAGGTGGCCCTGATCTACTCGAAATCGCACTTTCTCAAAGTACCTCCCAAATGTGAAGTAAAGACAGACTGAGAGCAGGCACAGCCTCAGCAGCCCCTGCCCTACAGGGACACACGGACACCACAAGAGACCCACAGTTTTAGACTCGACCCCGCGTGCTGGTACAGTCCGCCACGGTCGAAGGCAGGAGGCAGTGACGGCGAACTGGCTCATGGGCAACTCGGGTCGGAGCACAGTTCAGCTCTGAGGATGGCTGATGACTTACCGGTGATGGTTTGGGTAAGGGCAGGCACTAAGGCTGCCAGATTACCACGGTGTGTCAGGCTCTGGGGGAGAAGACCCTGCCGGGGGTATTCTGTGATCCCACGCCCCGGTGCATAACGCCCCCTCGCTGGGTGGCCTGGCTCTGACCTTACCATGTACATCTTTAACTCCGATCCCCACGTGTGCTCAGTACAAGCTCTCAGAGAAAGGTGCGGAGGTCGGAGAGATCTGCCACACGGTTTGGGAATGGAGAAGGGCAAAGTCCGGGCAGCCACTGAGATTAGCGTGGCTGTTACCGTTTTTAATACGGCAGTGCAGTTTTCCCCGACGGTGTGAACGCAGCATCGAATTGTAACGACAGACAGGCCACAGGGGTGACTGCAGTCAGGCACGAAGAGCGTGAAGTTCCTTCTAAGGACGGTCTAAAGTACGAAGTGATGGAGCGAATCTGGGACTGCTTTGGTCCAGCACCCAAACAGAGCTTGAGAACTAAAGCAAACCAAGGAGCGCCTTGAGTGTTGGGACTAAAGACTGGTTTTAAAACGAAGTAACAATGACACAAAACCTGACAGCTTCTGATGAGAAAGAATTGGCAGGGCTACTGCGGGTGAAGAAAAACTTGAGATTTTCATGGTCAGTCAATGGCAGGTCATCCCATGCTCACAAAGTCACAAGGTCACAAGTTCTAGACCAGCTACAGTTCTGAGGACAAAGTGATATTCTCTTCACTGCAGCGAAGTTCTTTGAGAGTACAGTTTATTGCTTTTTTGCTAGGGGGTACATGTGTGTGCATGTGTGCACGTGTGTGCATGTGTGCACGAGAGAGGGAGAAAGCACGCCAGCAGGGCTGGCCCCTGGCACTGCATCTTCTCTCAGCCTCCATCCCATCTGGATCCTGGGCATGAACACGCGTCCACCTCGTGGGCTTTTCCAGCTGAAAGGGACAGGTCTCGAACCCTGGCTGGCTGTGTGGAACCAGGGCCCCTGTGCTGCAGGCCGGCCCCTCACCCCAAACACAGTGCTGCCACCGCCGTGTCTGGGATACCCGACTGCTAGGCTTTGGTGTCTCCACTTGTTCAGTGAGGATGTGGCGAGCAGGCCTGACCTGAATGGATGAGCCCACTCACAGGAGTGGCTGCCCACGGAGGAGAAGCGACAGGCCGCCCCTGAAACCGTGGGCATCTATCCTGCTGGCTCAGCGCTTCAGCACAGGGCTCAGGCTCCAGACCGCCACAGCCAAATCCCTGCCCATGGAGGCCCACGAGCTTTCAACTTCTGCACCCACGGAGGACTAGCCCCCATCACCTTCCACACTCTCCTCCTTAAGAAGCAGAGTGGGTGCTCTCGTACTCAGGACGGAAGCCGGCCGTGGGCTCAGCTCCTTGGACAACTGTCAGCTGTGATCTGCACACGCTCCGGGGAGGGCCCAGCAACGCTCAGCAGGGACCATCCTGGCCGCTCGGCTGGCAGCAGCGTGAGCACTTAAGGGAGTGGTGGTGACAACCCTGGTCAGGGAGGTTCACAGGAATCTTCTTGTTTCTTTCTCTCCCAAGAGGAGACTGCACACCCAGCTAACCTCACTAGTCTTGACTAAAATGAAAAGAAAAAATTTACGGGTTCTCGCTCGCTGTCGTAGGATCAGCATAAGACATTTGTCCCAAGTCTCCCACCCGCCACGCGCTGGCGAGAGTGAGGGCGGCTGGGACACGTGGGGGCCGCCAAGCGGAGGCCCTGCAGGGCATGCCGGGAAGCAGTCACAGGAAGCTGCCTGTGGATCCGGGTGCTGGGCAGAGACGCGGCGAAGGCAGGGCTCCGGGGATAGGGCTGCTCCCCAGGAGCCCCGAGCTCTGCAGAGGGGACCCTCCATTCTCCACACACGTGATGTGGCACATGGAGCCGAACCAGTGCCTTTTCACGTGCATCTGAGATGCTGGCGTCACGCTCGTGGTCCCGTCCCACTCCAGCCCCCCGCGGCCTCGTTCTTCCACGAGAGCCCTTGCGTGTTGGCTCATCCATATGATGATGTTTCAGTTTAAGCGCAGGCATGCTTACTCCTGTCATTCTGAATCCTTCTGCTTTTGCCCCAGTAATTGAGCCTGTCAAGACTTCAGACTTCTAAATGGCGGACACGGATCGGTTGTTTTCTGTCTTCTCTGGAGAAACTCAGCAACTCCAAGTTTAAAAAGTACCATGATGGGACCAGCAGTTAGCGTAATGGCTATGTCGCTGGACTCCCATGTAGCCAAAACCTAAAAAAAGTACCATGACGAGTTCAGATAAAATAGAGGTGGCCTGGGTGTTTGAGGAACAGCACACACGCATGTATCCACCCACGATGCTCACGCAAGGACAGTGCGGCGTGTGTGCCCGGTGCACTCCACACCCAGCTGTGTCTGCACCAGCAGCACCCAGCTCGCGAGCCTGGACTGGTCTCTCCTGGTCACAGGTTGGGCACTGGGGCACAAGACAGACAAGCAGGAGTTGTTGGAGGGTCGGTGCACTTCACTTTCTTCGATTTTCTAAACTGTCTTCCAGGGAACCAGCAGTTAGCGTAATGGCTATGTCGCTGGACTCCCATGTAGTCGACCGTGGTTCGCGTCCTGGACCTGGTGGCTTAAACTCATGCCGGGCGCGTGTGCATGTGTGCCCAAGATCCTGAGAGGAGAATGGAGGAGAAGGGATTGCGGCGTGACCATCCCCCCTGGGGGCTGATTTCTCGCTTCCTGTCTCTATGTCTCTGTCTGTCTGGCGAGCGCACGCGCCATATAGCAAAAACCTCTCCAAAAAAATAAAAAATAAAAAACTGTCTTCCACACTCAGGACTGAGTGGGCTGTACACTGCACCCTGACACCTGGCCCACGAGAGCTCCAGTCACCAGCTGTCCTGGGGGCTCCCCGAGGCCACGCCTGCATGCACTAGGGGCCTGCGGGCTCTTCCTCGGCAGGATCAGAAAGCCTGCATGCGGGAACACTCGGGTACCTCGTACATCTCTGCCTGAATGAGGCACCAGTAAGGAAGTGCCGATTGACGTCCCCACAACAGTTTCATGAGCCCTGCCCCGAGGCCCATCTGCTCACTGAGAGCTTCTAAGTAGCCGAAGGAACACGTGCCTCACTCAACTGGTTCGACAGCCAGTGGCCTGGTGTATGAACGCTGTACACAGCGCTGGCGTGGAGTTTCCACTTCCACATGCTTTGAATTAAGAGAGTAGAACTATAGCTTCTCTGTCAGTCTGTTTCCCATCAACTATCAGAAGCCTTTGTACTTAACTTTAAAAGAAGAGCAAATCAGGACACACAGCGTATGGCCTAGTCTCACGGGAGTGTGATCAGCACGCGTGGGAAACGAATGGGGTCGACAGGTGGGCGCTGTGGGCAAGCAGGAAGCGTCTCTGCTGCTAGCGAGGTCTCCTGACAGCCAAACCTGAGAGCGTGCTCCTTTGGCCAGCTCACACTCTTGCGATGGTGGCTGTGATTCCCATTCAAGGGGAGCCCGCACCCACGTCATCACAACCTGCTTCACCAAAGCCCAGGGTTCGGGGAGACGCCGACCTCCGCGAAGCCCGGCAGAAGCTCGCCCCCTGTTAGCTTCTGCCAGATCTCCAGCAGGAGGGGCAGGACTAGATCGGCGGTCGTCTCCTTAGTGTCTCCCCAGAACGGCATCCGCTCAGGGACGGCATGCCGTGAGGAGAGAATGTCGTACTCGGAAAATGTAACAAGCCTCGTTGCACTGCGTTTTCCTAAATGTCAAAACAGAACTTTCCCATAGAAATAAGAAGGAAGCATGTTTTTATAACACCACAAAATATAAAATAAAGGGACAGACATATTTCTAAAAGTACAGCTAAGTACAGATAAACTAGTAGTGACTATAAGAATAATCTCTGAACTGTTGAAGACTAGGAAGGGGGTTACTATTCTGGCCTCTAGTTTTGGTTCCAAGAGGTATCTAAAATGTTATTTCTGTTTGTGTTTTGATTTGTGAGTATCTGAAGCCCTGCCACTTGCTTTGAGAAATGTCCACGCTGCAAAAGCAGGCAGCGTCGAAGCTCACCTCACCACTTCCCCAAAGACCTTCATGACAACACTGGCCACGGTTGTGTACCAACAGGCTTTTCTGGAGCTAAAACCCAGGCATCCAACTACAGAAGCACTGATAGCACTCTCAGGCAGTTGTGACTCAGATCTTGTTTTTTAAAGAGTCTAAGCACTTTAACACCTCAGATCACAGATGTTGGAGAGCACTGGGTTATCTTTCTCCCAGCATGCTCTACGGAGCTCAATATAAATGGTTACCATATTTTACAACTCAAGTCCCTCCTGAGGTGGCCAACATAGTTTCAATTTTCTCTCCCCGCAGAAAGTCCAAGAGCTCACTGAAGTACAAACATCACTGGCCCCTAGAACACCCAATTTGCCAAGCATGTATGCCCCCTTCAGATTGAGATGGCTGAATGCAGATAATACATGGCTCCACTCTGGTCAGCATCCCCTTTAGAGAGTTGGGCAGGGGGTGGGGGCTGCCCTTTATGGCAAATCAGGCAAGGGGGGGGTTCTCTGTAACGGCTCTTGTCTGTTATGGGAGTGGATTCCACTCCCCTAAAGTATCACCTCTGCGTCCTTTAATAACCTTCGTCATTTCTTTAAAGTACACTACAAAGCACTGATAATCAGATCAGCATGGCAATGGCACAAAAGCAGATACATAGACAATGGAACGGAATAGAGAATCCAGAAATAAACCCTAAATCTTACAGTCAACTGATCTTCTACAAAGGGTATAAGAAAATGCAGTGGAGAAAAGGAAGGCTGTTTGGCAAGTGGTATTGAGAGAATTGAATATCCATCTGCAGAAAATGAAGCTGGACCCCTATCTTTCACCATTAACTAGAATTAACCCCAAATGGATTAAAGACTTAAATATAAAGCCTCTAACCACAAAACTACTAGTAAAAAAACATGGGGGAACTTTTGAAGACATTGTAGTAGAAAAAGATTTCTTAAGTAAGACCCTAAAGCTCAGACAATAGTCCCTAAAATAGACAAGTGAGATTACATCAAGCTAAAAAGCTTTCTCACAGCAAAAGGAACTATAACTAAAGTGAAAAACAACCCTTGGAATGGGAGAAAATATTTGCAATTTATCCTCAGATAGGGGACTGATATCTAGACTAAATAGGGAACTCAAGCAGCTCACCTATAAAAAAGAAATAATTCAATTAAAAAGTGGGTAAATGAATTGAACAGACAACTCTCAAAGGAAGACTTATGAATGGCCAAGAGTCATATAAAAAAAGTTCAAAGTGTTCAAAGTCTCTCATCATAAAAGAAATGTAAATTAAAACCACAATGAGATATCATTTAACCTCAGTTCTAATGGCTAGGATCAAAAAATAAAGAACAGTAAGTGTTGGCAAGGTTGTGATGAAAAGGAACTCTCTTACACTGTTGATAGGAATGTAAATTAGTCCAACCACTCTGGAAAACAACATGGACAGTTCTCAAAAACCTACAAATAAAATTTCCATATGATCCAGAAATCTCACTTCTTGGAATCTATCGAAAGGATAGGAAAACAATCAGAAATACATCTGTACATCCATGTTTATTGCAGCATTATTTATAATTGCTAAGACATGGAACCAACCTAAGTGTCCAAAACTAATGACTGGATTGAAAAACGGTGGCATATATTGGGTTGTCTAAAAAGTCCTAGACTATTTTTCTATGCAAAAATGTGTCATGCCTTTTCCAACAATCCAATATATACTATGGTATACTACACAGCTGTAAGAAACAATGAGATCTTATTGTTTGACTCGAAATGGATGTATATAGAGGAATTAATGTTGAACGAAGTGAGCAAGACTTTGAGAGACACACACTGCATATCCCCACTGAAGTAGTACTGAGTATTCTTGCTCTATGGAGGATACTCAGTATGGGGTTGGGAGACCTAAAGACATGATGGTGGAGGGGAGGGGTGTGCATGCCAGGGATGGATGGTGGAGAGCGAATGGTGGACAGCTGGGTGTTAGGCAAATAAAGAGAAAGAAAAATTATAAATGATAAACTTTTGTCTACAAGAAAAAGCAAATCAAACCCTTTTTTGTACTGTCTGAAATAGTTCCCAATACTGTGTATTTGTTAATTTATGTCATCAAAAGAGCACTTTGCCTAAAAGAAAGGTCTGACTAATGTGCAAGGTGATCTTTTGTGAAATCATAGTTTTACAACTGAAATTGATTTTGTCAGTGTTTTTTGAATAAACTGAATAAAGGTTTTGTTAAAAAAAAAAAAAAGTCATTTTCTCTAACCATAAATTCAACCACTCAATGTTCTGCCCGCTGATTTCGGCCTGAAAGTCTCTCCCCTCACAGACATCTGTGACATTTCCCCACCTGACTGTGTGCCTGCCACCCATGCCAGCACCGAGCTCGTGCTGCACCTGGTGCTAACCCAAGGGCAACTCACAGCCACGCACGGACTAGGACCTCACCCTCCACCCTTACCCCTCTAGCACCAGGAGCACTTGGGCGATTTCCACGTGAACGTGACTGACAGCTCACAGACTGTACACAGCGTGGTGCTTCTAACAATCGTGTATATAACTCCCCAAGTTCCGACTACTGCCTGCACGAAGAACTATTGCCTCTCACAGTGTAAGTCACAGCCTACATGACCCCTGCTAGCCACGGCGTGATCTGACTTCAGGGTTACTCCGACAATCTTGGTGAATATGAACCCGAGGGCCTAATGAGCTTTGCCAGTTCCTGCCACTGGCCAGCCCGAGTCCAGCTCCCCTGGCTGTGAGCGAGATCAGCCTCATCGCACATTCTGGTAAGGGGCACAAGTCACCGTCCTGGGAACCTGGGGGTCACTGCCGAGTGCCCCAGGCCCTGAGCCCTGCTCTGCGTTCATAGACGTGCCTTCTGTGTCACGTCACTTGTTAGCCTGCTCATGTTTACCCCATCCACCCTTCCTCTTAAATACGCTCTTAGAAACACTGCTAAAATATTGAAATTCAGTTTAAGATATGAAACAATGCTTCTTTTGAAACAGCTCAAACCCAAGAGTTTGAACTTGGCACCAATCGTGTGTCTGGCTCTGTCTCAGCCTCTCAGGGATCATTCCGACCAAACCTGACCAGGACGCACCCTGGCGCTGGCTTTCTGCTGCATGCAGGGGTCCGGGGACCAGGCACCCTTGCCAGGGGCCCCACTGGCAGGCAGGGAGGCTGACCTCCACTCCTCCGGGCTAGCAGGGAGCCATGAGGCGTCAGCTGGTGCCTGCTCCAAGGCCAGCAGGTTAGGAAACCATAACTTAAAGCATTTATTTTCCTAAATAGTCACAAGGTTTTTTACTTCCCAGATAGAGTAAATAAAAATGAATGATTAGTAGCTACTCTGACAATAAAAATGTGCTGGGTGACAAAGAACAAAACAAAGTCCTTTTATGGCGACACACTGATGGCTGCCGTCAGGATACCAAATGAGGACGTGAAAGTTCACGTTTCTGCTCAGAAAAGTCAGCGCGGGCGCAGGCAGGATGCAAAACGCACCAGGGCAGCCAGGTTTCTCAGCCAAGGGACAGTCGCCAGACAAACCCGCAGGTCCAGGCTCTCCATACGACCCGGCCCTCGGTCAGCATGCTCAGTCTCCGTTACTCCTCAGCGTGACCTGTGTGGCTCTGAAGACGCAGCAGCGCTCCCCGGCCCAGCAGTCCTCCGGGCCCCGCAGCACGGCCTCGCTGACCAGACAGTGCTTGCTGATGCTGCATTCTGGCGCCCCGTGGAGGGACCCGAGGCGGTCAGGGAGCTGCTCCGAGGGCACCATCTGCCCCGCTCGGTGCGAAGAGTGGAGAGCAGTGCATGCGGGCTGTTCCCCCTGCAGCTCAGGTCTGCACTGACCGGGGCTCCTGGGAGCCAAAGCAGAGTCTGCTGGGCCACTGTGTGCATGGCTCTTGGGGAGGGAGAAGCCAGAGTTGGGTCAGTCCGACAGGCAGCTGTTCCCGGGCAGGTGGTTGGTGTGATTACTCCTGCAGACAAACCAGTCTGCTGCTTCTCTGGACTACGGTGCAGGCCAGTCCTCTTCAGCTTGGGGCTCTCTCATCCCATGAGTGGGGAATTCACACGGGTGCAGGCTGTCAGGCCCTGAGCCCACCTAGTGCATGGTTCAGCTCTGCCCAGCTCTTGTGAGAAATTAAGTTGCAGATATTTAAATGGCACTTCTGTGCAGAGGGTCTGGCTGAGGAACCTGTGAACACCGGGGCACACACTCACTGCTGTCACACAGGACAACAGAGGTGCACTCAGAAAGCAGCTGGACCACGAGGAGCTTGTCCCACTCGGTATATGCAAGTCAGAGTACACAGCACTCCTAACTGTGGTGCAGAGTGGCCACGCTGAGACATACCTCGCAGGGCAGCCGGGCTCCTGCCCTGGCTTCCTGCCGACTTACGAGCAAAGCTGCCACCGACTCT
>NW_006159632.1:354992-360005 GCF_000334495.1 Tupaia belangeri chinensis
CGACTCTCTCAGAGCAGTTCATCGCCTGTTAGAATGGGGACGTCACCTCCCTCAGGATAACAGCGAACATTGAACGAGACAGTGTATTCGAGACACCTGCATGGCCACTGGAGCCACTCGGAACCACACATAGCTAACCGCAGCAGTTGGTACCAGGCCACAGTCAGGCCTCACTGTCAGGGCAGAGCCCAAGCAGCCCAGCATACAGAATCTGGCTTCGTGGGTCTTAAGTAACAAATGCTTGCAATGGAGAGAGGGGAAGTGAGAAATCAGCCCCCAGTGGGGATGGCTATGCCACAGTCCCTTCTCCTCCCTTCTCCTCTTGGGATTTGGGGCACACACGCACATGTACCTGGCGTGCTTTTCAAGCCATCAGGTTTGGGACTCGAACCATAGGGTTGACCACGTGGAATCCGGTGGCCCCAGCTCCCATGCACAGGCCAGCTCTCAGGGCATATTCCTTTTCGAGGAACAGAGCTCTGTGTGCAGGGAGGGCCTGCGGAGGGACCACGTGAGTCCACGCAATGTTTCTGCCCAGAAGTCACCAACTAGGTGAACTCAGGACTGTCTTGAAAGTGACCCTGCGATACTGGGATGCCCTGAGGCTGGTGTGACGGGCCCTCCCTGCATTCTGAGTAGGACGACAGCAGTCATGGGCTATCTGACGCCCAGGGGTAGGGAGCTTCCTGTGGTGGAGATGCTCACTGGAAAGCCAGTCGGAAGGAGCGCTGTGCTGGAAACTCTGCATGTTAAAACCACTTGAGATTGACTGGTAACGTCCTAACAGTCAGGAAGACGGAGCTTATGTCGGTGAGAACTGGCCGGAGTGGCCGGAATGGGACAGTCCATGCTGCACGTGAGTGAAGAGAGGCAGGAGCTGCGTGCGGGTTGGAGACAGCGGGGGGTGGGGGGTGCAGAAATGCTCCTGCACTGTTGGTTTGGGTGCATCTGAGATGACCACAAATCAACCGCTTAATGGATTTATTTATTTATTTATTTATTTTGCTGAGTGAGAATAACAGTGATTTTCCAGCAAGGCATAAACAGTTGCTAAACTCTTTGCCAAAATAGAAGATGATATAAGTAGCTGGCAAGTGTGAAGAGCAGCGAGGAACTTTAGTTTCCTTCCTGTGGGAGAATGCCGCGCTCAACAACCTGAAGAGAAGTAAGGAGGAGGTGCACAGCGGCTGCGTGCGTGTGCCGTCAGCTGCGCTCTCCAGCTGCCGGTGTGTTTCCGTGTAACACAGACGGATTCTGAGAGATCAGGGGCTGCCCTCTTTGGGGTCCCAGAGTTTCCTGGTGACAGAGAAAGGGGCAGGTCACTGGTCGCCAGTGCATACCGTACTGAGACGTGGAAATCAGCCCATGTGTGGGGACGGCGGGTGACAGGGCTGCCCACCATGGCGAGCTGAGAACAGGGCTCAGGCTGCCCGCTCACTTGGCCCAGGCCCTTTGAATGGTAGGGCCGGGGAATGACTTCACTTCTCTGTGTCCTGGTCCCCTTCTATCAAGTGATTACGAAGTACTGTCGGGTCTCTGGAAGACAGTGAGTGTCAGCAAAGGTGTCACATGCTCACAGCCACACTGGCCACAACCACGTACCTCTGTCAGAAACCATGACGATGGCAAGAAAGTGAGGTCGAGGTCACCATGGTCAGCAAAGCTAGGACATCCCCCGGGGCAGTCACCCATGCTCTTGGACAGCGGGTATGATCCGGGGGACGACAGGGGACACGCTCCCATGTCCGCAGCCTTGTCTTCGCTGTCCAAGGTGGGTCTCCCGGCATGTGAGTCTCCCTGGCAGAGCGCAGCCCAGGCAGTGAGCTCCAGGAGCACACCATGACCCCAAGTGCATCCGGCATCCCAGCCTCAGGGCATCACCTCTGTGCGCCCGGACAGTCCCACAGGCGGACAGGCTTGCTGTGGGTGTGGCCCTTACTCAGAACAAGGACAAGGCTTCAGCGGCACCTGCTGTCCTGACAGTGGGTGGGCGCCGCAGGGTGGCTGGCAGCACCACCAAGCAGCGAGGCTCGCTGAGGCCAGGGAGGGTGACTAGGCCTTGCGGTCGGTCTGGCAGAGCTGCTGGTTGGCAGCCCTGGGGGACACGTGCAGGCACTAAGAGTTATGTCCCCCAACATTCGTGTCAGCGCAGAGGCGGGATCCGTGACTGACAGGCGCCGAGATGTTCCCACTGACAAACGTAACGGGAGCGGGGCGTGGGATGGCAGAGCCAGCTGAGCCGGTGCTCGTGGGGAAGAGCTGAGGACGGGCGGCTTTATCGGAGCTGGGGCGGCTGAGCTGGGCTGCACATCTGCCGCCAGCAGGATTCTGAACACCGGCAGGCACAGCCCTGCCCGAAGCCTTGTCAATCTTCATGCTGGGTCCCTTCTCCACCCAGCCGGAGGCCCTGGGGCTTGGCAGTTGCCCTGCACACCCTTAGGCCAGAGCAGTCTGGGAAGGACAGTCTGTCTCCTGGCACCCGCACACAGTAGGCCCTCGGGCCACGCAGCTAAGAACTCACTTCAGGTCAGACCTGAGCTGGGGTGGGGAACCCCGCAGGCTCCTGGCAGGACGTCTGTGAGGGCTGCTGGAAGTCGTGGGCAATCACCCAGCAGGGCCTGAGGGTGAGTGTGACAGGTGGTGGCCGTGGGCTCCTCGGGGACAGAGAGGGTGCCTGCCTCAGCCTCCGGTGCTGCTGGGAGCACAGTGCCAAGGGTCTGGCCTGGACACACTTCCATCTGGGGGCTGGCCTGGAGGTCCAGAGAGGGTCTTGCTCTGCTGCTTATTCAATCCTCCCGTTTTCTCCAGCTTTCCGTAACATGTGAGCGTGTCCCCACGTGCCTGGCCCTGGCCATTCTCGGCACACGTGACTCCGAGGCTGCTGGCAAGGCTTGTCCACTCTATGGGAGGAGACCTCAGGCCTGGCCACCTTTCCAAATGGTGGCCCTTAACTGTCCCTACCTTGGGCAGTCTCTCTGGACAGACACAGATACTGGAGAGCTCTCCAGCCCTTCATCCTGTGGTGCTGGGCCAGGGAGGGCTGGCCCTGGCGTCTCAGTCCCCGGAGCCCGTCCAACCCGGCACTGGCCCTCTGCTCCTCCCCCAGAGTCACCAGCACTCCAGGGACCAGCGTGGATGGAGTCTGAGTTTCCTTCTGTAAGTGGTGGGCCTCATTCACGACGTCCTTTGCCCCCTGGCCCCTGCCCCCTGGGCTACGCAGCTCTGATTTACCCTCGTTTTTGCCTAAACAGCACGACCTGCCAAGTGCCCTGCAGCATCTCATCTCCGCACTGGAAAGGCATCTCGGCTTTCCGTTACCCGAAGCAGGGGACACAAACTTGACTTGGCCTAATAAAATAAAACGTCGTGCAGGGGTCCTGACACACCGCCACGCCCATTCATGCCTGATAGGAGGAACGTAACTCAGCCACGGCTCAGCACTGCTCCCGGCCAGACAGGCACCTGCGTTTTAGGAGCATCACCCGGACTCTGTTCCGCTGCTTTTAATTTTCTGTCAACCCCAAAACACAACATTCCTTCTGAGTTCCTTGGAAAGGAATGAATACCCACCTTCAGAAGCACCTTCCGAGTTCACTTAAATGGGCGAGACAGCCCAGAGCAGGGGTTGTACTCCTACCAACGTCACTGTCACCTCCAGCTCACCCAGGGTTCAGGGGGCAGGTGTCCCCACTGTCCCCTGTCCCCTCCATCCTGAGGTTACTGGGCAGGTGACCCCTGTCCCCTGGCCCTCCATCTGGAGTTCATAGGGCAGGTGTTCCCGCTGTCCTCTGTCCCCTCCGTCCTGAGGTCTTCAAGGCGGACGGCATCCCTGCAGGGACACTGGCCCTGTCCAGCCCTGCCGTCCCACTCTGGGGCACTCTGCCAGGGCTCTCCCCTCCATGCTGACACCTGCCCCTGCCTGACTCGTGGGGCAATGGAGCTTCCTTCTTACATCTCCCCGGGATGTCCACGTTCTCACTGCTCAGCACTCCTGCGGTCAGAAGAGCAGACTTCTCACACCAGTGGATATGGCCCAGTCCCCAGCAGAGCACAGTGCAGGGAGATGGACCTGGCCAGCCCGCTGTCAGTGCATGGAAGCGTCTCCTTGCAGCTCGCCAGCGGGCGTCACACTCTTCCTAATGTGCAGCAGTTTCGGGCCCCGGGAGTTCTGCCCCCCGGCCACTGTGTCACGGCCTGATCAGTCAATGGGGCTGACGCAAGCAGAACCTCGGTGTAAAATCTCACCCAGAGACCTGCACCTGCAGGCTCGTGGCACCTCTGTCATTGCAGCTTCTCAGCCCTGTCTGTCACTGTCAGGTGTGCTCCTCCAGGTCGGCCTTTCAGCTACATCTCAGCACAGAGCAGAGCAGCCCTCTCTGCGCACAGCCCACGGGACAGTGTTGACACCCTCGCACGCACTCAGGGCAGGCAGCACGTACCTGCCTTTTCCTCATTAATTCTATTCCAAAACAGCCTTCCCTGTTAAGCCAAGGGAAGAAAATGAACAATGAAACAAAGCTTGATTACCTTTAGCAAAAGAGACAGACTGTGGAGAAAGAAGTCCTGCCCTGTCACTGTCCCTCCCAGAGCCGAGCTGCTTCCTGTGCCCAGAGTTCTCCTGAGTAGAGACCCCGCTCCTCCCTTTCTCTGGGGTTAACAATCAGCCTTGTGTCCAGAGAGTGCCCGGGGTGCCGGGAGGCCGGGACAGGACTCAGGGTCAGGGCATGCACTCTGCAGCTCCTCTGCCATCCAGGAGCAGGGACAAACACCACCACAGACACGCTCCACTCCCCCCGTGGATCTAGATGGGAGCAGCCATCGCAGCCAGGGTGGCCACCTGGAAGGGGCACGGCTGCCAGCCTAGCGGGGGATGCCCCCACACCAGTGCCTGGGAGGCAGGGTGAGCCTGGAGTGGCCACCGCATGGCATAGGACAGTTCAGCTCAGCTCAGGGGGAGTCCCCCGGGACCAAGAGAGCCCACGGCAGGTGCCGGGCTGCCAGGCCACTGGGGCT
>NW_006159632.1:360470-377100 GCF_000334495.1 Tupaia belangeri chinensis
CAGGTTCTGAGGCCTCGGGTGGAGCCGCCTCTGTGCTCCACGGCCGAGGTTTCACTCGCTAATGCCAGCAGAGCCAGGCAGCCCAGCCCCAGGACCCCCGGGGTGGCCGAGGCCTTCTGTCCAAGGACGGTGCAATGGGCTCCTGCGAGGCATGAGGGAGCACCCGCATGAGGTCACAGGACTGCAGGTGGCGGGACCCTCGAGCCTTAGTGAGCAAGCTGGGCCTGAGCGACTCCTTGAGGCACACCCTGAGTTCTACGTGAAGGTGGCAGGTGAGCGCCGGCACGGAGGAAAGGCGTGAGCTGCATGTCTGCTGGGGCGTTCTGGGAAAGAGCGCACCTGACACTCGGGAACAGCACCCCTTCGCGCTCCCCATTATACCGCGCCTCTGTCAGGCTGTCTTCCGAGGACAATGCAAGGGTCTCCAGGGGCACAGCTCTAGTGCAGACGGGGAGACGGCCCTTGCCCCACCCCGCGCACCTTCACGGGGAGATGGCCCTCGCTGACCCCACGCACCTTCACGGGGAGGCGGCCCCTGCCCCACCCCACACACCTGACAGATGCTCAGCTTGGTCACTGTCGGGAAGGGCAGCCTAACTCTCGTCTCAGGGCTAGTGGTCTGTCCCTGAGAAGCTCACGAGACCTACAGCCCTCCCTCAGCTAGGCAGTTCCGGCCTTGCGTTCCTTAGACCGAGTTCTCCCAGGCGTTCTCGAATAACAGCCCAGAGTCAGGCACGTCTAGAGAATCCCTACGGAGACCTAGGAGTTTATCACCGCAAATGCACTGGGCCCTGGCATATCCCGCGTCTGCGACTTAGAAAGGTTCTGGGCTTGCGGCCGGGAGGTGCCGGGCGTGTGGGTGTCCTGCCAGCCCCTTCTCTGCTGCTCGGCCTGCTGCCACTGGGGCAGGCGATGGTACTGGCGGGCAACGGGGCTCTGAACACAAACGCTTCTCCTTGGAAGACGGGCTGAGGAACCCTCTCTAAGATCCCGCATCTTCCTAGAAGAGTTCTATGTGTCCATTTGGAATTGAGTCCCTGACATTTGACAGCAGTCTGTGATAGAAACAGATGATTAAGCTGGGTCAGAAGTGCCGTGGATATATCCAGGAGAGCCAGAACCCACAGGAACGGGACTGGGCAGATGAGCACCTGATGCAAGGACACAGCATGCGTGGTCACTGTCTCCTCCCTCTCCACCGGTGGCGAGAGCGCTGCCCCTCGGAGGACTGTGGCTTTTCCACCTCGCCTGCTATGAGAAGCTGCCATGGGATTCACCCCACAGAGCGTGGCATCTTGCTGGACATCGGCAATTCACTTACGCAGATTAACGCATCAGAGAAACAGCACTGTTTCCAGACCCAGAATCACTCCGGGTCCTGGTCTACACTCGCAGATATGTGGCTACGGCAAAATCAGCGCTCAGAATGAGACGGCTTTGCTCATGCGGCATTTGTTTGTTTAAATCTTTGCTATAGGGCACGTGTGCTCACCAGAGAGCGAGCGAGTGAGGGCAAGTGAGAAATCACCCCCGGGGGTGGCCACATCTAATCCCTTCTCTTCCATTCTCCTCTCACGATTTCAGGCAGGCATGCCTACGTGCCTGGCATGGTTTTCAAGCTGTTAGGCTTGAGATTCAAGCTGCCATGTGGGATCCAGCACCGTAACCACCATGCCACCTGCTGGCCTGTCACGGAGAGTTTCGACATAATGTTTTCTTTGTTAAAAGCGCTATGGGGGGACCAGTAGTTGGTGCAATGGCTATGTCACTGGACTCCTATGTAGTCAACTGTGGTTCGAGTCATGGACCCGGTGGCTTAAACTCATGCCAGATATGTGTGCATGCATACCCAAGATCCCAAGAGGAGAATGGAGGAGAAGGGATTGCAGTGTGGCCAACCCACCTGGGGGTGATTTCTCACTTTCTGTCTCTCTCTGTCTTTTTGGTGAGCAAAAAAAAAAAGGGGGGGGGCGCTATGGGACCAGTCAGTAGTGTATTGGTTGGGCGGCTTGAAAAGCATGCTGGGTGCATGTGCATGTGTTCAAGCCCTGAGAGCAGAACGAGGAGGAGAGGCTGCAGCACGGCCTCTCTGGGGCTGATTCAGTATTCTCTCTCCCCGGCAAGCACACACAGCCTACAGAAAAGGAAAGTTTTTAAAAATGCTATAAAACAAGACCAGATCAGGGGTGTTACTTTATCTTCTTAATTGCTTTATCACATTAACAAATTATCTAAGTGTGGAGAAAATTATCACAAGAAAACAAACAAATAGCAACAAGAGATTGCATCTAGTCATGTAACTTCACTAAAAGCCACAGCAAACATTCCACTCAATTCCCAGTAATATCACCATTTAAACGCTTTGAGAAATCTTATACAATAAATTTCTTTTTTTTTTTTTTGGAGACGTTTTTGGTTTTTGCTACAGGGCGCATGTGCTCACCAGAGAGAACACACATGCACCAGAGAGACGAGAGAGACAGAAAGTGAGTAATCCCCCCCCAGGGGGGGATGGCCATGCCACAATCCATTCTCTTCCATTCTCCTCTCAGGATCTTGGGCATGCACGCACACGCGCCTGGTGTGAGTTTAAGCCACCGGGTCCAGGACTTGAACTGAGGTCAGCTACATGGGAGTTCGGCAACATAGCCATTACACTAACTGCTGATCTCATGTACAATAAATTTCTAGTAATGGAAAAAGATATTTACTAAAACACTTTGGAAATAGCATTCGCTGTGTCAACCTGCACAGGGTGGCAGGACTTCGGCGGCGGCAGGGGGCGGGGGGCATCCGGGGCAAGCGTAGAGTGTGGAAATGTGTTGTTCATGCAGAATTTTTTTTTGCCGCAGGGTACATGTACTCATTGGAGAGAGACAGAAGGAGACAGAGAAAGTGAGAAAACACGCCCAGGGGTACAGCCACACCTAGTCCTTCTCCACTCCTCTCAGGATTCTGGGCATGCATGCCCATGTCCCTGGCGTGTCTTCCAAGCTGCTGGGTCTGGGACTTGGACCACAGAGTCGGCCATGTGGTACCCACACCGAACCACCACGCCACCTGCTGGCCTGCACATGCCTTCCAGGGTGCACTTTGCAGCTCTGGTGGCTCCGCTGTGTGGCACTGAACGAGAGGAAGCAGCACGTTCACAGATGGCACTAGGTCTAAAGTCACTGGAGAACAGGGCAGTGCATCGGGGCTCGCCTGGAGGGTGAGTTGTGACACGGTCAGTGTTGGGGTGTCTGTGAGTATGTGGGAAAGAGAGTCTTGGGAGGGTCCGACTACCCAGGCAGGCCCCAGGGCGGCTCTGCTATGTCCTAGGAGGGAACGCGGCCCGCATCATGGAGGAAGATGTGAGCACGGAGGCAGCACCTAGAGCAGCAGCCCAGCGAGGGCCTGGCCCGCAGCCTCCAGGTCCAGACCCGACCACTCCATTGAGGACTCCTGTCCTCCAGGACCCCAGGAGGTGACCTGCTGTTTCAGCCCCTGCTCCTGTGTGATGCTCTGGAGCACAGGAAACAGCACAGCTCCTGCTTATCCCACTGGAAACTCAAATACAACCTAAAAACCAGGAGAGTCCTGCACGAGGAGACGCATCCCATTAAGAAATGTTTTCATGAGGCCAGCAGGTGGCCAGCGTGGTTGGTGAGGTGCTGGACCCTACATGGCCCACTGTGGTTTCAGCCCCGAAACTGGTGGCTTAAAAATCACGCTGGGTGGGACCAGCAGTTAGCGTAATGTCTATGTCGCTGGACTCCCATTAGTCGATCGCGGCTCGAGTCCCGGACCCAGTGGCTTAAACTCACACCGGGCACGTGTGCATGCGTGCCCCAAATCCTGAGAGGAGAATGGAGGAGGAGGGATTGTGGCGTGGCCGTACCCACTGCGTGTGGTGATTTCTCGCTTTCCGTCTCACCACTTCTCTTTCTCTGATATGTCTCCAGTGAGCACCTGTGCACTATGGTGTAAACCTGGAAAAAAGTGTTTTCACACACTTTGTCTGTATCTTTAATGACACTAGAGCAAGTTGAGACAAAAGTTTTTAACAAAAAAATCCATTTGTTTCCCAGAATATAATTACTGCATTGCTAAGGGTATATGATTCTACCGACAATTATACGCTTGGAAAATAAATATTTAACTAGCAATAAGAATGGAACAAAGACAATTCCTCTGTAACACTAAGGAAAATATCAATCTTTTTCTTTGTGAGATTACATTTAATGCGCTTGTTTGCAGATGGCATAATGCTATCTACAGAAAAGCCTTAAAGACCCCACCAAAAAGCATATTCCATAAAATTGCAGGGTACAAAATCAATATACAAAAACAAGCAACATATCTATACACTAAAAATGGGCGGTATATAAAAGAAATCAGGAAAATAATTCCATTCATAATGGCTACACACAGAAAGAGAGACCAGGAGTAAAGCTGACCAAGGAGGTGGAGGACCTCTGCACTAAAACTGGAAAACTTCCCGGAAAGAAATCCAAGAGGACGTGGCTGAACACAATGACCCCAGGTCACGGGCTGTGAGGTAGCATTGACGTCACCAACGTGAGCAGCAGGTTTAATGCCACTTACGTCAAGATAACAGTGACATTCTCTTCAGAATCAGACAAAAGCAAACATGAAAGTCGTATGGAGGGCCACTTGGTACGGCGGCTAGAGCGGCACATCCCACGTGGCCGACCACGTGGTTTGAGTCTCAGACCGGTGGCTTGGAAAACACAGTGGGTGCACGTGTGTGCATGCCCAAAACCCCAAAAGGAGAATGTGGAATGTGGGACTGCAGCAGGAACCCCGCTGGGGCTGCTTTCTCACCTTCTCTCCTCGCCATGCCTGCTTCCCCGGAGTGCACACACACTACAGAGAAAAGACTGCACAGAGGACACCAAAGGTCTAAAATAAATGTGAGCAGAAAACACAAATCTGGAGGCATCACACTACCTAGCTTCAAAGTATAATACAAAAGTATAGCCACCAAAATAGCACAGTACTGGCATAAAGTGGACACAACAGAGCCGAGCAGAACAGAGCCCAGAAAGGCTCACGCCTACAGCTAACGGCTTTTCAACACAGACCCGAAAGCACGCATGGAGAAAAGACAGCCTCATCAATAGAGAATGCTAGGTAACAATATATTGACACACAGGGAGGAAAAAAAGAAAGCAGGCCTTTGTCTCTTGCCATACACAAAAGTAAACTCAAGATGGACTAAAGGGTTAAAGACAAACACGAAACCGTAACTCGGAAGCTACTTGAAGAAAATGCGGAGGACTCCAGGACACGGTCTGGCAGGGATCTTCAGCTCAGGTTTCTAAACCACAGGCAGAAAAGAAAAGGCCGATGGAGTTGCCCAGACCAAAGCGGCCCCACAGAGCCGAGGGACGGCATGCAGGAGGGAGAGGAGTGCTCGAACTGCGTCTGACGGGGGCTGAGGCCCAGATATGCCGAGACCCACACATCAGCAGAAACAAAGGCTCCAGACTCTGACTGAAAAGCCTGGAGAAAAACCGCAGCTAGTGTGGGAGGAGGGTGGAAAATGGCGGAGGGAGAGAGGAAGGGAACCAAGGGGAGAGAGAGACAAAAAAGGAAAATTATCTGTGGGTGATAGTGTGTGCATCTTTAACTGGACCAAAATACACTGTGTTCATGCTGGGAAAATTCATTTTACAAGCTGTAATGATATACAGTGATTGAGTGTACAAAAATAAAATAATTAAAAATCGGCAAAATATCCGGAGACATTTATCAAAAGAAGACATATGAATGGCCAACAGGTATATTTTTAAAATATGCTGAACATCACTAATCATTAAGAAAATACCCTATAGGAGAATGAAGGATTGCAGTATGGCCATTCCCCCAGGGAGTGTTTTCTCCTTCTCTCTAGTGAGCACATGTGCTCTATAGTGAAATAAAATATAAACTAAAACTGAAATAGGGTTTAAAGAGAGAAAACACAGGGACCAGCACATGGTGTAACAGTGAAGTTGCTGGACTCCCATGTAGTCGACCGCGGCTCGAGTCCTGGACCTAGCAGCTTAAAACTCATGCCAGGCACATGTGCGTGCATGCCCAAAATCCCAAGAGGAGAATGGAGGAGAAGGGACTGAGGTGTGGCCATCCTCCCAGGGTGAATTCTTGCTTTCTGTCTCTCTGTGTCTCTCTGTCTCTCCGGCAAACACACACACCCAATAGCAAAAAAAAAAAAAAAAAACTAAAAATCTATCTGCTAAAAAAACACAATTTGAAAGCCACATTGCAATACCGTCTAGCTCCAGTTAGAATGGCTTTTATCAAAAGACAAAAACAAAAACAACTTTCAGCAAGGATGTGGAAAAGAGAACACTTGTACACTACTTATGGGAAGGTGGGTTAGTGCAGACACTATGGAAAATAGAGTGTAGGTCCTTGGAAAACTAAAAATAGAAGCACCATATGCCCTGGCAATCCTGGTTTGAGTATATATTCTAAGGAAGTGAAATGAGCAGTCAGAGACAGACCCGCACCCGAGGTTTATCACCGTCACGTTCCCAATGGCCGGCTCTGGATGAGGAAACACACTGCACAGCAGAATACTATCCGGCGGCAAAAATGACAGTCCTGCCATTTGAGGCGGCATAAAAAAACCTAGAGGACATTTTGCTAAGTGATATAAGCCAGACGCAGGGCGAACAGTGCACGATCTCTCGCAGGGTGGTGTCTAAGACAGCGAACCTCAGGGGGAGGGTGGCAGTCACCAGATGCGGAGGAAGGGCACGGGTGCAGGGACAAGGAGTGGGTCAGCTCCCCAACTGTCAGAAGATGGCAGGGTGAGTCCTGGTTTCTTCTGTGGAGCAGGGTGGCTGCAATTAAGAATTACTGTACAGTCTAAACAGCTAGAGGGATGTTTTAAATACCCTATCCACAAAGAAACGATAAATGCACCAGGTGCTAGAAGCTGGAGCCACACCGAGCTGAAACATCAGGTTATAAAGTGTCAGAATGAATACAAATGTATCTCTTGAGATGATCAATACCAAAAAGACAATGTGTTATTTCCCAGATTTCCCCGGACTATTTTCAGCTGTGTGCTGAACTGCTCTCCTGTGTGTGGGCGTTCCGAGCTCTCTGAGTACCAGCCCTACCACTGAAATTTCCTGTTCTGAACAATTAAGCGTAGCCTTGTAGAATTAATATATGTTCCACTTTGCATTAAGATTCTGCATAACTTTCCTAATGGTTAGCTAAAATCTTTGTTATTTTCAAAAGCTTGCTCTAGTGTTGAAGTCAGCATGGAACACATTTTCCGAATGACCAAGCAGGGGTTTATTTTTCCTTATCTTTCTTCCTACTTGAAATTACTCATCGTAGGTTAACAGGACTTCCTCATCTTCCACAACTGTTTGTTTCTACTCTAAATAGCCCCTACACATAGCCTCTGTCAGATGCGTCCGGTCTGTGCAGCTGCCTCCTGGGCTGCACAGTTCGCTAACTCTGCCTCTCTTTACTGAAAGGTGCAAGAAGTTTTTGCTGAATGCTGCCTCCATCCCTTGAAATGGATCGCTGCTGCAATAACAAACAGAACAGAAACCAAGATTCTGGAACCTCCTGCGAGTTCTTCATGGTGACTGAACTACACTGTTAGATATTTTGTACTTCAGAATAGCAACGATGAAGGTCATTCACGTGTCATATCTGGAGAACTGGGGCACGACAGAACCCAAGCCTCTTTTAATTTTACCTTAACTCATCCTCACCTTTTCTCAAGTCTCCTAATACCGGCCATGTTCGCGACATTCGATGGATCTGTATCAAGTCAGCTATCCGAGAACACGCAGCGCTCTTGCACACACTCAGCGGGCTCGGGACAAACCTGTTCTCTGAAACAAATGCGTTTAGTAACCTAAACTAAGAGACAGAGGGTGCACCCGGCTTCCCTCTGGGTGTGCCCCTCCTGGCATGGCTCTTGCTGCCTGCATCGGCCCTGGGGCAGAGAACCATGTCCTGGGGAGGCACTCAGGTCCCCGAGGCTGTAAGTCAGTCTGAGGACGCGATGAATCCCATCCATGCGAATCCTGAATCCCATCCATGCGAATCACCGGGCTGCGATGATCTTAGGTGTATAAACAAAATGTTTGTTGGAACTTCTAACAAAAGCCCATTCTTTCTGTGCCTGTATAAATGAAGGTCCCAGCTCCCTGCAATTTCACTGCCTCTGACACTTTTCTTTATAATGTAAAACAAAGGTTTGAGTCTCTGGAAATCTTTTTAAAGGAATGGCCCTGTTTCTTTTTAAAATTAGCTGAACAGAATCTGACATGCAGAATGCACACTAACACCCAGAGAACCCAGAGACTGGGGCTCTGCATTTGGGCTGGCAACGCATGTTTCTCTGCATGTTAACAGCTGGGTGGTGACATGGTGCATGTGCACTTGCCAGAGAGACAGAGACAGAGAAACAGGAAAAAAAGAAATCATCCCGAAGGGGGTTGGCCATGCCACGATCCCTACTCCTCCATTTCCCTCTTGGGATCTTGGACACACATGCACATATGCCCAGCATGAGTTTGAAGCTACTGGGTCCGGGACTCAGACTGCAGTTGGCCATGTGGGAGTCCAGGAACATAACTATTACGCCGTCTGCTGGTCCCTGCAGATACTGAGAGACTGCAATGGTGTCTGGCTTCCTCTCTAGAAGAAAAATGCTAAAGCGACGAATACCTTCTTTTCTTTTTTTCTTCTTTGGAGAGGTTTTTGCTATAGGGCACGTGTGCTCACCAGAAAGACAGAGAGAGACAGAGAGACAGAAAGCGAGAAATCACCACCCAGGGGGGATGGCCACGCCGCAATCCCTTCTCCTCCATTCTCCTCTTGGGATCTTGGGCACGCACGCACACGCGGCCGGCGTGAGTTTAAGCCACTGGGTCCGGGACGCGAACTGTGGTCGACTAAGTGGGAGTCCAGTGACATAGCCATTATGCTAACTGCTGGTCCCAAGTTAAATAAATAATTCTTTATAAAAACAATAGCCTTAGGATGATCCAGCTAACAGGAGGAACTGATCACGTGTCCAGATATGCAGACCCAGGAATGCCAGCATCTCGGGCTCAGTGGGTGGGTGCCCTGACCCTGTGTTAGGTGTGTACCATGTCCCCAGTCCTGGAATGAGACTGGCCCCTGGGCCCCGCCCTGCAGGGAACCATGAGACGCGCTGAGATCTCTGCCAATGCAGAGTGAACGGGAGCAGAGGGAAGCCCTGACCGTGGTGCAGTCTGCATAGAACAGGTGGGCCCAGTCAGCCGTGCACGGCTCGGCTCTGACGTGACGGGACAAGCCGCACAGCCCAGATACCCTCATTCTGGACAGCCATGGTTGCAAAGGGGTCTCGCGAGCCGGAGAGACTGTGGGAGCAGCAGCTCACCTTGCTCAACCCACCCCTGCTGCCGGCACTTCCCACAGTATTTGTCCAAGACGAGCCACGGGGGGCGCTAGTGGGTCCATAACACTGCACCAGCCTGCAGCCCTGGGCAGCCAGGCCCAGGAGGCAGGGCTTGAGGTGCCCTCCCTGTGGCTCTCAGTCTGTCTGCACCACCTGGCAGAGCCACCTACAGCGGTAACAGCTCAGAAGTCACAGCAAATCGAACAGGAGTCTGACACTCCCTGGGAGGCCTAAAAAGCCATGGGAGGTTGTCATTTTGCTTTCTTAAAATCAGGATGCCATATTCGAGTGGTTTGCATTTTTTAATTTGATTAACTGCTTTGTCTTTTTTTGAAATTGTTGCTCTAAAGAAATTACCCTAATATGATGTATGCACATTCATTTTCAAACTCCGAGACTCACCTCAGTAGGAATCCTGCCATCCATTCTGTGTAGCCCTTGGGCAGGTGTCCAAGGGCTACACAGCAAAAGCAGGTGGAGCTGTAATTATTGCCACTTCCCTTCTCAAGAACGGAGACCTGACAACATTCCGCAACTACGCTGGGCTCCACAGGTAGTTCATAACCGGCTCTAAGCCCGAGGTGTTCTGATTCTGAAGTCTTGCTCATCACGGAGACCCCCGCCCCGGAACTGACGGCTGGTGCAGGCCAGGCAGAATGCCCCGACTCAACCTAATCCTGCCAGCAACAGCACCCGCGGAATTGGATCTCTCACCATTAGGCCATTTTGCAGGGAAGCCAAAGAGAAGAAGTGACTCGTCCGATTCTGCAACGATGTTAAATGATGGGATTGGGTGTACCTCTCAGGGTGTGACCGCAGGCCCGTGGAGGGGAGCCTTAGCTACCATACTAGCAAGTGAGCACACACCACCTGATATTAAGATTCTGCTTCTAGATATGCGAAAATGTCCATCCTATCTAATGTCTGGACAAGACTCTGCAAGCCAGTCTCACTGCACAGGCCTGGTTACATCATGGCCTGCTTAAGTTCAGTGGCACTGCCTCAAGAGAAGGGAATGGGCATTTGCTAAGACCACATTCTCACTCTCACATGGGAACAAGCTAACTGTATCCAGTTAGTTTTAGAGAAAAGTCACCCAAGATGTTAAAGAGGTCAGTAAACAGAGAGTAAATATTGCATTACAATGACTGAGTACTGTCTGACTTCTACATTGTTTCCTTAGTATCCCAAAATTAAACTATATGCAAAAGGCATCTAATAAAGCTTTCTGCCCCCAATTGTAAGGAACTAATTAAATCTAACGAGACATTAAACATTCCAAGCAGAAGCAGAAATTCTTTATGGTCAGTGCTAGCTGGTGTGTGCGTGTGAGCAAACTGTTCTCACATTTCACTTCCTCACGTACACAAGATAGTTTGGGTCATAAATTAAAACTAATTAAGATTTTATCATGATCTCTTATGTGGATAACACACAAAGCATTAGACTATACTAACCCATTGAGGAAGAAAATTAGTCACGATTTCGTCAGCCCCTCTTGGAAGCATTGGCAACCTCAGGCATACTGCTTTTCTCTTGTTCGTTTAGTTACTTACTTAATTTCACTTGTTATTATTATTTTAATTTGCTACAGGGCACATGAGCTCACTAGAGACACAGAAAAAGAATGGGACAATGAGAAAGCGAGCTGCCGGGTCTGAGCCTCGAACTGCAGTTGGACACATGGGAGTCCAGTGTGACCACCACGTCACTGCTGGCCACGGAGCTTGGCAGTCAGCTGACTTCACATTCATTATCTCCTTTGACCAAAGATAAGTCCAAAGTTATCTTATGAATTAGGCAAAGCAAAAACTACTCTTCTCATTTTTCTACATAAGGAAGCTGAGGCCTGGAGGTGAAGAATTATTGGGGGGAAAAACGCCCCAGAGCTGGAATTAAACCTCTGGCTCCCCCCAACTATGGCTTCACTTTCTCTGGTTCCCCCCAACCCATGGCTTCACTTTCTCTAGTTCCCCCCACCCATGGCCTCACCTTCTGTGGCTCCTCCCCACCCATGGCTTCACCTTCTCTGGTTCCCCCCACCACCCATGGCTTCACCTTCTGTGGTTCCCATCCACCCATGGCTTCACTTTCTGTGGTTTCGGTTACTTGTGGCCAACCACAGTCTGAAAATATTCCTGGAAAACTCCAGAAATAAACAAGTCATACGTTTTAAATTCTGGGCAGTGTAATGAACTTTCACACTGTCCACTCTGCCCTGCGGGAGCTGTGAATCACCCTGGCCACCACCTGTCGGTCACTTAGGAACAGTCTGGTTATCGGTGCTTGGCACAGACAGGATGGGGGTCAGCACTGCCCACGTTCCAGGCAAACCGTAGGGCATGGGAAGGCATAAGGCAACGGCCATAGTCCCCTCTCCACAACACGACAAGGCCACGTGTGGGGGCCCAGCCGCAGGGCAGCACCACTGCCCCGTGGGAGGCCACCTTGGACCCTCTGGAGTCATGGCTAACAGGCAGCTGGGGCAGGAGGGTGGCAACGTGGCAATGCCCTGTCACAGTGTCCCCTCTGCTCTCACCCTTCCCACACCCTCTTTGAAAAGGAAAGAGAAGAAAATGCAAAGCCTGTAAGCAGTCACCTCAAATGCGCTGTTTGGTAAAATGACAATAAAATTGAAATATCTCAAAACATTAAACTAGTGCAACTTTCAGGCTAACACCGGTGCCATACCTCCGCGGTACTGAAGGACCAGAGGACGTCAACATGCCCCAGGGACTGTTTTCATTCAGGTAAAAGAGGTGCGTTTCCACATGTCTAATTCCGCAGCACAGACACCCAGGTGGCACCGGGCAGACAGACAGACAGGACATGCTGTAGCATGCCCCTCCTCTGAGGAGTGAATGTGGCCCTGTCACACAGCGCGGCATGAATATGGCTGGTCTGTGTGTTGTTCATCCAGACAGCGCGACCATGCAAACAGCCCCGGGTAAGAAACACCTACCCTGAGGAGCCTGGGGTCCTGCGTCATGCCGGGGACGGAGACGCTGCGTTCAGCCCACGGTCTGGGGTTGTGGTCGCCACGCACACCTAGACAGACAGGAGGAGCCAGTCAGTCACCAGTACCATGCAGGCCTGCCCAGAGCACCTGCCACCCTGGGCGTAACAGTCATCGCAGGATGACGCCGGGCCAGCCATCCAGAGGGACTTCGACTTACATCCCGGCTCTGACCCGGTGCGGACAGCTGTGGGGCATCCTGTGTGGACAGAAGACCATGCCTAGGACGCCGTCAGCACAGGATAAGCCGGCACACGTCCTGGGAGGCGGTGCAACTAACAGGTGACAGCTCAGCCCAAAACCAAACACCGCTGTAGGCTTTCCTGGGGCCTGTGAGCTGCCCTCCTGCCTAGGCGAGAAACTTCACTCAGCCCTCATGGCAGAGCAGACGAGGCCAGCACACAGCCAGGAGCTCAGAGTGGGAAAGCCATGGGCCCAGGACTGCCCCCATGGGACTCGCTGCGTCTGCGTGTTAGTGAAATACGCGGTTGCCATGCCCCACGGCAGACACAGAGCCCCCTGGCTGCTCCCTGTCTGCCCTGTAGTCCTCTGGAACATGGGCTGGCTCCGCTCATCCCTGTAGGCCAGGACACAGCGAGGCCTCACTTTGGACTAGAGCAGGACACAAGAACACTCCCTAAGTGAACAGCTGATGGACAGAAACCACAGGAGTAGGCCTCAGCACCTTGTGGGTTTTTGTTTGTTTGTTTGTTTGTTTGTTTGGGTTTTTTTTAGATTTTTGCTATAGAGCACATGCACTTGCTGGAGAGACAGAGAGACAGAAAGTGAGAGATCACTTCCCAGGGAGAATGGCCATGCCACAATCCATTCTTCTCTTGGGATTTTGGGTATGCACACGCAAGCACCTCACATGAGTTTCAAGCTACCTCGTCTGGGACTCGAACTGTAGTCGGCCATGTGGAAGTCCAGCAATGCAATTATCATGCCATCTGCTGGTCCCAGTTTGGTTTACTTTTAATTTACTTGCCAAAGTTATCTTCCTGTTTGCAATACAACCTAAAGAAGAAAGGCAGGGAGAAGCACTGGAAGACCCCGAGTGAAGTTTGAATGTGCCATCAGCTATCACACACCAGGTAACAGTGCATTTCATTTAGCTCTGGAGGCCCTTGGGAAATAGGAAAAGGTTACATAGCAAAGACACCTTCCAGAGAGAAAGCAAATCCCCGGCTTTGAGCTCTTGGCTTGCTAACGGCCCCCACACCTCGCCTGGTCCCGGTTACTGCGAAGGACAGGCCAGCCCAGGGCTGGAGAAGTTGCTCTGGGGTGCTGGTGCCGGGTGCAGTCAGACCCCGAGGGAAAATGACCTTTAGACAGCCCCACGCTGACACAGCTTGTTCTACCTCGCCCGTGGCCCTAACAACCCACACGCTTGCAGTTGGCAACAGCTGCTGTCGTTTCCTCGGGTCCTACACCCCGACCCGGCTCGGGAAGCAGCCGGCCACACAGAGCCATAAACCGTGAAGCACCTATTACCATAGTGGGTAAGGAGGTGAGGTTGACAAAGGGAATTGAGACAAATCTGGGCTGTGAAGATACTGGTGTGGGCTAAAATCACAGTACAGATGTTAGGTCAGTAAGAGTTAGACTGAGATGGGGGCAGTGTGTGACTATAAATAAGTTATTTGAAGTTCATCAATTTCTTTGAAAAAGTACAAATTTCTTGAGTTGAAATTTACGTTAAACAACGTGAGGCAGCCTGTGCATCGTGGCTAAGGCAGCTGGATACCACGTGGCTGAACATGCGGTTCGAGTCCCGTATCTGGTGGCTTGAGAAACAAACCAGGTGTGTGCCCACAAAGGAAGGAAGTGGAGGGGACTGTGGCTGACCACCCCACAGAGGTGTTTTCTCACTGTCTCTCCACGAGCCATGCACCCTTGGCAAGATTTAGAACGACGGAATGTAACCTGTGTAAGTGCTGGCTGCTGGCCATGGCTAGGCCTCCCCATCCGCTTTCTCCCCTGAGCAAGGGAAGTCAGTGTTTGGTAAAAGCTGCTTGCCTGTCTCTATTCTGTTATTGGGGAAGGAAACATTTAGAAGAAGATTTTTTAAAGAATTATTTATTTAACTTTATGATTATTATCATTTTAAAAATTTGCTACAGGGCACGTGTGCTCACTGAGAAAGACAGAGAAAGTGAGAAAGCAAGCCTCCAGGTCTGGGACTCAAACTGCGTGGTCAGCCATGTGGGAGTCCAGAGCCCTAGCCACCACACCTGCAGCCCAAGAGGCAGATTCTTTTTAAAAAGCATTACTGGGGAACCAGCAGTTAGCATAATGGCTATGTTGATGGACTCCCACGTAGTCGACCGTGGTTCGCGTCCCGGACCCGGTGGCTTAAAACTCACGCCGGGTGCGTGTGCGTGCGTGCCCAAGATCCCGAGAGGAGAATGGAGGAGAAGGGACTGCTGTGTGACCATCCCCCCTTGGGGGGTGATTTCTTGCTTTCTGTCTCTCTGTCTCTCTCTGCCTGTCTGGAGAGCGCACGCGCCCTATAGTAAAAACCTCTTAAAAAAAACTGTTTTAAATTTCCTTTGAAATGCAGTCATTTAAGCCGCTTGTCCACATAGGGTAGATGTCGTCTGTGCTAACACAAGCGGCCGTCACGACCGGGTGCTAAGGCTGTGCGCAGAGGCTAATATGCCTCTGTCAGGACAGACTCCACGTGTGCTGGGACGGGGTTTCAGGCCCCAGAGGTCTGGACTGCGGTCAGAGGCTCCGCTGGCCCTTCAAGTACGCACAGTGACAAACGAGACAGATCTCAGCATGTTTTTATGACGTGGCCGAGAGAAGACGAACGACTCAAATGTAAAAGAAATTCCATTCACCCAAATTCCAGGGACTGCGGTGAGCGAGGCCGAGGGACGCGGAGGGGGCTGTGCCAGTTAGAGCTGGGCTCGGCTGACCAGGCTCCCGAGGAGGGGGCGGTCGCACTGCCGTGTGGGAGCAGGCTCTCCAGACAGGAAGGGCTACGGACGAGAAGTGCGCTTCTAAGTTTGTATTTTTTAAATTGCTAAAAAAGAAAAGCCAAATTTAGAAAAACCCCTTGACCACCAGTTGACGCCTCCAGTATGCTGTCAAAGCTCACGGGCAGAGGCAGGTGCTGCTGCGGGCTCCGGGCCGGGCGCGCAGGGCTCAGGGGTGCTCGCCGTCCCCGCGCCGTCCGACCGCTGACCCCTGGACTCTCCCGTCAGTCAGGGGTCCTCCGGCCCGTCTGACACGCGCACACGTGGCCGCTCCCACGTGCTGCTGGTGCCTCCACGGTGGATTCTGTTTCTGGTTCTACCTCGAGCATGAAGTCAGA
This sequence comes from Tupaia belangeri chinensis, assembly GCF_000334495.1. Classification (NCBI taxonomy): domain Eukaryota; kingdom Metazoa; phylum Chordata; class Mammalia; order Scandentia; family Tupaiidae; genus Tupaia; species Tupaia belangeri. The sequence continues at coordinate 376,239 of NW_006159632.1, forward strand.
ATTTCCTAATTACAGCTGGACAGTGGCAGAGACGCATCAAATGAGAATTTAAAAAATAACCAAATGCCCGTTCGCACGCTGGGGACAATGGACTCAAGATACATTTTTATCGCAAACCATACCTGTCCCTGATTACTGGCACCTGCCGGCTTCTCTGTAACGTCTAAACGGTGTTTTCATTTGTGGGACGTCGCTGCCGGGAAACTGTCCCCTATGGTGGCTGCCTGGGGCTGACCTCTTCAGCCTGCGTCTCTCCATCTCTCCATCTCTCCAACAGGGCTTCCGAGCTGCCCCTGGGTGTTCCGCTTGCCTTCAAGGTTTCAGAATCCTCAACCTCCAGGTGCCCACGCAGCGGGGCTGAAGAGACCGTGAAGCTACGCTGAGCATCTGGATCCCAGGCTCGCACCTCCCACGGCGCCCCCTGTCCCAGGGTGGAGCGAGAAGCACCTGGTGTGCACAGGCCGGCTCAGGGCCAGGCTGCGACCTCTCCCTCATCTGTGGAGGCAAACCGTGGGCCCAGAGCCACGCCAGTACACGCCTGACCAGCAGACAGCACTTTCTAAACCCATCTCCCGCAGGATGCAGGCTACTGGACAGCCCAATCAAACAGCTTAGCAGCAAGTCCGCAGAGGCGATGGGCCAACCTGTGCACCTGCGACAGCGGGGACAGAGGTAGACGCATCACCCTGAGGACGCGGAAAGGTCTCCGGTCACGTCAGCACCCGCTCGGCTCTGGGCAGGCCGTGTGCAGACCACTCACAATGAGAAATCCCCCTCCAGGGGCGTTGGCCACGCCGCAATCCCTTCTCCTCCATTCTCTTCTCGGGACCTTGGGCACGCACGCACACGTGCCCGGCGTGAG
>NW_006159632.1:379997-412460 GCF_000334495.1 Tupaia belangeri chinensis
GGAAACTGTCCCCGATGGTGGCTGCCTGGGGCTGACCTCTTCAGCCTGCGTCTCTCCATCTCTCCATCTCTCCAACAGGGCTTCCGAGCTGCCCCTGGGTGTTCCGCTTGCCTTCAAGGTTTCAGAATCCTCAACCTCCAGGTGCCCACGCAGCGGGGCTGAAGAGACCGTGAAGCTACGCTGAGCATCTGGATCCCAGGCTCGCACCTCCCACGGCGCCCCCTGTCCCAGGGTGGAGCGAGAAGCACCTGGTGTGCACAGGCCGGCTCAGGGCCAGGCTGCGACCTCTCCCTCATCTGTGGAGGCAAACCGTGGGCCCAGAGCCACGCCAGTACACGCCTGACCAGCAGACAGCACTTTCTAAACCCATCTCCCGCAGGATGCAGGCTACTGGACAGCCCAATCAAACAGCTTAGCAGCAAGTCCGCAGAGGCGATGGGCCAACCTGTGCACCTGCGACAGCGGGGACAGAGGTAGACGCATCACCCTGAGGACGCGGAAAGGTCTCCGGTCACGTCAGCACCCGCTCGGCTCTGGGCAGGCCGTGTGCAGACCACTCACAATCCACTTCTTTTTTTTTTGGAGAGGTTTTCGCTATAGGGCGCATGCACTCGCCAGACAGACAGAGACAGAAAGCGAGAAATCACCCTCCAGGGGCGTTGGCCACGCCGCAATCCCTTCTCCTCCATTCTCTTCTCGGGACCTTGGGCACGCACGCACACGTGCCCGGCGTGAGTTTTAAGCCACTGGGTCCAGGACGCAAACTGCGGTCGACTACGTGGGAGTCCAGCGACATAGCCATCACGCTAACTGCTGGTTTCCCCCACAATCCACTTCTAACACTAAGCTGGCACTGGTACGGCCTCGCTGGAGAGCCTCCAGCATGCGTGGGGGCCTGCCGACCCCTCAGTCGGTCCACCTGGGTGCCCACTGCCCGCCACCCTGACTACACCACAGACATCCTGGGTTCGTTAGAGGGACCGAGGACACGATCGTTTCCTGATGCCCAGAGATTCACATTTCCAAGCATGGTACAGCTTTTTTTTTTTTCAGGTTTTTGTCAGAGGGTGTGTGTGCTCGTCAGAAAGAGACAGAAAACTAGAAGTCACCCCTCAGGGTGGACGTCCTCACCACAATCCCTTCTCCTCTCGGGATTTCAGACACGGGCACATGTGCTGGGTGTGGGTTTCAAGTCACGGGGTTTGGGACTTGACCCACAGTCAGCCATGTGGGAGTCCCACACCTTAACCACCACGCCGCCTGAGTTGAGGCTGGGCTCAGGGTGGGCAGCTTCTTCACCTCGGGTCCCTAGATTACGGGATAGGTACGCTGGTTAGCGAGAGTATCGCCACTTAGTGAGGGGCATGGTGACCCCACTGGCAGCGCACCGGAGACATGTCAAATCTTGCTACACTGTGTGTTCAAAGCAAGGCTATACACATGCACACGCAACCCATACACGCATTCCGTATGCATGTACACATAACACAACGTCTCTACACATGTAGCCGCTCAATTTTCGTCACTCTCTTCTCTCTGCTACCTTTCAGGTGGCCTAGACCCTGGGGCAAGATGAAGTCTCGCTGCCCCTGCTCAGGAGGCCTGAGCTCTCAGTCCTGGGCTGGAGCAGACACAGCCAGGGTTCACCACCGACCCTCCAGGGGCTGTGGGGCCGAGGCGCTCCGGTTCTGGTGGCTACTCCCGCTGTGTACACTTCCAGAGGGACCTCTGTGGGCGAAGGCATGTGACCCAAGAGCTCCTTGTCGTTCGACCCAGCTCCACGTGTGCGGCTGCGCAGGAGGAGGGAGACCCTGTCTGGGCGAGCCTGCGCCTCCGATTTTCCACAGCCCAGAAAGCCCATCTCACCACACACATAAAAGGTGAACATGCAATGCACACGTGTGTCCCCCAAACCCAGGACTGGCCACTACTGTTGCATGACTGCCCCACACATGCTTGGAGCAGAAGGCACTGGGGGTCCCTGCCCCAGCCACGCTGGCCAGGAGGCTGGGCGGGGTCTGCCAGAGCAAACCCTGGGACAGTCTCCCACATGGCTGTTTCGTGTGATGTCTGGACCTGGGGGACCCAGTCGGGTCTGGCTGGGATGGGGGCACCAGCGTCTGGGGAAGTCCCCGCACAGGCCAGCTGGTGGCCCAGGCCTAGTCTCCTCACGCAGCCTCTTCCTCTCTAGGACCTCGATTTCCTCCTGACACAGCTCCTGCCTCCCAGGTACAGGCAGCGCCAGGGAGCAAGATGGATCCTCGAAGCCCCCGTGACATGTGATCACACACCATGTCTGCAGGACATGTGGTCACATGCCATGTTCTGCAGGACACGGGGTCACATGCCATATCCCGCAGGACACGTGATCACATGCCATGTCTGGACACGGGGTCACATGCCATATCCTGCAGGACACAGGGTCACATGCCATGTCCGCAGGACACGGGGTCACATGCCATGTTCTGCAGGACACGGGGTCACATGCCATGTTCTGCAGGACACGGGGTCACACGTCCTGCCCACACATGACGGAAGGGGATGCCACCACCTTTCTGACAATGGAGTCTCTGCACCGCAGCATGAGGCCGGGAAACGGAGAAGCCCCTCCTGTGTGCACAGCCCGCCCCACCCCGGGCCGAGCCCACACCGTTCTGAACTGCCAAAGCTTCGGGGAGCCTCTGGACAATCAACAGGACTGGAGTTACGGCTCTGGGGCGTCGACCACACTCTGTAAGCAAACAGCAAAAGCGCACCTTAGATTCACGTTCACACTTGAGGGTCCCAGGGGACTTGGCGAAGCACGGATTCCCCTGGGGAGTCTGGAAGGACGCCGCCTGCCGGGTGGAAGAAGACTGTCCTCCCCAAGCACCCTGAGAGGCGCAGCCCCACCCGCCATCGCACTGGCAGCCATGTGGCTCGTTCTTCCACAGGCAGGAGGGCAGGGGGCAGGTGCCTAGAAACGGCCTCGTCACCCCTGGAGGCCTGACCTACCTGCAGCAGGATCTGCCTGCAGGGGGTCTGAGGCTGTGGAGGAGGTGGAGTGGAGACCCCGTGCTGCTGGGGAGACGCGGACCCAGCCTGGGACGCTCACCCAGGCCCGCAGCCCTCTGCTCTGGCTCTCTCCTTGCCAGTCTGCGCTCCTGTGAGTCCATACTGGGTCAGATCGGCTCACACTGGCATTTCTATGCTATTACATAACTCCAACGGGACGTGTCTTTATCAAGATCCATTTGAAGCCCTTTGTAAGCTGGTGCTAAGTATGTCACGTATGTACAATCGCAGCGAGGTTGCCTTTGACGGCTGACAAAAGCCTCACTCAGTGAGAACCCTGAGCGTGCCTGAAACAGGGTCAGCGCCGACGGCTGGAGGCCGAGGACCTGGGAGCTGTCCAGTGACTGGTCTGACTTGCACTGTGACACATGGCTGTCAAGCACTGGAGGGACCAGGGCCGTGGGACGTTTCCACTCAGTGATTTGAGTTCAACTTCCGTTTCTGCATTCACTCCCGGGTACAGAATACTGTACATAGTGCGGAGTAAACCGTTCTCCTCATTTGGAGTTAAACATTTGGTATTTGACACGAGGCAATACATATTTTGGACCTTAAGAGACAGAAACTGTAAAGAATAAGCACTCACTTTTAACCACGTGACAAGACGTGGCCAGTGACGTTGAAGTGTCAGGGAGGGGGCGATCTCTCACGGAGCAGCATTCAAGAAGTCAAAACAAATTTGATTAACATTCAACATTCCATTAAAAATCTCTTTGGTAACAATCATTCAGAAACGTTTCAAGACAGGTCTACTTTGGATGATAAAAAAAGTATTTTGCCTGCTCAAACCAGTTAATAGACTAACTTATGAATCACTAAAACTCAAAGTGTCAAACCATAAAACAATATTTATAGTATCAGATAAAGACTTACAAAAAATTTGCAAGTTAATTTTGATGTGTCTTAAAACATAGAGAAAAAGCTATACTTGGCAAGACGGGCTCCAGGCTTTATTTCAACTGCTAAGCATAGTCTCCGAGCTTTGGTTTAACTTTAGAATTTTAATGTAATGGCTTTCTACAGAGGAAATCTATGTAAAGTTTTATTTATCTCAAAAATTGTGTGCAACCTGCTAAAATTTTACATTGTTTAAATTGAAAAAATGTATTCAAATTATTCCTAAATTGTACCCTTAAATGGAATTTACTTAAGCAACTGCCATTTAGCTAACCCTAAGTTAGAGTAATCAGAGAGGTGCTCTGAACGGCTAGGTAGCCTGGACTGTGCTCAAGAGGAGGCAGGAAGAGCCGCTGGCCTGAGCCCGCCAGCCCCTGCGCTCGGGGAGGAGACCGCCTGAGCACGGGTCTGCCTGTGCTCACACCTGGATGGGTTTTCCGAGGACCCTGAACTGTGCTGTCATACAGTAATGGCAGTTCATCTCTCACGGGCGTCAAGTACTTAACTTAAAATGGCCTCTGCCTCCCCGCCCCAGCCGCATTTATTTTGAGTCATTTCAAGCTACAGAAAAGTTGCAGAGGTCTTGATGAAAAATGTCTGCATTTGGCCATTTCTGCATCCTCTATCTCCCACGAGCGATCCTGGGGGATGTGTCTTTCGTGGGCCTCAGGCTGGGAGTCCATAAAATACCATCTCTGAAACCAATAAGCCAGCTCCACACGTACCAAACATCCCCTGGCGTGGGGCTGCGGGCTGCGGAGGGGGATGTGGGGCCACGCAGACTGGCCTTGGGCTCGAACCCATGCTCGCTCAGTTACTGAACAGCATTGCACGCTGGGTCTAAGGAGCAGGCCACCCCGCCCAGCACATGTGCTTGCTGCACTTCCTGGGCCACTCGTCTCTCGAGGGCATGGAAGAGCACCTACGTGAACATGTGAACGTGTGAACGCCATGGCCCCATCATGGCTCATTAGCCCAGTTTACCACACTGAACCCTAAAGGGGATGTGCAGGCCGACACGAGAGGCCCTGACCGGAACAGTGCTTCGTAAAACACGCCAGTTTCTAAACCGGGCCTGCCAGGTGGGGAGGTTTAGACTTCAGAGGTTAAGGTTCCCTGAACCCCACGACCTTCCGGGGAGCTGGGAAGGCCCTTGCCTGGAGCCGCTGACCTCAGCCGTCCCAGACGCCTCGTGGAGTGCACGGTACCACGCGTCGCTGGAGTCTGGGTGGCATCCGCAGGAGGAGACGCCATGGCCCCGATGGTCGATGGAGACCCAGCAAGCAGACGTGAGAGATGGGGTGAGGCTCGGCCACAGGAACGCTCGCTCTTACACAGTTACTCATTGGCTGTGTGGACGTGGGATGCCCTCGGCCCCTCACCTCTGCCCGAGCCACGCCAGCCCGACCCCAGTGCACGCTTCTGTTGAGGAACTATGGTCAGTGATGAGGGCGAGCCTTCGAAGTCCTCCCCACATGCTGAGCTCAGTGTGCCGTGCTCCCAAGGCCCCCGGAGTCCTACAAGGTGGACGCTGCGTGTCTGTCACAGAGGCAGACGTGCAGCCGTGGCATCGACATCACACGCAGGAGCAGAAGATGCCCTGGCATGTGGTGCCCATGAGCTCAGGCTGCCTGGGGCCGAGGAGCTGTCATGCGTGTGCTGGTGTCTGCATGCAAGGCACCCTCCCACCAGGCCACCAAGGTCACAGCACCTGGGTGGTAAATGCTGTGACATCTGCTTCCCAGGGAACCCTAGGCAGAGCTCCCGGGTGACGTCTGGGGCTGAAACTCACAGCGAAACTGCTTCCCAGTGCTGACAGCCGTGTCCCCACACCTACTTCCAGGAATGCTCCTCTGCCTACACCCTGAGGTCTCCCATGTCTCGCTAACAAGAAGATGCCCCGAGGAGGTGGCTGCAAATGATCATGACAAATAAGTACAGAAATTAGTCTAAGGATCAGCCCCATGGCCTGGTGGTGGAGGCAGCTGGATCTACACGGTTCGAGTCATGGACCAGGGTGGGACCAGCAGTTAGTGTAATGGCTATGCCACTGAACTCCCATGTAGTCGACCGTGGTTCGAGTCCCAGACCCAGTGGATTAAAACTCATGCTGGGCGCATGTGCGTGCGTGCCCAAAATCCCAAGAGGAGAATGGAGGAGAAGGGATTGCGGCGTGGCCATCCCCCCTGGGTGGTGATTTCTCGCTTTCTGTCTCTCTGTCTCTCTCTGTCTTTCTGGCGAGCGCACGCGCCCTGTAGCAAAAACCTCAAAAATAAAAAAAGGGAAAACACACAGGGCACGTCACATTTGTAGGCCCAAAATCCCAAAAGGAGAGAGAGAAGGAGGAGAAGGGGTGGTGGCATGACCATGCCCCCCCGGGGTGGGGGTGCTTTCTCTCTCTCTCTCTCTCTCTTTCTCCAGTGAGCACACATATTCTTTAGCAAATTAAAAAGAAAACACAGCTCTGAGTGTTCTGGAATCTGGACAAAGGGGAGAAGCAGTGAGCTGTCTCACTGTTGACGGCTACTGAAAGGAAAATGTCTAGGGGATAAAGTCTTACCATCCCCTTCACCAACCAGGCCCGAGACCAGCAGAGCCTCAGCCTCAGAGCTTCGGCCCCTAGAAGCTCAGCGGCTTCTACTGACCTTTACTCCTAATAAACATAAAACATAGTGAATTTCAGCTATCCCACTGCTACGACTGTCATCCATCGAGAAGGGAATGAATGACGGGCACTGCCCAGCTCGGCAAGATGGCGGCAGAGCGCAGCAGTCCACGCGCACTCGCTGAGACGCAGACGCCTCGGTGCCGAGAGGCCGGCGACCTCGCGTCCCTCTCAGCAAGTGGGCGGAAGCCAGCTGAAGGACGTGGCATGCTCTGGAAAATAAATAAGTGAAAGCCCAGAGAGGTCACTCTCCCAAGTCCATGCCAGAAAAATGAGTTTGCAAGAGACACTGCTCTTGTTGAAGTATAAATATTGTGAAATTCCTTAAGCTAAGTTAAAACACTCCCCCAACACCAGCTCTACCCTAGAACTTTAAAGAGCGTATGAACGTTTATGAATTATTCTGAATGAATGCCTGACTAACGGTATAAAGACAGGACCCATTTTCTGCTGCATTCATATAAATTTTAATATGTACTTACTACTTATTTGTAAAGTAAATATAACATTTATAAGCCACGTGGGGTCTTCCTGTGGTTTTACATAACTTTTGAAAAATTATGTTACTTATGTTAGTGAAATTTAGATTTGACCATTTCATGTACACACACACACCAATCAAACAGGCAACATTTTGAGTATTAAAAATGTTTTCTGAGCCCATATTGATAGTAAAAAATCTGGATATTTAAGTGTATAATTAGCTCTGTACTTACTCATGTTTTTATTAATTTTATGAATATATGTGCTGACAGAAAAACACTTAGGAACTCTCAGATATTCAGTGGCTAATTTAATTTTCATTTCTAGGGAGTGACATTTAGGTATAAATTGGATTATATGATAGATAAGAGAATCCTTCAGACTCAAAGTTGCATTTCTATCATGGTAAACTGGAGGTAATGAAATATCTCAGCCTGGAAGATTTCTTCTGTAGCAAGCCCAGGAGTCAGCAGTCAGAATGGGAGGGCTAAATTAGGGGACAGTGTGAGACACCTAGATACTGTTTATGGAAAAGGTTCAATCCTGTGAACTTCAAAAGGCACAGTATTAGAAATTGTGAATTTCGCCACTAAGATCAGGAATGAGACAATGATGTCCCTTCTCATCATCTCTTTTCAATGCTGTAGTCCTAGTTGTTACAGCAGAGAGAGAGGACACAGAGATAAAGAGATGGAGAGAGAGGACAGAGATACAGGACAGAGAGGACAGAGATACAGGACAGAGAGGACAGAGATACAGGATAGAGAGAGGACAGAGATACAGGAGAGAGAGGACAGAGATACAGGACAGAGAGGACAGAGATACAGGAGAGAAAGGACAGAGATACCGGATAGAGAGAACAGAGATACAGGATAGAGAGAGGACAGAGATACAGGATAGAGAGGTCAGAGATACAGGACAGAGAGGACAGAGATACAGGAGAGAGAGGACAGAGATACAGGACAGAGAGGACAGAGATACAGGAGAGAGAGGACAGAGATACAGGACAGAGATACAGGACAGAGATACAGGACAGAGAGGACACAGAGGTACACAGATGGACAGAGAACTACAACTGCCCTTTTGTTTATGGTGTGACTCTGTGTATAAACCCAAAAGAATCAACAGAAAAGCTTCAGGAACGTCAGCAAAGCTGCAGGACATGAAGGTTATACACAAAACCCAGTCATACTCCTACACCAGCCACAATACATGGAATTCAAAATGTAAAATGTGCTTCCATTTACATTAGCATCCAAAAAATTAAAGGTCTAGGTATAAAACTAACAAAATACGTAAAGAATCCACAAGTGAAAAACTATGTAACTCTGACAGAAGTAATCAAAAAGAGGGGCCAGCAGGTGGTGTGGTGGTTAAGGTGCTGGATTCCCACATGGTAGCCTGTACTTCAAGTCCTGGACCTGGTGGCTTCAAAATCACACAGGTGCGCACATGTATGTGGCCAAATTCCTGAGAGGAGAACGGAAGAGAAGGAATTGTGGTGTGCCCCCCTCCTAGGGGGGTAATTTCTCGCTTTCCCTTTGTCTTGCTCTCTCCAGCTCTCTCCGGCAAGAGCGCACATCATAAGACCAAAAAACAAACAAACAAACAAAAGACAAATACACACACACACACACACACAATCAAGAAGAATTAAATGAACAAAATGAAATGGAGAGATAAACCATGTTCATGGATAAGAAGATTTAACATTTTCAAGTAATCAGTTCTTCCCAATTTGAGCTATAAATTGGATGTAATCTCAGTAAGCAGCCCTGGAAGTTATTTTGTGATATTGAAACACTTAACTCTAAAGTTTATGGAGAGGCAAAAGCCTCAGAAGGTCAACTCAGTTCTGAAGAAGAGCATAGTTGAAAGAGCAGCACAATATGACTTCAAGACTTCATACGAAGCTACAATAATCAAGGCAGTTTGGTACTGAAGACAAACATATCAAAAGAATGGAATAGAGAGCCCAGAAATAGACACATAGAAATAGAGTCAACTGATCTCTGACAAAGGGACAGAAATAGTCTTTCCCACAAATGGTGCTGGACAACTAAACACCCATATCCAAACAAAGCGTCCAGAAAGAGCTCTCAGGCCTTCACCGAGACTAAAGTCACACTGGCTCACAGGCCGGCCAAAACATGCAGCACCGTGAACTCCGAGTACAGAACAGGACAGCCTGGGTGGCCTTGGGTGTGGCAATTGCGCCTAGCGGTGCTGAGGGTGTGATGAGGGCGGGGTCGTTGATGAGCTGCCAGGCACCAAAGTGCACATCTGCTCGTGGAAGACTGTCATGAGCACGAACCTCCTAGCACACATCTGACGGACCGCTGTGACCTAGCTCCACAAGCACTTGGAATGGCCAAGCTGCTGCACTGACACACCTGGGCCCACGTGGAAGGTCCCAGTTCAGCTCATGGTCTCTCTGGCTGCTGGGTACATGCGTGAGCTATGACCCTGACTGGTCGCAGTTGGGAGATGTGGTGTGACCACCCTGTTGAGGGTACCTCTCTCTCATGGAAGAATACACAAACAAACAAACAAAAAAACCCACCTCAATAATAATAAAACAAATTTAATCACTCATTAAAACATAAGCAAATGTCTGGACAGATTCTCATCAGAGAGGGTGTGCGGGTGGCCAGCAGGCAGATGGCAGCCATTGACATCATGGGCCATCTCGGAGCTGCGTGTGACACACACTGCACACGCCAACCCTGGGTGCTGCAGGGCAGGTGGCGGCAGGACGTGGCCTGTTGCTGACGGGACTGCAAACGGCTCGGCCGTGTGGAGACCGCACTGGACAGTTCTCACAGGCCAACACGAGCTTTCTCCTGACCCCACAGCAGCCTCCTTGGCTCTGACCCACTGTGTGAACCCTGCACCCGGACGTGTGGAGCAGTTCGTTCCACACTGGCCAGCCATGGAGACGCAGCCTTCTTCACCAGGTGCGGGCGTAGAAATATGGCCTGTCGCTAAGTCCTGCCTGTGCTCACAGGCTGAGCTACAAGGCCACGGAAGGGCAGGAGGAGATTCGAACCACTCTGTGTGGCTCCAACTGCTGTGTGTGGAGGGGGACTCATGGGACAGTGAGGGACAGGGTGGGGTCAAGGGGGCACAGCATTTCCAGGGCGGAGAGCTGCTCTGTGTGGACCCAGTGGTGCGTGTGTGTGGTCACATTTGCCAAAACCCCGAAACTGGACAGCACTGTGTGTGAGCCGCGGGGCCCTCACTGGAACCACCGCCCCACTCGGGGGGAACATGTCGCAGGGGTAGGCTGTGGGGGCCAACGGCCCTTCCCGAGGACTAAAGCCTAATTTCTAAGAAAATGAGCTGCACTTTAAGGCACCACGCCAGTGATTCCAGTGTTTTCGTGCACAGAACCAGTTGGAGTTGATCGAAGGGCACACTCGCTCCACAGTCGGGAGCACCCAGGCTGGGAGGGGACAGGCTGGGACGTAGCACGTGAAGGAGCGGATGGCCACAGTGAGTACAGACGCTTAGTGATCTATTCACGGGAGATTCCTATTTCTGCGCATCAGAAAGGGCAGGAAAGAGATTAAACAGGAAAAGTCCATCAGAAATAAATGAATGTTACTTTGAAAAAGAAAGGCAAAATTTTAAAAAGCCGATTTAAGGTAAGTAATCAGGACAAAACAAAAAGAGGACCGGGTGACAGCGGCAGGATTAACAGCGCTCCCTGACGCCACCCTCGCGTTGTCACTACACCCACACAAACATCTATCTGACATGTGTCACGGAAAATGCGTTTGTTTTACACTAACTCCCAGAGTCTGGCTCTGTTGTCAGAAATGTGGCCCAGCACCATGAGATGTGTATCACGCTGGCAGCTGGGTGGGAGGAAGTTCCTGAGCCCAGACCCTGGAGGGAAGGGGAGACCGTCAGGAAGACCCGGCCCGAGGACAGCCTGAGCCATTTGCCTCTGGGCTCCCAGAAATCTCGACCCTGACTGCTTTTTTCAGGAAATAGGGTTGAGTCGTGGCTCCACGAAGTGTGGAGTGGAAAGGGAGCCCTGGCTCCCTGGGAACCGTGGAGGGTCACCTTCAAGGAACGTGGGCACCAAGAAATACGTTACCTCTAGTGACCAGGGGAGGTGAGAGACAGAGACAGAGAGACAGAGAGGGGGTGGGAGAGGGAGGTGGTAATAGAGAGGGGAGGAGGGTGGGCGCTAACCACGAGCATCTATGGAGACACTCGGGTGGAGAGCTCCTGGCAGTGGGAGGCCCAGAGCCCGAGGGGAAGCGTGGCCTGCGCTGCCCCGGGCTCTGCCTGCAGCCGCTCTCCCCAGGATCACTGTACCTCAGCACGTCACACGTGCTGAGCTGAATTTAAACACCGGCGTCACCGGCGACAAGGTGGCTCCTACACCTCTGAGCACCGTCCTCTCAGCCAGGGGAGCCCTGGGCCTGGCATCGATTCACTCACAGTCCAGAGAGTGACCTGGGGTTTCCACCCAAACCACGGCTTCCAGACACCCCACAGGCCTGCCTCCTTCCATCCCCCCGCCCCCCGTCCAGACCTCGAGGGCCTGGAACGAGGCCCACCCGACACACCTGCCCCTTCCTGCAGTCCGATCCCCCCACAGGCTGCTCACTCAGCCACCGAGTGTCCACGCAGCCCTTCTGTAGGCAACGTTAATGAACTTGAAGTTTAAAATGTACTTGCGATGAAATTCAAAGTGCCAGTCGGTGATCACCCGACGACCTCACACGCAGCTTGTCTGGCTGGGACCCATGCATCTGGGAAAAGCAGGGTTTTATCTTTTGTGATTTCCTCTTAATTTCCCACGAGACACATTTCATTCCTATCAGGAAGTAAACTTGAAAGTATTAGCCTACACTGCAAGGACCGAAACTTGATCAAAACAAAGGCCTGACTTGCTGCGTGTTCGACAGTCCGCACACTTTCCCTCTAATACAATCGGGTTCCACTCACAAACTGAGACTCATTCATTGATTGACTGATTGATTTAGGAGAGGTTTTTGCTATAGGGCGCATGCACTCGCCAGGAAGACAGAGAGGGACAGAGAGGCAGAAAGCGAGAAATCACCCCCCAGGGGGATAGCCACGCCGCAATCCCTTCTCCTCCAATCTCCTCTCGGGATCTTGGGCACACATGCACGCGTACCTGCGCCCGGAGTGAGTGTGAGTCACTGGGTCTGGGACTCGAACTGCAGTCGACTACATGGGAGTCCAGCGACATAGCCATTACGCTAACTGCTGGTCCTGAGACTGATTTATTTTTTAAATCCTTCATAGCTGAAATCATTTCACAAAGCAAAGATGAAAATGGAATAGACATATCTAATCTTTTTGGAAATTTATTTTTTAAGGAGAAAAATGACCAAAGAAATCAGATTTGACATTTATACTTTTCAATTCTGTAGAACACTTAATCCCACTAGAGGAAAGTGATACTTACTTTCAGTTACAAAGGAACAAAATTGCAACAGCGCATTATAAATCTCAGTTCTCTGCGCTGGATGTTAGATACATCTTGGATACTTCAGCAGAAACCATGGCCCTTGGAATGGGCTCTGCACACTTGCCCTCACACAAGTGTGAGCAGCTTCTTCACTTAGGACTCTCACTGGCTAAGCAGGTAAGGCTCACCACACTCCAGTCCTCTGCCAGCGAGTGCCCAGAAAGGCCCGTGCAAGGCCCGCGTGCTGGACATGGACACTCCGGGCTGGTCTGACCGACGCCGACAGCATCACAGAGCTCAGTAGAACACGCGTGCTTAGGGCAGCCTCCATCTGCGTGTGGAGCTGGTGGGCCAGCATGACAGGCGTGTTCACACAGTCCCAGAAGCTTGTGCGTTTCCGGACTGAGGCCGACTCCTGGGAGTCGGCCCAGCGACACCCTGAGCAAACACCTGCTGGCACCTCATGTGCAGATTTCCCCAGACGGAGACGAAGAAGCACAGGGTATGTCGGCTGACAATTCTAGGTCATTTTTTAGAATGACAATGCATACAACTAGGCGTCCCTGTGGATGGAAATTATTTAAAATGTCAAGATCGTAATAGGGGTCTGTGATCACTTAAGAGCGAGACCTCACCCTCGCTGTGATAGCCCTGGAAGACGGCGTGGCTGCTTCTCACGTGTCCGTCGAGTGTCCTCTGTCAGGGTAAGATGTCACGTGGCTCCGAGGCCCTTGCGGTCGGCAGTGTCACACCTGGTCCGTGGTGCGTGTCAGGCTGGGGATGTTTCTCAGTGTGTGGGAGACCAGGTTCTCCTGCAAGAACTCCCAATACCTCTCGGCCTTTCCAGTGCTCGCGATTCGTGAAAGTTAATTCTTTCATGCCTCTGAGCCATCGCCTCACAGCACCGACAGCCGGGAGGAGCACGTAGTTCCGTGCCTAGAACACCGGGGCTGGGACCAGCCTGACCCCGTCAGAGCAGGCCTGGCTGTGCAGAGCACGGCTCGGCCCCTTAGCTGCGCTGAACGCTGTGTCAGAAAGGCTGCACTCCGTATCGACCCTCGGGGCTGACGACAGAGGCCCGTACTTCCTACAGAAAGTTCACAAAGCAGGCAGAGAGAAGACAGACAGGAGGAAACACGTTCTAAGACAGCGAAGAGCAGGCCTGAGCACATGCAGGACCGACCCGGTGACATGGGTTTGCAAGTCCCCCGCACCAACCGTGTCCTCGATCCCCAGAGGCGGTTAAGGCGTGTGTGCAGACCCCAGGCGGGAGGACTCGCGAGCTGCCACTCCCAAGAGAGCACCAGGGCTCGAGCTTGGCGTGCGGCTCCGCCATCTTTCGGGCCCTCCTTTCTCAGGCCCGTCTGGCCCCAGGAGCAGGTCAGGAAACCCGCGGTGAGCCTGAGACGCCACTTCTTACACGGCAGCCTGAACGGCCTCAGCGTCCATGTGGCAGCACCGAGACGGCACCTCCGGCAGCCAGGCCCTGTCCATCTGGCCAAGTTGGGCCTCCGTCCGGCCGCTGCTGGCTCGGACTGGGGCTCAGGCCTCGCTCGGGCTGGCGCTGGGAGTGGGAGTCGGGCTGCCCACGGTCGAAAGTGGGACTCTGCTGCGTTTTCTCAGCAGAGGGCCCAAGGCACTTAGCTGCCACACCCTAGAAAAGGGCAACACTTGGGTGAGCTTCCTGCGCTTGCGTAAAGCGGCCATCACTGGTGATTCCTGAGGCAGAAGAACGAGGGCAGGAGCTGGACTTCGGGGAGCACAGGGAGAGAGCAGCCGAGGGTGTTTAGTCTCAGTCAGCCCAGCTTCAGGAGAAGAACACTCCAGCTATTAAATCCAAATTCCTCTGAGCTCTCTTCCCAGTCCTTCTCCAAGCTCCCAGGGCTCGCAGCACTGGCCGGAGGTCCTGCCTCCCTGCACAGCGCTTCGCCAGACCGCCCTCCCACGCCCTGCCTCCTGCCACGGCACTGACATGGGGACCTGGGGCAGTCACAGCACCGGTCCCGCAGGGCTGGCCGCTCGGTCTGGAGAAACACACTGGGCGAGCACACGTGCAGCCCTGAAGGGAGGGGGCGGGAGGGGCGGGTCACCAGGTGGGCTGCCTGTCTCTCTGGCAGTGCATGTGCCTCTGGCAGATTCAAACAAAACCAAGCAGACAAAGTTAAATATAACGGAAGGGCATACGTAAGCCTCCAGCACCTACAGCAGAAGCTCCACGGGCAGCGTGCCCTCCCACCCCATGCCCGCCCTCCGACCCCGTGCCCACCCTCTGCCTCCCCGCCTGCGAGCCACAGCGCTCAGCACACGGTTCCCTGGGGTGCCTTCAGTTCTCACCCACGCCTCTGCTGCTTTCAAAGCGAGAAGCTCACATTTCCAGGACTTCCCTGCGAATCATGGGACGCCCCAGCCCCAACCCATGAGTCTCAGATATAATCTTTCTCACCGCGATGCTGTTCTACAGCAGACCCTGAAGCACACTGCACTTGACACGCCAAATACTGCGACGTTTCCTGAGCCCACACAGCCTGGTCTACTCACACGGCCACAAGCAGGTCACCGAGCACACCACACAGAAGTGTGTGGCCGTGTGACAGTGACCTCGCGGCGTTATCCAGGACCATGGCAAAGTCATGGCCACCACGGCACACAGTTTCGGAGTTAGGCTGGCTCAGACGTTCCTGGGTCAACCCGACCTGGCTCACAGCAAAGGGGGTATGGGGATCCCCAGCACAGAAGCCAAAGGAGCCGAGGCGCAGCGAGGTCAGGACTTCTCTCCGACACAGAGGGACACGGTGATGCAGAGGGTTACACTGCTGCACATCAGTACTAGGCAGCACAGATTCTAAACATGTATTAAGAATGTAACGTAATAAAGAACAATTACACGTAAACCCTGTATAAATTACATATAAAATGTGGAATGATTATTAATACATACTGATAATGAAGCAATTACTAAGAATGAAACTAAACACTCCTTAGCATTCTCTTTGAGTTTATTCATTGGTTTCTTTCATGGGGACAGGGCCCTCAGCAGGGTCTCACCATGTCGTGGTCCTTCCCCAGACCTCCAGCCAGCCAGGATCACGGGGTGCCAGGCCTTCCAGGTGGCTCTGGCTCTCCCAGGCGTGTCCTGCCCGGGCCCTGCAGCTGGGCCTGCTCTGTCACTGCTAAGCAATCCTCTCCTGTTCGCTGCCCACGGGTTGGGGATGACCGGTCTCTGGTCTGGGAAGTGTGAACAGGGCAGGGCACTAACCTGGTGGGCAGCCGGCAGGAGCTCAGCACGGTGCAGGCTGGAGGCCTCAGCTCCTCTCCACCTGGGAGCCCCAGGGCTTCCCCACAGAACCACACAACAGGTGTCCTAAATGGCTGCCAGGTGGCCATGGGTGGCCTCAGAAGTCACCTCTACATTACCCCGGTGGGCGGTAAGCTTGGGGCGAGCTCCGCCCTCCTCCAGTCCCCACCAGTCACGCAACTGCACGTGGGTGTCAGTCCCTCCTGGCGCTCACTGGCAGCATGCATGCACGTGTGTCTCCTGACCCCTCAAGCCAGGCTTCAAAAGCAACCTCCTGTGAAGGCAATGCTGATCCTTCGGCTGGGTCTGGATGATACAACTCCCTCATCTGAACCTCCTCGATGGGACGAGACCCCACCAAGGAAGTCCTGCATGGAGAACCCACACTCTTCCCGACCACATGGGTGTACCAGGAGGCAGGGCCATAAATAAAGCTGATCTCGGGCGTTCTTCCACGAGGTTGCCACTTGCTCTGCCTCAAAGGAGCATGGGAACACCACGAGCCCTTCATGTGTACCAGGTGGCCACACGCCATGGCCATGTGTCAGGGAGCCAGTCAGGCGGCACAAGTCAGAGCATGCCCACTCCGTAACCTGGAACCATGTGGGGCTGCACCGGCTGTCTGCTCTCCAGCAGGGTGCAGGGAGAGGGCACCGCGGCCCGCACCTCTGAGACAGCCGTTCACACGTGCACACCCATGCCCCACGGGCCTGAGATTCCTAAATGTCTACACTGCAGCTCACAGAGCTGGGGTGCTCTGATTAATGCTGTGTTAGCAACCACCCTCACAAAGTCTATGTTTACAGCTTAAATTCCTGTTTCACTTAGTTTTTAAAGAATTATTTTATTTAGTTTTATTTATTATTATTAATATTTTTAATTTGCTCAGTGAGATAGGGGGGTGGGAGTGAGAAAGCAAGCTGTCAGGTCCAGATCTTGAACTGCGGTCGGCCATGTGGGAGTCCAGAGCCTTAACCACCATGCCATCTGCCAGCCCTCCCGTTTTTCTTATTAATAAAGCAAAACTTAGTCTTCTGCAGGTAAGTGCCCTTAACGAGACAGACTGCACGTAAGAGATGTGATTCGGCCTGTGGTTACGGAACGGCTAGTGCGATCTGGTTTTGAATTTACCCCACATCAATACGCTTCACACCAGTCCAGCGGAGGGCACCTCACACGTTACCATCAACAGATAACCGTCCGTTCCTGTGTCCCAGAGGGTCTGGCCCTATTTTTCCCCTAGTTCCATTCCTCTCAGTCTCCCCTGTCGCCCCCCTCTCCCCACACTGTCCCCAGTGTTCGTGACCATTTTCCACACTCCCACATCTCCTAATCTTCCCAGTCGGAATGGCGAGGATGAAAGAAACAAAAAACAGGAAGTGTTGGGTCTTTTGCTTTTAATACGGAGTTTTCCTACAAAACCCTTTGCTTACTGGAAAAGCATCAAAGCACGTCGAGTTTCAGCCTGAGACTGTGCAAATGTCTTGATACATTCGAGCCTGTTTCCTCACCCACGAACCGTGTTCTCAGGACCTGGTTTTCGCAGCCGGCACGATACTTCGCTGTTCGGAGGGGACGGTGAAAGCCACCAGTGCCCCTCACAGGGCGGTGCGGGCTGACCTGCTGGCATGGGGCAGACCGTGGGGCCCTGGTCACCTGGTGCCATTGGCTCCGTGCCTTCCCTGCTGCTGCCTCGGGACCCGATCGATAGGATCAACGGCCGAGCTGCCCAAGGGTGGTTTGTACCAGTTCACACTTCACCGGGAAAGAACGCACGTGCCTGCCTGCCAACACCTCCTTTGCTGGGTGTGACCAACACTCTCGTCTTTGCAAACCCGAATACCTAGTTTATTTCATATATGCATCTATTGTCTTAAGTTCATCCACTCACTTCTTCTTGGGGGCAGAGCACCTCTCTGGTCCTCATGCCGAGATCCAGGCCCAGCCTCTGAGCCAGGCTCATGGCTCAGCATCTGGACAGACTCAGGACTTGACCGGGGCCCTCTGGGCTCAACGTCGCAATCCTGCCTTGAGGGGCAGTGAGGTGGCCGTCTGGTCTCTCACGGTGACCGTATGTTATTAACTGAGCTGCTCTGTAGATCCTACCGCACAGATTAAGATTTATAACTGGCTCTGTTTTCCCTTGTCAGAGGGCACATGTATTTGCTAGAGAGAGAGACAGAGAGAGACAGACAGAGAGACAGAGAGGAAGGCAGCCCTGTAGGGTGTGGATACACTGCAGTCCCATCTCCCCATGGCTCCGTCTGCTGGGATTCGGGGCACACATTGGCCAGCATGTCTTCCAAGGGGCCTGGACCGGGATTCTACCGCACTAGGCCATGGGCCTGGCAAGCTTTTCCGAAGTCATCTTTTGTCAGAGACTGGGAACCTAATACGGTAACTGCAGGGAACGGCCTTTCAGAACACCACGCCTCCTCCCCAACGCATGGCAAATGTGCCGTGTGTGCGCGGGGTCTCCTGTCGCCCTGCAGTGGACGTCCAAAGCCCGTGGGGCGAGTTCCGCACACGTCTGACTGCATGCAGAGAACGCCATGCTTCCCGTCGCTATCACACACGTGTTTGCAGCCATGTTTGCGGCAGGCCCTTCATTAAGTCCCTACCGACAGCCTTCTGTTTTCACAGCTTTCCCAGGCTTATCGACAACACTCAGGCTGCAGAGCACGGGTACCCTGACTGGGCCTGGCGTTCCTTCGATCCCACGCCCAACAGAGAGAACACCCCTTCTTTTCTTCTGCGTTTAAAGTCTAAGCGAGCGCCTCCTCACGTGTTCTCAGCTGGCTGACTCCCAGGAGCTTGCGTTCCATGACGCGGCCATCCCTTACTCACGCCCCACCTGAGAGGACCAGAAGCCACCCCTGCAGCCGGCCTGCCCCCCTTCCCAACCCGAAACGGGAAGGGCAGGGACAGGGCCATAACAGGTCCAGCTGGAGTCGGGGCAGCGGCGTGGTGGTTAAGGCACTGGCCTTCCACATGGCCAGACGCAGGTCAAGACCTGACCTGGAGGCTTCAAAATCACGCTAGGCACATATGCAAGTGTGCCAGAACCCTGCGAGGAGACTGTAGGAGAAAGGCCTGTGGTGTGGCCATGCCCTCTGGGGGGAGCTCTCGCTTTCCCTCTCCCTGCTGTCCGTTTCTGTTCGGCTAGTGCGCACACGCTACGGCAAAGCCTAAACGTGTGTGTGTGTATTTCAGGTACGTGCTGTCTATAACATGTCCCGTGTGTGTCATGTACACATCGTTATTTACAACATGCCCCATTGTGTCATCGTTTATAACATGTCCTGCATGTATCATGTACACGTTGTCTATAACATGCCCATGTGTATCGTGTGTCACTGACTATAACATGTCTTGTGTGTGTCATGTACACGTCCTTGTCTATAACATGTCCCATGCATGTCACACATGCATTCATGTCTGTAACATGGCCCATGCATGTCACACGTGTGTCTTTGTCTATAACATATCCCATGTGTGTCATGCACGTGTTGTCATCTATAACATGTCCCATGCATGTAATGTACATGTACTTGACTATAACATGCCCCATGCATGTCACATGTGTGTTCGTGTCTATAACATGTCCATGTATGTTGCATGTGTGTCTTTGTCTATAACATGTCCTGTGAGTGTCATGTGTAGCATCCATGTCTATAACATGGCACATGTGTGTCACAGGTGTCCATGTCTATAACATGTCCTGTGCATATCATGTGTGCATTCGTGTCTGTAACATATCATGTGTGTCACATGTGCTTCCATGTCTATAACATGTCACATATGTGCCACACATGCATGTTATGTGTCTATAACATGTCCCGTGCATGTCCCGTACACATTGTCTATAACATGTGCCGTGTGTGCCACACAAGCATCCTTGTCCATAACATGTCCCATGCATGTCACACGTGTGTCTGTGTCTACAATGTGTCCCATTACAGGGAAGCACAACCCCGACACACTGGGCTGCAAGCCCTAGTCTCACCTCTGTCTTCTCAGAGCTCCATGCTTCCCAGCGGGCTCACACGTGGCCGACAGGCAGCCACCTGCCCTCATTAACACCCGTTTGCTGTCCCCCCACGGACACTCGCTGTGCCAGCCTGTGGCCTGCTGATTAAGGAGTCTGGATCCCACATGGTCAACTGTACGATTCGAGTCCTGGAGCCCGCAGCCTGAGAGACACACAGGAGTGTGCATTGCCCAAAACCCCAGGAGAGGGAGAGACGGAGAAGGCACCGCAGAGCGGCCTGCTCCCTGGGGTGCTGTCTAGTTCTCTTTCTCTCTCATCTCCCGTCTCTCTCTGGTGAATGCCCATGCCTTCTGGCAAAAATTAGTAAAAAGTCTTAGGGAGATCTTGATAGCATGTTTCAGTGCCTTTTTTTAATAATTATTTTTTCTTTAATTTTATTTATTCATTCATTTATTTTAATTTGACTAAAAGAGAGACACATACACACAGAGAAAGAGAGCGAGCGGAAAGTGAGAAAGCAAGCCACCAGGTCCGGGACTCAAACTGAGGCTGACCATGTGGGAGTGTCCAGTGCCTTGACCACCACGCCACCTGCTGGTCCCCAGATAGCATGTTTCAAAGCAGAAAGGCCTGGATATTTATTTTGTTAATAGCATTACATTTTTCAGAAAAAGCCCACCGGTTAAACCATTGTTTTTCTTCTTCAACAAAAGAAAGCTCCCATCCAGGAAAAAAAGAAGAAGAAAAAAGAAGCATGCAAGAGAAGGTGTGTTAATGACTGGACAAGAGGAGGCAGGAACGCCTGGGTCGGTCCACATCTGCCCCACACCGAGTTACCCGTTACCCACTTAAGGGCCCGCACAGACACACCTGGCGAGGCGGGCAAGGGCCGAGGCCACCACTTTCCCAACACCCCCGCTGGTCCGCTGCCACTAGGTGCCCAGTGGCTGCCTGACAGCCGCTGACGAGCTGCAGCTGCAGGAGTGACCCCTCCTGGGAAAATCACCTTCCAGACCCTTCTTCAGAGAGAGGCCGCTGAAGTCCTGAGAGACAGGGCAGCTCCTCGGGGCCTGCCGAGGAGGGGGCCTGCGAGCGCTCTCCTCCAGGGGACCCGACCTGGGCAGTGGGCTGGGCCGTGGGACGTCTTGCGGGGAGACCAGTGTCCATTCCTTCCATAAGAAGACACAGCCTACCCCCCCACCCCCACTCAGACCAACTGTGAGGCTTTGCAGAGAAAGGTCTGAGGACAGGGCACGGCGGGAGGGGTCCATCTGCCCCTGGAGCTCCGTGCACCTCCCGACAGCGAGGCACAGGCCACACTGTGCCATCTGCCTCTCAGAGTGAGGTTGGGAGGGGCTCGAGAAATCAGTGGAGAAAATGGCAAGTTCTATTCTCAGGAGGACACACTGGGACACATAGAAAGTAAAGTAACCCGACTTCCCCCTCCCCGCGCAAGAGAAGGGCTGGGCGAGTTCATCGGAACTCCAGGGATCTCGGGAAGCTGCATGTGGCAGGCAGTGTGAGCGCCAGAGACACCGAGGGGCATGCACCAGTGCCACGCCAGCCCGCCCCCCGCCACGCCGGCCTGCTCCCCACCACGCTGGCCTGAACACCACCACGCCGGCCCACCCCCTGCCACACCGGCCTGAACACCACCATGCCCTGAACACCACCACGCCGGCCCGTCCCCCACCACGCTGGCCTGTCCCTGTCTCCTGCAATGTCTGTCTCCCGCCCCAAACAGAAGGCTCTCCAGTGCCCAGCCTCTCCTCATCCGTGATCGAGCCTGTTCACCACAGAGAATTTAAACAAACGGCATTTTCAAAAGGGAAAACAAGCACCCATTTTCAAGGTAGGAGGTCAGTATGAGAAATCCCTAGGATGAGATTCCTAAGGTGGTCAGGCTACTTTCTTTTTTTTAGAGAGGTTTTCGCTATAGGGTGCATGTGCTCACCAGACAGACAGAGAGAGACAGAGAGACAGAAAGCGAGAAATCACCCCACAGGGGGGATGGCCACGCTGCAATCCCTTCTCCTCCAGTCTCCTCTCGGGATCTTGGGCACGCACGCACACGCGCCTGGCGTGAGTTTTAAGCCACCGGGTCCGGGACGCGAACTGCGGTCAACTACATGGGAGTCCAGCAACATAGCCTTTACGCTAACTGCTGGTCCCCCAGGCTACTTTCTTAATTGCTCCGTGTACCATGTTGAAGAGAAGCTCCAGAAGAAGAAAGGCAGACTCAGTGGACTCTGTCACCTTCTAAAGGGGCAAAACTCAACATTTCTGCACACCAGTTCTCCTCGCTTCTGCACGAGCGACAGAGCACCAGGAGAGGTGACAAGTCCTGCTTTCCCAGCTCTCCTCCTCCACAGGCTGGAGGCCTGGCGTCCGGTGTGCGCAGGGCAGGATGCGAGCCTCCCCCACGGGGAGCATTTCCTCTTTAAGGAGGTGCAACTGCTCATTTAAAATACCAAACGCTACATCGTATTTACCTGAAAGCTGAGAACCCTCCTTTTCAGAAATACACTTCAGTGCTCAGACCGGAGGAGTCCTTCCAGGTGGTGACCATTCCCTGGACCAGAGCCGACACCCAGCGATGAGGGAAAAGTGACCGTGCCCACGCACCCTCTCCATTTGGCTGTGGGAGAGAAGACTGCATCACACCACCAAAAGGCCTGCTTGCCACAGAGGGAAGCCGCGGCACAGACCACCATCAAGGCCGCATGGCGTCCGTCTGCACTGACCGAAGACACACCAGCCCGCTGCACCCTGCCCTGCCAGGCCCTGTCCCAGCCTCCAACTGCGGGTGAGTCCCCACTGCACACACCCGTGTGGAGACAGGTGCACGCCCACGGCTTTCAGATCCAGGCACCTTCGCAGGTTCTCACAAGCCTGGCACGCCCTATCACCCATGGCATCTGCACGGGCCATGGAGCACTCGCTTGTGCACTGAGGCACAGCCTTGCACATGTCTACACCCACCTGCCCGGGTGTTCTGGGCTGACTCAGGCAGTGTCCCTCCCCTGTGCAGTGTGAGGTTGCCCGAGCTGTGAAGGCACCTGAGCCTGCATTAGAGCTCAGAAGCGTGAGTCCAGGTGGGGCACAGAGCAGGGATCCTGCAGGACAGCTTCGCGCACCCTCTCATTCCCTGCTCCCCTGCCATGGGGCCACGGTGTGAGGTGTCCCCGTGCTCTCCCCATGGACATGCAATGTGCGTGGGGGCCCTGGACTTGGCCTTTGAACAGCACCGCCGTGCCATGGAAGTGGCTGGTGGCCTGTCACACACAAGCTTGTCTCACGTGCGATGCTTTGCTGCAACATATGTGATGCACCAGACAGCAATGTCGATATGTGAAAAAATGCACACCCCTGCAAGTGTAGTATTTTAACACCTGTGTACCCCTCGGGCCTAGATGGGTGGTCTTCTGCACCCCACGCTGGAGAGTATCACTGCAGAGGAAGCTGCGAGTGAAAAGCCCAGTTGAGTCGGAAGCCTCTGCAGTCCTCTCTTCAGTAGGGGAGCAGGGCTCTCTCTCTCCTGGGTCAGGCTCAGGCAGGTGGCGAGCGACACATCAGGGAAGGCTCAAGGCCGGCTGTGCTCTTCCAGGGTGAGTGTCAGAGCCAGCGTGTGCCAGGGCAGGGAGAAGAGCCGTCTGTGAGGAGGTGCCACAGCTGCTGCCTGTCCCTCACCCCAGACGCAGAGCCCAGCCACGTGTGTGCTCACGTGGCAGCAGAGCGACAAGCAGGACGAGGCTGGGGGGACAGGACCGAGGGCGTTCCAGGTGGGAGGGAGAGGAGGCGGCAGACGGAGAGCACCTGCCAGGAGAGTGGAGGACAAGACACCTGGGCTCTGAACTCCACGGTCCAGGCAGTGAGACAAGGCTGGCTCCCATCTGCCGAGGGGTCGCTGTGACGGTGACTTTAAGAAACACGAAGGACGCATGACCTCACCTGCACGATGTCTCCAAATCAGTCAGATTCATAAACGAGGCAGGAACGGCAGTGGCGCCAGGGCTGGGGGAGGAAGGGGCAGTGGGTGGCGTGGGGTTTCCGTCCAGCTGGGTGTGAGCGTGATTGCGGGGCAGCACAGCTCCTGCAGGCACCTCTACAGGGCTGAGAGAGACGGGCAGTCTCCGAGTGACCCAGCGAACGACGCCAGGCCACCACGGCCAAGGCTCCTCTTTCACTCAGTTCTAAGCTCCATGACTTTTGAAAAAGCAGTATTTGAATAATCAGAAATAACAAATGTCATCAAGAGCAAGGGTAGATGCAGGAGTGACACGTTAGAACTGGGAGGCCCTGGGGGCCTAAAGACCAGCAGGTGCTTGGGCCACACATGGGCCAGAGGGTGGAGACGAGTGGGGCCTGAAGGCTGGGTGTGATGCTCGCTCGGAGCTCACCACGGGAGGTGGTTCATGCTTTCTTCTTAGGTTTTTGCCATAGGGTGCATATGCTTGCTGCAGAGAAACAGAGAGGGGGAAAGTAAAAAGCTGCCACCCAGGGAGGATGGTCATGCTGCAGTCCCTTTTATCCGTTCTCCCCCTGGGATTTTTGGGCATGCACATGCACCCAGCATGATTTTCAAGCTGACGGATCTGGGACTCAAACCACACAGCCAACATGTAGGATCCAGCACCTTAACCACCTCTCCACCTGCTGGCCCCTGCAATCAGACTGTATGTAGAAAATAAAACTGACCTCGGTTTGAGAACACTCTCTTATATAATTACAGTATGTAAATACTTGCCGTCACTCATTCGTCGGCTCACTATCAATTACCTGTCACATACCAGAATTAGCTCATCTCATTCTCATTGAGATGAAATATTTCTCATTTTGGGAACCAACAGTTGGCGTAACAGCTATGTCGCTGGACTCCCATGTAGTCGACCATAGTTTGAGTCCTGGACCTGGTGGTTTAAACTCACACCAGATGCATGTGTGTGCGTGCCCAGGATCCCAAGAGGAGAATAGAGGAGAAGGGACTGCGGCGTGGCCAGCCCCCCTGGGAGGGTGATTTCTCGCTTTCTATCTCTCTGTCTCTCTGTGTCTTTATGGCAAGCACACGCCCTATGTCCCGACCCGGGGGGACAGCCGAACAGGTTTCCTGAGTGAAGGAGTGAGAGCCGGGACAAGCGGCGTAGTGTTACAGCATGGAGACGACAGCGTCGTCCGTTTATTGTGGGCAGCACGGTACAGCACAGAGACGATGCAGTGTCACAGCCCTTAAGGGTCACGTCGTCTACTGTGAGCAGCACGGAGACAACGCGGTGTCACAACTCTTCAGGGTCGTCCGGAGACGATGTAGTGTTACAGCTCTTCAGGGTCTCCCGGGTTGTCTGGAGACTACGCGGTGTTTCAGCTCTTCAGGCTCTTCAGTGGTCGTCTTCCTGGTCGTCGTTGTCTTCCTGGTCGTCTGTCAATTATGGGCCAGAGATCGTGCATATATACACATTGGTGGGCCGTGATTGGTTGAATGAAGGATAGCAAAAGGTAGGTTATGATTGGTTGCTTTGTGGACCAATCATGAGGTACCCGGATATGCAAATCTGAGGGATTCTAAGCTCACCGATTTGCTATGTGAAGTGGCCAATCAGAGCGTGGTGTTGAAGGTGAGGTTTTTTTTTGAAGGGGAGCCAGTTGTGGCCTTTGTAATTGCTCTCTGAGCCTAAGGTGGCAATAGGAAGAGATGGCAATAGGAAGAGACTCATGAAAAATGGCCTCCGCAGACTCGCTGGTGCACAGCCTCCCACAGCCCTATAGCAAAAACATCTCAAAAATGTTTTTCTCGTTTTGTTATTTAGATTGTTCAATTAATGAGTTGGCTATATAGAGTCTGGTTTAATATAAAAACATAGCCACATGTGTGACACATAATATAAACTGTCTTTTCTAGGAATTTAGAAACAAATTTCCTCCTCTCACACATTTATAGATTGGCAATCAGAACATTAATGTTGTCAAACTGAACCAGGAGAAATGCAATACTGTCCAAAACTGATTCCATAAAAATCTCTGAGCAAACAGCTAAGTTTATTTCACACTACAGGATTTTAAAAATGTGCTGATCTAATGGGAACCACAAAGAAAAAGCTGCAGGAATAGCTGTGAAGTAAACTTGAGGTGTGAATCTAAAACCTGCAAAACTGTCCATAGCTTTAAATAGGCTGCAGGTTGCAAAGTAACTAAGGGTTTATTATACAGAAAGCTACCTTCAGCCCACCTCTGAGTACCTGAACACCGTCATCTATTTTGGTACCTTAATCTCCCAGGAGAAGTAACTTCCAGTCGAGTACCTTTCCGCACGTCCTGCCAGCAGCCCAGCAGCGTAGAAGCATGGGTGTGGGCGCGGGACGGGGCCACCGTGCACTGGGACGCACACGGAGAACAGAAAGGGCTGTCCTTCTGGCACCAGAACATAAATTACAGAAACTTCTTCTCTTTCTTTGGATGGGCATGAAGTCTCAGGATCATGGCTCTTATTTCAACAAATCAACTTTGGGAAACAAAAACTGGTCTTGTTGATACGCCATACCTTGGGCCAGCAGGTGGCATGGTGGTTAAGGTGCAGGATTCGCACATGGCCGGCCACAATTTGAGCCCAAGACCCGGTGGCTTGAAAATTACACCAGGTGTTTGTGTGCCCAGAAATCCCAGGAGGAGAAGAGAAGAGAGGCGATTGTGGCGTGACCAACTCCCCTTGTGGGGGGTCTTCTCACTTTGCTTCTCTCTGTTTCCCTCCATATCTCTCCAGTGAGTGCAGCACCCTATGCCAAAGACCCTAAAAAGCAAATAGAATAGAATAAATATGGCAGACCTGGTAAAATCCAGTGTACATTTTCTATTCATTCCTCTGTTCAGAAATGAAAACTTGTGGGTAAGTCGAACGAGCGGGTCCTGAGTTTTCAAATGCGGTGAGAGTCCCTGAATTGCCATGGCCCCACTTGGAGCACACTCATTACCTATGTACTTTATGTTTACGAGAAAGGGTGGGAAAGCTTACAAGTACTGCTCAGTTTTAGACACAGCGGACAGAAGCTTGATCCACAGGGAAGTTAAACATAATTTTGAAAATCAGTATTTTTTTAAGAGAGATTTTTGCTATAGGGTGCATGCACTTGCCAGACAGAGAGACAAAAAGCAAGAAATCACCCCCCAGGGGAGATGGACACGCTGCAATCCCTTCTTCTCCATTCTTCTCTTGGAATCTTGGGCATGCACGCACACACACACATCGGCATGAGTTTGAAGCCGCAAGTCTGGGATTTGAACCACAGTCAACCATGTGGGAGTCCAGCGATGTAACCATTACTCCATCTGCTGGTCCCGAAGATCGGTATTTCTACCTGGCTGAGAAAAGTGGGGGGCCTAAGGACAGCACGGCAGGGCCTGCTGGGGGTTCGCTCAGCTGGTCTCAGCAGTGGACACTCCAGGCTGCCGGGCCAGCAGTGGGGAGGGGCCTGTGGACAGGGAAAACAGCAGATATGACCAGCAGTATCCCCACGGGAGGCTGGGAGGCTTGCTGGTCCTGGGGTCAGGGGAGCAGGCAGGAAGGGGTCGGGGTGGTATCGGAAACCTTCCGGGAAGGCGGACGTGGGCAAAAGCACTCACGGATAGACCTGAAGCTCGGCCCTCACTGCACCCGGGTCTGTGCTGCGGGAGACGGGCCTTCCCCAAGGCCCGCTGTGTGGCCTGCATCTGGCAGACCCAGGGCAGACCCAGGGCGGAATGTGAAGGAATCACAACCATGGAGGCCAATTCCCCACACACGTTTCAGTGAATAAATAAATACATGCTCAACTCTGCACATCTGCCACGTCTGTGCTATCCCCCGGGATGGCCTGGATTCAGAGTCTGTTATCTGTTATCTGTCTGTATTTGCCCAAACCTGCATCTGTGCACACCTCCTGTCAGAAGGATGTACATACGGTTTCCATATTGTGATCCTTTCACTAGACAATGAAAGAAGCCGGTTTTAACTTAAAAGCAAATCTTTTATTATTTTTTTTTTTGAGAAGTTTTTGCTATAGGGCGCGTGCGCTTGCCGGACAGACAGAGAGAGACAGAGAGACAGAAAGCGAGAAATCACCCCCCAGGGGGGATGGCCACGCCATAATCCTCTCTCCTCCATTCTCCTCTCGGGATCTTGGGCACGCACGCACACGCGCCCGGCGTGAGTTTTAAGCCACCGGGTCCGGGATGTGAACCGCGGTCAACTACGTGGGAGTCCAGCGACATAGCCATTACGCCAACTGCTGGTCCCAAAAAGCAAATCTTGATCAGAACCTACATCCACATAAACCTGTCCTCGCGTAGCCAACGGAACACATGTGCTGTCTCCATGGGACTGCTCGCCGCACGGGGACAGCCGCCCTTCTGAGAATGTGTCCTAACCCAAGGACACGGTGCCCTGCCTGCTCCTGCCCCGGCAGCTAGAGGGTCAGACCCCAGTCTCCCTGCCCTTCCCCGCACACGCGAACTGGTGGTGACAACACGGCGTCAGCCTAACTTCGAATTGCTGCTTCCCTCTACTGCACCCTCGCCTAATTTTATTGTGTTGTACTTAATGTAGTTTTGAAAATTACTTCAAATCTTCTTTGGAAGAAGGTGTGCAGGTGTTTCAACATAAGGGCAGATGTTGTCCTGGATACAGGATAAATACCACAGAAGAGGAGAGTTGCCCAAGGTGCTAACAGGAAAACAGCCCACACAGCCCCGGCCGGGCTGAGAACCGCCTGCTGGCTCCACAGGCTGCAGACCTTTCTGGCAGGAGGGTGGCGGTTGGCAGCCAGCCATGGTCCAGGAGATGAGTGGTCAGTGCTGCCGGCGGGGAGGAGACTATTGAGGAAAGGCGTTCCCCTCCCGTCACCACGCTCCCGCATGAACAACACCAGCTCTTCCACCAGGACCAGATGCGCAGGCGTGAGCCCTGGTGAGAACACGGCGTGAAGCGGGTAGACACGCAGGTCCTTCCCAGCTCCTCCCCAGTTCCTGCCCCTCACACATGCTTCTGCGTGAACGCCCGGCCCGGCTTTGCTAGGACAGTCTCTCGTACAGAACGGCTCTGGGGCCAGACTGAGGGTTTGAATCCCAGCTCCAGTCCTACCGGCCACGCAGCTCGGGCAGGTGGCACAGGGACGCCATGCCCACTGCACACGGGCTGGGAGTTGGTCACGCCGCTTGTGTGCTGTGCCCCTGGCAGGCCCTGACTCAGTCCATGCTGGACCACTCTTCGCTAAATGAAAATGAGTTCCCCTTCTAGCCTAATTTCTTTCTTTGTTTCTTCCAAGGTTTTTGCCAAAGGGCATGCGCACTTGCCAGAGACGGAGGGAAAATAATCACCTCACAATCCCTTCTCCATCCTCCTGGGATTTTAGGCACACGCTTGCCCAGTATGATTTTCAAACAGCCAAGTCCTGGGCCAGAACCGCGGCGGGCCATACGGGAGTCCAGCGCCCTGACCTCACTACCTGCTGGCCCTAACAGCTCACTGATGTCAGAGCCCTGTCTGTCGATGCATTTACATGACTTCCTTAGGATGTCTGCAAGTTACTTTAATAAGAACCTTCCGGAAAAAACACCAAAGGCTCCCTCACGGCTGACTTGCTTTGCGCGTTGGAAGACAAAACCCTGCCTGTCTTAACTGACACTGGGCAAGGGAGGGAGGCCTGGGGTACTCAGCACGCTCTCCACACAGAGCAGGTCTCTACACTGGAAATGAAAACATGCTTTCAGCGGGCCTGAAGCACAGCATTCCAGGCTGTGTGCAGCAGGACAGACCCTACAGGCCAACCACAGTGTGATTCCCGGCCCCGTGGCTTCGACGCCCACACCCACGGGGGGGTGCTCTGTCCGGTAAGAGCGCGTGCACTCCAGCAGACAGGGCTCAGTAAGCAGACACTTACTACTGCGTGTCGGTCCTAGCCCAGGACGCACGCATGCAGCAGACCTCACTCCACCCTCCTCCTCCCGAAATGGTGCTCAGAGCGAGGCAAGCATGGGAGGAGGCGCTGTGGCAGAGAGTGCGAGACTCGAGCCTCTCCTTCACTCTTCCCTCCTGGGAAGCCCCGCATACAGGCCAGAGGGAAACTAGAGGTCAGGTTCTTACCCTTTCTCCAGGTAGAAAACGTAGGACAAAATACAAATTTTTTAAAAGAAATTTCTTTATCTAATTATTGTTATTTGGAATTATCTGGAAATAAAAAAGATTCAGCCTTATGTAATAACGCTATTTTTAAAATAGGTACTTCCTTTTCCTGTAGGTGAAGCAGGCTCTCCGATGCCAGCCATGACTGACTCCACCCACTCTGCCTTCCCACAGTCCAGGTGCTGGCCGGGCTGCAGAGCTGCCACCCACAACTCGCCTGTGTCCCAGAAACCCTGAGCATGGCCACAGGCAGAAGCAAGGCCCTGCTGCCGTAGGAACAGTTCTCTCTGGAGACCCGGGCTCTGCACGGCAGCAGGGACGGCGCGGCCTCAGGCTTGGTGGACGGCTGCGTCCAGGTGCTCCTCCAGCTCCTGCACTAGGGTAGAGCCCTGATTCAGATGGCCACTGTGCGGCTACTCCCAGGACAGCTCCAAGCCATTTCATAACCTGCCTGATGAGGGCCTTGCAGGAAACCTGCAGCTGGCCGGGAAGAGACATTCTTTCAGTGAAGGGTTTACAAAGTTCGAAAGTTTCTTCGACATGCATTCAAGAACCAGAACCACTAGTCACACTCAGTTTGTGCGTCCATGAAGCCTCGAGGCTGGAGGCCCAGCACCTTGGGATCTCGTGACCCTGCCCCACTGCCAGTGCGTGTCCATGCGTCTGGGTCTGGATGTCCTCAGCATCTCATGGGCTCAGCACTAAGGCAGCGGGACTCGCAGCGCTAGACCAGCTCTGGCTCCTCCGCACCTGTGCTTGCTCTGCTCCACGGAAGGACTGGGGCAGCCAGGCCCAGCCCTAGCTCTGCCTCACACACACACACACACACACACACACACACGACGGCCCCCGTCCTCGTCCCTGTCCCTGACCCTTGGCAGTCCGGGGAAATGGCTGTGTACTCACTACCAGGGGCTAAAGTTCACAGTAACTTGTCAGCTTGCTGTTCTCAGGGCACTTCCCACGGCCGCACGCCACACGCCCTGCCCTCCCTGCACCGCTTTCTGTGTCTCCCGCTCCCTGCTTCTCCGAGGGCACCCTGTGCTCCTGGGGCAAAGGTTATCTGAGCCAAGATCGTCGCAGTCCCTGCGGTGTGTGTTCCCCGGGCCACACAAGCACAGTGTGGCACGGAATCTCCTCCCCACACCCATGAGGAGCCACCTCCACAGGCAGGGGCGAGCGCACATCAGAGCCGGAGCCGCAAGCCAGCCTACTCTAAGACCTGGCTTACTGCCTGCTTCTCAGGTGCCTTCATTTCTTCTCGCATCCATCAGGAGAACCTCAAGGACTTTATGGTGCACACTTTCCAGACACACAGGAGTGTTGAAGTCACCCCAGCCCCAGCCAACACCAGCCTGTCCACACAGATGACCTGCTTCCCCACGTACCACGTGGTGCTCACTCAACCTGTGATGCCGGGCATCTGACAGCAGGTGCCTCCACCGGGCCTGCTTGCTGTCCCCGAGCCACTCGGCGCCCCCACCAGCCCCACTCCATAGCTGTGCGCAGCCCGAGACCGGGTACGGCAGCACTGAGATCAGCCTACAGCTCAGGAGAGGGGTGTAAACATGGCCTCTTGACCCTCACATGCACACACACAGCTCCCAAGGTCCTTGGAATCTCCAAAGCTAATGAGATGATCCAGGGATGATGGGGGTGGGGGGTGGATAGGCTGAGCACAACCTGTTACCAGGGAAGCCAAACTGGCCACTGGGGCTGGGGCTGAAGGTTGGTGACGGCCAGTGACTTGTGGGTCACAGCTTGCTAATAAAGCCTCTGTGGCAACCCGGAAGGAGAAGCCTGCAGAGCTGCCCAGAGTGGGCGGGGAGCCCAGCATGGTCCCCTTGACTGGCCACACAGGTCCATAGCCCTGTACAAAGTGGGGTAACACAAGAAGCACACTCCAAGTTCTGTGATTATTTCTAGAATGTCTCAGTGTCATGAGGGCATGCTGGGGACCTACAACCTGTAGCTGCCAGAAGCTCCAAGGCCCCGACTGGCTTGGCACCTTAAGTGAGGGGTGCTTCTCTGGGTCTGCACTCTGGACCTGTGGGTCTGCTCCCCTCAGGAGGGCAGTGCTGAGCTGAGCCCTGCTTGACTAGGGTGTGGGGGGCAGACTATACACACTGGTGGCCAGAGTGTGCCGGTCACTGGGCACAGGCGAGAGGAGACGGGCTGGTGTCCTTCCCCCCAGCCCCTGTACATGCCCATCCAGTTGACCCAGATTTCCTGGCCTGACCTACACTGCCCTCTGCAAGTGAGAGGCCCAGAGGGTTCAGGGTCCCCCCGCTGTTCACACTCCCTTCCCATCACCCTCCACAGCCCTTTAGTCTTGCCCACACAAAGCCCTGCCTGAAGCCTGCGTCCGAGTGTGCTCTGGAGAGTAACTCCACCTCAACACTTCCCAGCACCCAGCCTGCCCAGCTGAATGCATGGGGAGGGCCTTCTTTTTTTTTTTTTTTTTTTTTTTTTTTTT
>NW_006159632.1:412678-432707 GCF_000334495.1 Tupaia belangeri chinensis
GAGGTTTTTGCTATAGAGCGCGTGTGCTTGCCAGACAGACAGAGAGAGACATAGAGACAGAAAGCAAGAAATCACCCCCCAGGGGGGATGGTCACGCCGCAATCCCTTCTCCTCCATTCTCCTCTCGGGATCTTGGGCACACACGCACATGCGCCCAGCGTGAGTTCTAAGCCACCGGGTCCTAGACGCGAACCGTGGTCGACTACATGGGAGTCCAGCGACATAGCCATTACGCTAACTGCTGGTTCCCCTCGGGAGGGCCTTCTTGACAGATGGCCTGATCACACCAGATACAGCTCTGCTTCAGAGCTAAACCAGCTCATCTCGGATGTGACATGGAATGTGTGCATCACTCTGAGCAAGCCCACACACAGAGTCAGCTGTTTTCAGGCACAGACGCTGCTGTAGCTCTGCTCTGTGGTCAGAGAACCCACTCTCCAGAAAGTACCGATGCCAGGAGAAGACACCTGGCTCAGTTGGGCTGCTGTGATACCCTGCTGTGATACCTTGCTGTGATACCCTGCTATGATACGCAGACGTGTTGGCAGCTGTGTGTCTCCACTCAGGGACTCACTGTCCTTCGCGTCAGGACCTCCCCATGTCTGGATCCACCCGCTGCTGCCTCCCAGCTATATCACATCACGTACTACCGCGCCCTGCTGTTCCAGCCTGAGTTCATGGCCCCACCTCAGCCTCCCAAGTCACTGGGACCACAGGGGCACAACCCAACCTGGCCTGTGGGTCGGATCAGGTCAGGAACCCGGGATCTCACGTGGCCCTTAGCACATGCCACCACAGCAGCCGGCTTCTCCCTTCTGTTCTGAATTAGTGGTAACGCTGTATGGATGAACCTTGTGCGGTGGGATAAACGATGTCTTAAGTTTTTCCTCTCGTTTCTCCAACATGCAACTATGTTATAATGGCTAAATCATCATGGCAGAACACCAGATGGACGTCTGCAGGCTTCCCAGACAGGTTCTTGTCTAGACCCCATCACCCCGAGAGTTGAATTAGAAGCCTCCATATAGGAAGAGTACATTTCATCTTTTCCATATTCATTGCTTTCTGAAATAGAAATCACTTTCTTTTTCAACCTAGCTGTCAGATATTAGTCTACACCTCTGCTACAACTTACACTCCCTGTGGGTAAGGAATTTGACACATCTGCTCATTCTTTGTTTGCAGACACGCAAGAGCAGAACCTGAGGGATCCGCGTTATCCTGAGGAGCTAACAGCTTGGTGAAACCTGTTGGCTATGGTGAACATTGATACTGGAAATTTTTAGTAGCTCAGTGGTTCTTCAGAGAGAGATTTTTAAAATAGAAACCACCTTTAAAATCCGGGTTTACTAAAGCAATCATTTCAATAATTCCTTAGTCTTTTTTTCACTGTACTCTCAACCCCTTGGAAGAGTTGACAGCCACCTATCATGGGGGATAGTCAGAGGTGAGTACGAGATAACTGTTGATCAACAACAATGAGAACTCTTCAAGGAAACAAATTACCACTTGCTTCCATATATAGCAATGATTTCTGCTACATTAGTGGGAGCCCCACGGAAGTTAAAAATAATTCAAGCACATGTATTCACAATTACGTAAATGTGGACTTTTTCCCTCAAGTGGCCCAAATGAGACTGATATGTAAGAGCATTTGAGTTTTAGCAATAGAGAATCTGTTCGTATTACATACTTATGAGAAACGGAGAAACACTGGTTTTGAAGGCTATACACAGTACTTTAAGAAACATATGTTTAAGCAATAATGTTGTGTACCATAGGAACAAATATAGAAACTGCATCATATGTGCAAATTACATACTTTATTTAAAGTACGTGTCATTTTAATCAATTAAATAGTAACTTTATTTCAAAAATAAAATAGATGCTCTAAAATAGAGTATTTGTGGCCAGCGGGTGGCATAGTGGTTAAGGTGCTGGACTCCTACATGGCTGAACGCAGCATGAGTCCCGGATGCAGTGGTTTGAAACTCACGGCAGGTGTGTGCGTGTGTGTGTGTGTGTGCGTGTCCCGGATGCAGTGGTTTGAAACTCACGGCAGGTGCGTGTGTGCTGTGTGTGTGTGTGTGTGTTTGTGTGTGCACCCAAAATCCCAGGAGGAAAAGGGAGGAGAAGGGATTTTTGGGGTGATTTCTTGCTTTCTCTCTCTCTGCTTCTTTCTCTGTTTCTTGGTGAGTACATGTGCCCTATAGTAAAAATCTCTCTCTTAAATAAAACAATTAAATAGAGTATTTAATGTAAGCAGGTAACAGAACTTAGGAAAACAAAATATTTTATGAATATATGTATATATATATATATATTGCAAATTATTTTACTCATGTATTTTGTGTTCAAAAATATTTCACTTTGAAACATATTTTCTTTATTTTTTCCCCATCTCTTTCCATCAGTTGGCGAGTCAAATTTAAGATCTCATTGCAGATCCTTACTCGGTAGAGGATCTGATTTTATATATGTGTATATATGTATTTTTCACCTCCCCAGGTGCTGTTCTGAGTACTCCAGTTTAATCCGATGATACCGGAAGTGGCCACTGGGCCAGGCTCTGCACCCACGTCTGGGCTCCAAGCCTCGGTCCCAAGATACTGACCTGACCCACGACTTCCTGCCTGGCCCTTGCAGGAACCTTAGCTTCTCTGGTGTAATTTACAAGCATGATTCTACAGAATTATGAAAGAACAAAGGTGGCCTGCCCTGCTTAACTTTGAATTCAGACCCCTACGCTGAGCTCCTGGACAGAGCAGTAACTGGGACTCAAGGAGCCCTAGGTGAAGCCCTGAGGCTGCTCCAGTACCCACTGCGCCTCCTGGCCCCTCGCCATCACGCAACTGTGAGTCAGCCTCCCCGATGGCGTCACCGGCGATGCCTCGGCCCTGACTGTAGAGCGACGCCCAGGCTTCAGAGCAGCGCCTAACTGGAGACATGCCATCAACCTCTCGTGGCCCACGTGGTATGAACTGGCCTGCACAGCCTGGCCAAGCGCACGAACCAGCAGGCCCCCATGGTCGGGGAAGCCTACAGTCACTCTTCTTCACAGAGATATTTCACATCTGGCATCATTATTAATTTTTTCTGAAAATTAAAAAATATTCATAAATGAAAGTGAAATACATACAAACTCACTTTTCATAGCCATATTTATTCTCCGCAGTTAACACTGTCGGAGAGGGAGCTCTTGGCCTCAGAAAAGACAAACAAAGTCCTAAAATCAAGATATTAAAACCATAGGAGGGGCCAGAAGGTGGCATAGTGGTTAAGCATTGGACGTACCCAGATGGCTGACTATGGTTCAAGTCCTGGATTTGGTGGCTTGCTTTCTCACTTTCCCTTTCTCTGTGTGTGTGTGTCTCTCTCTGGTTAAATTAAAAGAAATGATGGAACCAGCAGTTAGAGTAATGTCTACGTCACTGGACTTCCATGTAGCTGACCACGGTTCAAGTCCTGAACCTGGAGGCTTAAACTCACGCCGGGCGCGTGTGCATGCGTGCCCAAGATCCCGAGAGGAGGATGGAGAAGAAGGGATTGCAGCATGGCCATCCCCCCTGGGGGGTGATTTCTCATTTTCTGTCTCTCTGTCTCTCGCTGTCTTCCTGGCGAGCGCACATGCCCTATAGCAAAAACCTCTCCAAAAAAATATATATATAATATGAATGAATAAATTAAATTAAATAATTCTTTTCTTTAAAAAATCACAGGATTTTTCAAAAATGTGGTAGAAATGGTGAAATTTCATATTAATAAAAACAATTAAGAATCAACTTATAGGAAAATAAGACAAATGAATTAGAAAAAACTAGAAAACTATAATTTATTTTACAAATTGTAACTCAGCATCTATTTTTCCATGGCAGGCTCTGCACTCAACTCCAGGGTTAAAGGAGAGGCGGAGCTTGACACCCAGCATCTGCAGGCGGGCGGTGAGAGCGGTCCCTTGCCCAGCCAGTCCGAGTGGCGTGCTGGGCCCGCGAGTGCAGACAGAGCAGGGATCTGGCAGAGGGCTGACTGGCTCAGCCTCCCCAGGGCTGCTCCATGGTTATGTCTGAAGTATTATAGTCGCACACACACAGAGCTGCCTCTAGGAATGTGCCCTACAGAAGCAGTACTGACTGTACACAAGAATCATTTATAAGGCTGTCTCAATACTTTGCTTATAAAAGCAAAATATTTTAAACAGCTTCCATGGCCAACTCGAGGGGAGCTGCGATGAACTGTGAGTCAAAACTGCCTGCTAGGGACCAAGGCGAGGAGAAATGGCACAGCTCTCATGCTAGTGGGCGCAGAAGCACAGGAGCAGGCCCCAGGCTGGTCCTGTGGTTACTGCTTGTGTCTGGATGGGAGTATGAGTATGCACACAACAAACCAAAAAGGAGTATACTAGAACAGGAATATTTATCCCTATTCATGAAGTTCCGGGTGATATGTATTTTCACCTTTTCATTTGTGCATTTTTTTGACAATGTAATTGTGCTATTTCTATAATCAGTAAATAATGTTTTTAAAACAAAAGATAAACAAAAATGCTTTGGAGAAAAACTTTACAACGAGGGGAGCATTTGAGGCATGGGGGGACGAGGAGGAGGAGGAGGGAGGAGGAGGAGAAAAGCACCCTCCGACAGCACAGCAGAAACACGGGTGTTTGGACAAGGGATCCGCCGAGCTGCTCGGAACGAAACACCAGCTGAGGCGTGGTGCACGTCCTGACGGCTCATGCTGCCAGCCGGCCTGGAGCGCAGACGGCCCTGGGAACGCCAAGCGCAGCTCGCGGAGCTGGAGAGCCTGAACAAGCCTCAGCGACCCACCCTGGTCGGCATCTCCTCCCTGCTGCATGCCCACACGGGGACCGACGGGGGTCCCTGCATCTCCTTCAGGGCCTCTTTCCTGCGCTGCCTGAACACAGTGCAGCCCCCCACCGCCCAGACACACACACACCAGGAAGCGTCAATTCATACTAGACAGAAAGTTGAGAAAATTAAGTGTGGTTTAGTAAATACTGTAATGACTAAGTCTCTTAAATCAGTAGCACCTATTCTACTTAATATAAGAAAGAATTTCGAGCCACCTGCAAACCCCACTCGCCCTCCTACACCCCTGGCTTTACTTTAGGTCCACACCACAGCTGCAGTCTAGACCAGGTTGGGCTGGGGGCTGAGACGGGTCTGTGTGTCACACACCCTTCCGTTTCCAGTCCTCTCTGAGTTCAGAGTGACCCTTCAAGTCACCTCCTTTGCAAGTTCATGCGTGTCGGGCCGTATCATCCAGGCTTTCGTCCAGTAACTTTCTTCAGTTATTTTTCTAACGATCAGCTGAAGCGCCCCTTTCTTTGAAGCCTTAACTGAGTATTGCGTTACTAAGTACGTGGAGTGAGATATGCAGAAACTGCTGCGCCTTTGCGGTCTCACCAGATGAACTGAGCTGAGCTGTCACAGCCCTCTGAGTTTATCTGCACGCAGACTTGTCAACGCAGCAGAAAACAGCTTACGCTAATGTAAACAGAGCTCTCCCCGCGGCAGGACGAGTTTATTTAAGGTAATATATTGCATGCACCCTTCATCCCAACCTTTTAGCTTATACTTTTATGGTAACGAACAGTTACAAGAAACAGCCTCTGTGTTAAAATCAAGTAGAAGGTCAGGTATTCACCCTGGGAGAAAAGCCGATATTCCCCATGGACTCCGACGGCAGACCGCTCAGACGCAGCGTGTCCATCCTGAGGGCGACCAAGGCGTGCTGGCCTGAACTCCCACGTCTGCCCCAGCTCGGGTGTGGGTTTTCAGGTGGACCTGATCTGTAACTGGACTTTCTTAATTGACTCTTTGGCTGTAAAAGCTACTTGGGCACTTCATGGTGGTGGTTATTACCAACACTTCTGTCTTCTGAAATTATTCTTGAAATGATAGCAGCGTGCTAGTCGACAACAAAGAGACCAGTTAGCATATCATTTGAATGTCTTTAAAGAACTTTTGAAAGTTTTAGACAATGTAGGCAAGCTTCCCTAGTATGGAGTGAAACTGGGCCCGATTTTTGCTACAGACTTGATAAACTGTGTTTATTTAAAAAAAATCAGTTAATTTTACCCAAACCTTTTAATAAATGTTACATGACATTCATCAAGTTGGCATAATAATCCACTAAATTTGAAAAATGTTTTTAATGAAATATATTCCATACTTCAACTTAATATAGTAAGAAGTGACCAAGCACGTGACTCCCAATTCAGTCAGCCGGACCCGGACCCTGAACCTCTGCCCTAGAATGAACCACAGCAACACAGGCCACAGTGGCACAGCCAGTCCCTGACACTGGCCAATTTGGAAAGGCACGTGATCCTCGGGCACCTGTTCTGAGAGAGACACTTCTCCAAGGTCATCTTATTTACCTTGAAATTACTTTCTCAGTTTAAAAATGGGAATACTGAGATTCCAGAAGATGAATTGTCCCAGACCATGAAGCAGTGAGAGCCCAGCCGGGACTCTGCACCGCCTAACTGCAGGCCTGTGCGGCTGAGGGCCAGGCACCAAGCTGGACGGACCCAGTCTAGATAATGACACGCCAAACCTAGCCAAGGTGCTGGGGGGCCGGGACCAATGCACAACCCACTTCGATGACACTTTCCATGAAGGGGTTCCAACCCCAAGGCTCTCTGCTCCTGTCTGACCAAAGTTCCTTTTACTATAAGGCATTTGTAGGTTTTTTTCACTGTTTTGTTTTCCTGGAACCCAGGTGCTTTTGAAGAAAAAAAGCACATGCAACTTTTTTTTTTTTTGCAATTTTTTCCTTCAGAATGTTCTCTTCTGCTGTTCTCTCTCTCCTCAAGTTTTCAGGACACTACAAAACAGTGAACAGAGACCCTAACCTGGAAAAGCTTCTTAATCATCTGTTGCGTCTTTTTCTGTAAAGATTGTGAGACTTTTTCTAAAATAATATTTTCAGTATTGTATTGTTCTAACCCATTTCTTTCTCTCCAAAAGGAAAGCACTCTGCCAGCCCTACTAACATACAAGTATTCTATAGGAAATTGAAGTGAAATAATATGGTGAATATTTTAAAATACTAATCAAATTTAAGTCGGCAATGAACTGATTTTTCACATATATGCTCATGAGTTAGATTGCAATAAAATAAAATTTGCAAAACATGGAAAAAACTGAAAGAAAAAAATTGCTTGAAGATGTGTTACCCAAAGCTGGCCCTGCCCTGCAAACTGCCCTTTTCCTGGTCCTCCACACTTCTATAGCTGCTTTTCTACACAGACTTTCTGAACCCTGGTTACGCCTTTACTCCAGTATGGGGTGAGTCCTGTACCGCTACATAAGGGTCACTCACACCCTTCTACCAGCTCCTCAGCACCAATGCGGACCTGACCACCCCCTTCTAGACAAGTATGTGGGTCCCCAACTTCCCCACTCTAAG
This sequence comes from Tupaia belangeri chinensis, assembly GCF_000334495.1. Lineage (NCBI taxonomy): Eukaryota > Metazoa > Chordata > Mammalia > Scandentia > Tupaiidae > Tupaia > Tupaia belangeri. Next base: position 420,113 of record NW_006159632.1, read on the forward strand.
TAGAGCTGGCAGGAAAACTGCATGCTTCCCCCAGCTTTATGTCCTTTGCGAACCAGCCTGGTGTGCTCACCCGCTGCAGACTGCCATGGGCATGGGGCACAAGCCCACACTGCATACCTAGCCATCACTGGGAATGCCCATGTCCGTGGCTCATGTCCCATGTGACAGATTCACTCAGGATGGCTTTAACTGATACCTTCGATCGCTGTTAGGGTCACGATGTTTCTGCTCCTGTTAAACATTTTCCTATTATTTAGTAAGTGACTGGCCTCAGACAACAGTGGCTGGCCTTCGAGATGCTGTCAAAGCCCTAGCAGTTCCCTGGCACCATCGCGTGGGGAAGGCGGCTTCCTCCCGCTGTGCCACAAGCGACACCGTGGCACGTGTAGCTCCTATCAAGGTTTCTCATTCGGCTTAAGGGTTGTAAATACAAACACATGAGCTCCTACTTGTCTCTGTCATGCCTGTCTTCGAGGCTGAGGGAGAGATGCGTGGTACGTATCTGGCCAGCACCCTGTCCCTGGACTGCTCCCACAGGAAGGGCTTGTGCTGCCCCCTGGACCCCTGCTGCCAGGAAACAGCACTGTGGGCCTGCAGGTTCTGAGATGGGTGACGATGCTGGGGACAGTAGTGACAAGGCCACTGGCTCCTCGTTTTGCCCCAGCCCAGCTCCTACCAATACCAACTCAGCGGCGCTCCGAGGTCCAGTGCCAACCGCCTTACTCAGCACCCTGGGGCCCCACAAATTTACTGTACAAAGCCTGGTCCAGGAACCGAAGCCTGTCTACTCTCCTCGAGGTGCCAGGTCCTGTTACTCCATAAAGAACCCACCTCCCATGGAGGCTGCAGAGTGGGAAGGGACCCACTGACACCAGACTGTGCCCCGTGGCTTCCAGTCAGGGCCGCCAGCACCGTCACTGAAATGCCTTCCCAGCCGCTATGCCCAGCCGCCTAGCTTCCCCTGCTCTTCTGCAGGACAATCAGGGATGTGCAGTATCCGTAGGTCTACACATCAAGGTAGGCGGTCAGTCGATGGGATCCCTGAAGAGTCTGGGTGGAAGGGGTGCAGGGGACAGGGCGGAGGCCTGACTGAGGGTTTAGCGCCACACACCTAGGAGCAAAGGCGGGGAGCTGGTCAGAGAGTGGAGGTGCTGCAGAAGAAAGGGAGTGAATAAGAGAGACAGAGGGCAGACCGCATGGCTGAGCGACAGGCAGGAGGACATGGAGGGCAGGACAGGCGTGTGGGCTCTGTGGGTGTCCCACGTGGGCCCTGAGAGCAGCTGTCCCAAGACCACGGGCAAAGGGCAGCACTGTTCACCTCGGGGTGAGCATCCGACCCTAACAGGCCAGAGCACAGGTTCTGAGATTTCGGGGCCATCAGTGTGGGTCATGGCTCTGAGTCTGAGCTCGGGGCATCTGACGGACTGGTGCAACGTGGGCAGGTAGGAATTCGGGTGGACACACCACCGGTGCCAGGCTGCGGGACGACAGTGCACGCCAGGCTGAGCCTCAGTGGGTGACGTCGACCGGAGACAAGATGTCTGGGGACACGAGGAGCAGGGCAGGGCCAGACACGACATGGGGCCGGGGGAGCCGAGAAGGCCGTCCTGGAAGCCTGGTACTCAAAAGTAAAAGAGCCACGAAAGCAGCCCTTGCGTGTCCCACAGACCAGCCGGTCCGCAGGCAAGGACTCAGGCTCGGCAAATCTGCCAGCTTCTCTTTCAGAGGCGAAGCCCGAAGAACACGGCTGCCCCTTGAGGTGGACGGAGCGCTGCAGCAACCTGCCAGTTATTACATCACCTTCGCATCGTGAAGGCCACGGGCTCTCGAGCACACGAGGGAGCGGCCCTCACACAGCCTGTAACGGGTGTGTCTCGGGGACTGTCCCTTGCAGAGCACCCTGGCCACCTGCACGAGGGCGCCCCCTTGCTCTCCCCACACGGGCAGCCGCCCCGGCGCACGGCTGGGCCCGCGGCACCCAGATGGCAGGAGGCAGGTGACGCGTTCTGCATGAACACGGACTACGAGCTAATTCTCAAAGCGACCGGATGGTTGATTCAAGGTCCCGTGAAGTCACCGACAGCAAGGAGCAGGACGCCAGACACCTGTGTGGGAAATGGCCTCGCAGAACTCTGCCTTCCCCCGCTCCCCACTGAGCCCTGGAACGGGGCCATCGCCAACCATGTTGGAGACACGTGGCCCTCCATGACCCTCACCCCACCCAGGGTGGGCGCTTGCTGGTTTACAGGTCACGGTCCTTTCCCCCCGGGGCAGAAGAGCCCAGACCCGGGGGGGCGTGTGCCTCCGGGCAGTCTAGGCGCAAGTCGGTGTGGTTCCTTGGCATCCCCAACTCCCTAAGCCGGAGAAAGGCACCTTGTCGGTCCACTTCACAGGCTAGCACACGGCCCCTCCCCACGGCAACCAGGCCCGGGGCAGCACGGCTGGGCGCGCAGAGCGTGGGGAAGGCCAGGCCCCGGCTCGCCCACTGTCAGCTCCTCTTCAGACACAGGGCAGACACGGGGCACTGGGCTTAGTTCTGTCCCAGGGTCACCTCACAGCCACCGTGTCGCAGCCCCACTGACGGCTGCTGACTTGGGTACTGGGCACGCCTCGCCCTGCCCTAGGCACTTCCATTGCTATTTTATAGCCTTTAAAAACCCTTTTCCTGAAAATGAAAATCAGTGAAGCAGATTTGCTCATCCGTGTGTGGTCTGTGACCCTTACAACCTTGCACACTTGCTTCAGGGGATGACGGTGGTGCAGTTACCACGGAAACGGATGTCATCGCTAACGTAGGCAGGGCACTGCACAGACAGCCACCAGCCGCCAGGAGTTGGCGAACTGGGAGTGAGGGAGGCCAGGGTCAGCTTCCCTCGTCCGCGTCGACTCTGAAGAATTGTCATATGGGTCAGAGGCAGAAACCAGTTTAAAAGACATCACAATGTTTATTAAAGGTAATCGACGCTCAGAGTCGTCAACAGAACTTCAATGCTGAAAATGCCTTTATATGATTCATTCCATCTTAAACGCTACCCAGGCCTCCTTGGCCTCCTTTCCGCTCTTGGGCTCTGGAAGCGCCTACCTGAGGGTGGGTGCAGCTGCCACAGGGAGCTCAGCGTGGCAGGGAGCCCCATGACCTGCAGGCAGAGCACCGCGGACAGACACGAGCACTCAGGCCCAGCTAGGGTCTGCGCGACTCCCGTCTCTCTGTCTCTCCATCTCTCTGTCTCTTCATAGCCACATCTACTCTCTCTCTCACACTTATCTACCCTACGTACTCCCTACTACACACGTGTGCATACGTGTGTGTATGTGCACACGTATTTGGGGAGGGGCTTTATGATGTCAATGTGGAAACTATATTTTTAAATTGAATCTACCAGGCCAACAGGTGGCGTGGAGATGAAGGTGCTGGTCCCACATGGCTGACTGCAGCTCAAGTGCCGGATCTGGCGGCCTGAAAACTCACGCCAGGCATGTGTATGTGCACACCCAACAGACCAAGAGGGAGACAGACGGGAAGAGATTATGGCATGGCCCTTCCCATGGGCCGCAATGTTTACCCCTCCTGCCCCATTTCTCTCTGGTGAATGCACATACCCTATACCCACAAAAAAAGAAAAAAAATGGATCTACCAAATTTAATGCTTAGCCAGTTACCTGTATAATTTTTTACTCAAAACTCAGCCGAGCTTGGTTTTCCTAAGATCACTTTGGCCCAAGTTGACAGTGTCCAGTGACCAGGTGAAACCACACCCACTAGCCAGAAAGTGGCAGTGCTGCCTGGGAGGACGGAGGACGGCACAGTGGTAGACTGAGAGCGTTTAAGCCGATGCGCATGTCAGGCACCTACTTCCCTCACTTACACTCAAACAGGAGCGTTCGGAAAATGTGTGAAGTCACAGGTCGCACCTACTCTCACACAGTGTAGAAATATTTGAAGAGCTGCGTGTTTGTTTACTCAAATGGCTTTAAACAAATTGAGCATTTGCTTCACTTAATTTTAATCCAAAGTGTAATAAGTTTAAGAAGCTTAAAGATGGCAGAACTCATATGTAGGAAGTTGGGAAAAGCTGAAATGACTTGCCGTTGAAACAGCACAGGAGAAAATCCCCAACAGCGTAGGTAAGCAGAGAATACTGACAGAGGGGAAACAATTAAACGCAATCAGACCAACCAAATAAAAAGCCCAAACATGGAAATCAACACTGTCCTCTCTGAGAAGGCCCAGGAAACACAGCTCCCCGGGCATCTGCAGCAAGGTCCAGGGGGACCTGGAAGGCCATCGGCAGCCCACAGAGGTGGCGCAGTGTCCTTACACCGGGTGGGACGGCCAGCTCACAGCTGCCTCTGAACTACAGCAAATTGTAATTAGTTTGGAATAAACTTAGATGATTCAGCCATGATGCATTAAACCCTCCTTCACGAGTCAATTCGGTTCAACGAGTATCTGTCATCTGGAACTTGGTACACAGGGAGAGCGAGTTTAAGTCTCCTTACAGTCTCTTTTACCCCAGGCATCCCTGTCTGCAAGTTCACAGACAGAGCCGCTAGGTTCGTATATGTGAGGGAGTCCTCGGACGTGCAAGAGTGGAAGAAATCAGAACTGAGTTTATTCGAAGGTGAGCTGAAAAATCAGTAACACCAGGGACCAGCAGTTAGCGTAATGGCTATGTCACTGGACTCCCACATAGTCAACCGCGGCTCGCATCCCGGACCTGGTGGCTTAAAACTCACACTGGGCGTGTGTGCGTGCGTGCCCAAGATCCCGAGAGGAGAATGGAGGAGAAGGGATTACGGCGTGACCATCCCCCCTGGGGGGGTGATTTCTCGCTTTCTGTCTCTCTGTCTCTCTCTGTCTGTCTGGCGAGCGCATGCACCCTATAGCGGAAACCTCTCAAAAAAAAAAAAAAAAATCAGTACCACCAAACCTAATTAAACCATACCAAGTCCCATCACGGTGATATGGCTCTTGGACCTAGTACTTAGGCCATTACACTGCCTGCTGGTCCCCTCTGTCTCTCTCTGTCTTTTCAGCGAGTGCACGGGCCCTATAGCAAAAACCTCTCAAAAAAAAAAAAAAAAATCAGTACCACCAAACCTAATTAAACCATACCAAGTCCCATCACGGTGATATGGCTCTTGGACCTAGTACTTAGGTTCAGGAGATCCAAAATTATCCTAAGAAAACCATCCAAAAACTAGTCAGAAAAAAATCTGGCTACAAAGACCTCATACGTGCATTTATGAAAGTGAAAACCATGAACAGCATGAACACCCATGCCTGGGGAAGCCGAGAAGAGTCCTGACACAGCCCCGGGAAGGGACCTTGGAGAATGCACGGGGCTAACAGGACGCACTCCCCATGCAGACACAAGTCATGCAGAAAAGCACAGAAGTGCCGTGATCAAAGTGATAAATAGGGTCATGGTTAGAAATGTTAGAAGGTTAAAATGTTATCATTTTTGTTGCAGTTTGTTTAATCAAGTTACATTTTATATGAAAAATATAAACAAATGGGATAAATGTTACTTTGCTAATCCTTTGGTGAGGTGCAAGCAATTGAGGATGGAAACACTGTCTAAACTTCACATCTGTACAGAGCTGACCATGTGCCTACCCTGCATGGCCCCAGCCCTGCCACAGCCTGTCCATCCCCGACCCTGCCCGTCCCATGGCCCTGTCTATCCCCTAGCCCTGCCAGTCCCCTGCCCTGCCTGGCCCGGCCATGCAAGCTCTCCCTCTGCCTTTCCTGCCAAGTGCAGCCTTTCCTGGGCTCTGGCTCCTGACGGCCAGGTCCTATCTTACGCTCTGGAATACCCATGCAACCGTGCTGTGGCAATACCAGTAAAGTGGCCCGCACCATTTCTGACAAGGAAACGCCAGTCCCGAACTCCAGTTCTGACCACTGCTGCTGCTGCTGGACAGGGTCATGGTGGACAGGAGTGGCAGTGACCCAGCTCCTCGCCTCCCAGAGCAGAGCTGACACAGCAAACACGAGACCCACTGCCGGACAAACCGCTGCCCCTTCCCATGAGGCAGGGCGGTGAGTCGTGCTTCCAGGCTCAGCACCTCATGTGTGGCTCCATGCGATGGAAGCGGTATCCCCAGACTGTGGCGGCCAACCTGTGGCCATGCCGTGGGCCAGGTCGGGACGTGTCCTGCCCATGTCTGTGACTTCGTGACGGTGTGGTTGTTCCTCCTGCTCGGAAGGTCTGTCAGCACCTCTGCCCCAGTCTCACAGAGGCAGCTCTATCTTCAGGCCGGGCTGCTGCCCTCTCCCCAGGCCCCACGCTGCTCCCACATGCCCCCCTCCCAGTCTGTGCCCAGGGAGGAGCCACTAGGAGCCCACAGTCACATAATGGATCCCTGTGTGGGGGCTCAGAGGTGAGGGGGCGGGGAATGACAGGACGGGCACCGTGGCCAGGCTCTTCCACCGGGTGCCACAGTCCCTGCAGCTCCCTCTGCAAGCTCTGGCCCCCACAGGCCCAGGAGGGTCTCCGCTGGGCTGGGTCATCCGAACCACGCCCATCCCATGAGTGGTCTTGCCCTCAGGCTCCCTTTGTCCCCCATTAGAGAGGGATGGGGTGAAGCCAAAGACTGCAGGTGGGGTGGGCAGGTGAAGGCGGCCCGTCTGTCTCTGGAAGACCAGAAGGGTCTGCTCTGCTCATAGGACATACCCAGGCCCTGGTGGGAGGCAGAGCGAGGGCGGGGGGTTGCCGGGGCCTTGGTGTAATGCTCTGCACGTGGCAGACGCTCAACAAACACCTCCCAGTAAGCGCACGAGTAAATGAGGCCAAGAGGAAGTGACAGCCTGAGAACCGGGCCACTCAGAGCACACGGCTTCTACTTCCCGACTTATCCCAGGGTGGATGTGTGCTACCGGCCTGGCCATGGGATTCACTCGCCCGGAAGTCCCAGTGAGGGCCGGGGTCCGTTTTCACTGCGTTTGGCACAGAACGGCTGCGGCAGCGCATGGGATGAATGAGCGAGGTGCCACGCTCATCTCAGTGCCACGTCTTCCAGGGTGGTTCCCATTCCAGAGGGGCCTCGACCCCACTCTGCCATGAACATGCTCTCTCCCAGGCCTGGCTCAAAGTCCATCATTTAATCCAATGACCGTTCACTGACAGTGCCTCTGTTCCTGGCCCCAGATGGAGTGAGTCTCTGGGCTGCCTGGGGCCAGGTATTCCCAAGGAGCAGTGTCCCCCAGAAGGACCCACGAATGCACACCAGAAGGACAGCTGTGGTGGCCTGCACGGTGAAGGTTCTCTTCCTTCATGTCTCCCTGTTTCTTAGGGAGAAAATGGCAACAGCATGTTTTTTAAAACCTACTACTCTGGCACCAGCCGTTGGCATAATGGCTATATCGCTGGACTCCCATGTAGTCGACTGTGGTTCACGTCCCAGACCCAGTGGCTTAAACTCACGCCGGGCGCGTGTGCGTGTGTGATCCCGAGAGGAGAATGGAGGAGAAGGGATTGCGGCTTGGCCATCCCCCTGGGGGGTGATTTCTCGCTTTCTGTCTCTCTGTCTCTCTCTCTCTGTCTTTATGGTGAGCACACGCACCCTATAGCAAAAACCTCTCCAAAAATAAATAAAGAAAAAAAATAAACAAGTGTGATCCTTAACAAACAGTTATCTTCTCAGTTGCATGGGATTGCCTTTGAAAATGAAAAGGTAAGATTTGACATAGTATAGCTACAATGCGTATTTTTCTAATACTTGAAGAAACTAAATGAAACAGGAAAAAGAAGACAGATAAAAGACAAGACCACTTATAAATATTCCAGAAACTCCCCAAATGCACAACCTAGGCAAGGCACTCCCAACACTTAGGGTCTAGGACATTAAGGTCCTGCACAGATTAAAACTCTCAAATCTAGACATATTATGACATTTTATTTATTTACTTATTTTTAATGAAAGTACTTTGTAAGACAGAAAATGAAGATGAATGCTCCCTTCTTGCCACAGTAGGAAAGCTGTCTTGCATCGTGTACCTCCTGGCTAAGACGCCCCGTGGCTCTCACTTCCCTGGTGTCAGCCTGTAACTGTGAGGATACACCCTCAGAAGAGCACCCTCAGGTCGGAATGTCTCCTCACCGAGTGAGTTCTGCACGTTCCACAGAGGAATGCAAATCAGACCCTGCATTCTCCAGGAGTTGAACAAAAAGGATTAAGCATTTTCTTTAGCCCAGCAGAACATCTGCATCAGTGTGTGGGTGACTTGGCAATGAAGACTAGAAGCTGTACACAGAGAAAGGGGGAGCCGGGAGACATCCGCGGCGACACAACCCCTAACCCTCCTGAGGGCGGGGTTTCCCAGAGAGAACCACAGAGAGGTCAGGCCGCGAGGGAAGGGTCAGTTGTTTCTAGAATTGGCAGCTCGCGCATACAGAGAATGCGTGAAAGCAGTCCATTCACACCACCAGAAACACTAACATCATTTCCAGGCCACTTGAAATATTTAGATGTAATTGAACGATAAATACATATGAGCAAGAGACGATTACACTTAGGAACTCGAATACAAACACAATCCTCCCACATTGCCTCGCTCTGAGCAAGGCCATGTAGAGGTGTCTCGAGGGCCTTCATCCATGTAGAGATCTCAGACATGGCCCCTCAAACCAGGCAGAGAAGACGCCAGGGCACAAGGCCACCACTTGTCACTAGCAGAGCTGTGTCCCAGGCCACCCCCCACACTCCACAACCCAAACACTCCACGGCCAGGGGCATACCCTGTGTGTGAGTGATTGCATGCTCTTTTTAAAGCCTCTTTTTGCTTTTATTCTCCATTTTTAAAAGTCCTTAAAGTACAATAACTTGTGAGAGATTCAAAAAGTTAGAAAAGTTGTACGAAGACCCCCAGCCCTGCATCCTGGCCTGATACGGGGAGGGTGGGACCTCTCCTGGTTCAGGACCCTCAGCCTCGTGTGGCCTCAGTTTTCCTGCATCCTGCTCACTCCAAGCCCACTCTTTACAAGTGGGCTCTGCCCCTGCCCGCCCTGCAGACTGCCCCGGCCGCTGGGCCACCCTCTATACCACCTGTCTGCCTCAAACCCACAGGTGCCCGAGGTCTGCTCCAAACCGCATACTCAGCACAGCACGCACTGGCCCGCGCTTCCCTTCCCAGAGCCCCGCCCTGTGGAAAGGACAAGGTCCCCGGAAGGGCTTCCGGCCGTGTGCACGTGCCGAAATCCCCTGATGTGGCAGACAGGCCCTAAGTGCTCCACGACGAGCCATGGCAGGCCACGTCTCCCTCCTGAGAATGCTGGCTTAGTCCATGGCAGCGTCAACACAGCAGACACTCCCTGAGCAGCTGCTCAGTGGCAAGTGTGGCACACCGCACGTTTCAGTTCTTCGTTTTCAGGACATGAGCAGATTAAATGTCTGTACTTTTAATAATTAAAAGCTTTCCAAGGGTGCAAAAACTTTTTAAGAAAGAGAGAACCATTAGATAACAAATGTTACCTTCAAATATGAAAGGTCAGCGCTCCTGGGACACAGAATGCCGTAAATTGCAGACTGCCCATGTGCAAGATGGCCACGCGTGCTTTCGCCCGAGGGCGACACTGGGAAGTGGCTACCGTCGCTCATCTGTGCCTCAGAGACCTTGTGCTTGTCACCCACTCTTTTACTTAAAAGAAAAATCTACATATCTGAAAACGCAAAGCACCACATAGACATCAGCGAAAGCCATGGGGGCGTGAATTGGGGTCTGAGACAGGATGCAGAAACCACAGGCTGGGGCACGGACGAGGCTGGGCTAGCCACCTGCAGTCCTGGCAGACAGCAGGGGCAAGAGGCCCTGGACGGTCAGGCAGGGGCTAGTGGGTGGCACAGTGGTTAAGGCTTTGGACACTCACGTGGCCAAACATGGCTTGAGTCCCGGATCTGGTAGCTTAAAAATCGTGCCAGGCACGTGTGCATCTGTGTCCAAGATCCCAGGAGGGCAATGGAGGAGAGACTGCTGTATCATGGCCCCTGGGAGGGGGGTGATTCTCACTTTCCCTCTCTGTCTCCCTGTGTCTCTCTGGCAAGCACACACACTCCATGGAAAACTCCTCAAAAACAAAACAAAACAAAAAACACCCCAAACACTTGACTTTAAGCATCTCTCACAAACAGAAGACTTGGGCCAGCCAGTGACATGGTGCTTCAGGCAGCTGGATCCCACATGGCTGGTGGCGTGATTTGAGTCCTCCACCCAGTGGTTTGAAAACGTGCTGTGTGCACATGCTCAGAATCCCAAGAAGAGGGAGACAGAGGAGGAAGGACTGCAGAGTGGCCACCCGCCATGGGGGATACTTCCCTCGCTCTGCGAAGTGCAGGTGTCCTCTAGTAAATTAGAAAGAAACAGGTGGAAGACTTGGCAGAGGGTGACATTTTCTGGAATTTTAAAGCAGCGAGGGCCTTCGGTGTCTCGCTCTTCCCCTGGCCAGAGTCCTCCTCTGGCCTTGCCCTGTCCAGGCAGGCACTCAGCCCTCCTGCCCCATGCGGACATGCACACCCACAAACATCTTGAAGCACAGAGCTGGCAAGGAGGCGTCGCGGTCCCGGAAACCGGCTTTATTTTTTATCAAAGCATATTTTTTATGCATTCTGTCATACACAGTTTTCAACTCAGAAGCAAATATTTGATGATGGTAAATAAATCAGTTGAAAAGAAAAGAAAAAAAACTACAAAAATTGTTATCTGCTCTCAAATATTACAATAAAATTTATGACCTGTTGTTTTTTCCTTCATTACAGTCATTTGACTATGGTCAAAGCTTGCTCTATTTTTCAAATAGTCCTTAGCTACGAGGGAAACCTATGGAACTAAAAACTAATAAGTTAATTCTTCATCAATACCTAAAATTTTGAATTAGAAATATTTGAAACAAATGTATTTAAATAGTTAAAAGTTAGACTGACCCCATAGCACAGCAATGAAATACTTTGTATAGAAAGCCGGATCCCACGTGACTCACCGTGGTTCGAGTCCTGGTCCTAAAGCCTTGAATAGCTCTCAGGGGCTGCTGAGTCCCCAGTTCCTGACAGGACGGAGAAAGGGAGGAGAGGGATGGCAGTGACCAGAGCTCCTGGGGGTGCTTCTCATTCTCTTTCTCTGGTGAGCTCACATGCCCTCTGGCAGTATAAAAACTAAAACTAATCTCTAATGCCACATTTACGAGAAGCAGAAGTTCAACAGGTGACTCTTACCTGCGGCCACTCACATACTGTCTAAAGCAGACCACTCAGGATGGCCTCTAGGAGCCGACACTGCCATGCACGCGGCATGCCGTCCACCGGGAGGCCAAGCTCCCGCCGGCTCCTCTGCAGGCCGGTGCCTGGCCCAGAGGATGCAGAAGAGGACAGCGCTGGCTGGTCAGAGACGACGTGCAACAGGCTGGGTGCTGACCCACTGGACACTGCTCCGACACGCTGCGGACACTCGCGCCGTCACGCCATCTGAACATCTCAGCGTCGACCCTTTCCTCTAACCACACGTTTCCTTTCTCAAAATGGCACGTGAGAGCCCGTGTCATTGGTCATTCTCATCACGTCTGGGAGAGTGACGGGAGTTCACGAGTGACTTCCTCCCCTGTCCTCCGAGCAGACGGTGAGGCTGGCAGCTACACCATCCTGCCCTGCTCGTGGGGAGAGAGCCTCTGATGCCATCATCTCCAGGCCCTTACCAACGTTCGCCCTAAAAGGGACCCCTGGGTTTGCCTTCCCAGCACTCCCCAGTCATGGAGGACAGGCAGGTTACTCTTATGTTCGACCTCACTGGCCCTCGCTGGTTCTCAGCGCCCCTCACCAGCAACGGCATGAGCCACCCCACAGCCCCTCTCCAGCACCCTCACGCCTGCTGCGAGTGTCCAGGCAGCCACAGGGCCCTCGGGACACATGGAGAGGAGAGGGGCCGGGTTCCTTCCGCCCCGGGAGAGAGCTCCGCCGCCCCACCTTGGAGGAGTCTCTGTGCTAACCTTACACTCCCTTGCTGTCGTCTTCCCTTCTCATTGTTTAAGGTTTGTTTACCATAGGGCGTGTATGCTCCCTGGAGAGAGACAGTGAAAGTGAGAGACAAAGTGAGAAATCATCCGTGTGGGGGTGGCCATGCCAGCATCCCTTCCCCTCCATTTTCCCCCTGGGATTCTAGGCACACACGCACACATGACCGGCATGAATTCCAATCCGTCTCAAACCGTATACCGCCTTAACCACCGGCCACCTGGGATTCTAGGCACACACGCACACATGACCGGCATGAGTTCCAGCCCGTCTCGATCCGTATACCGCCTTAACCACCGGGCCACCTGGGATTCTAGGCACACACGCACACATGACCGGCATGAGTTCCAGCCCGTCTCGATCCGTATACCGCCTTAACCACCGGCCACCTGGGATTCTAGGCACACACGCACACATGACCGGCATGAGTTCCAGCCCGTCTCGATCCGTATACCGCCTTAACCACCGGCCACCTGGGATTCTAGGCACACACGCACACATGACCGGCATGAGTTCCAGCCCGTCTCGATCCGTATACCGCCTTAACCACCGGCCACCTGGGATTCTAGGCACACACGCACACATGACCGGC
>NW_006159632.1:442771-455048 GCF_000334495.1 Tupaia belangeri chinensis
TCGATCCGTATACCGCCTTAACCACCGGGCCACCTGGGATTCTAGGCACACACGCACACATGACCGGCATGAGCTCCAGCCCGTCTCGATCCGTATACCGCCTTAACCACCGGGCCACCTGGGATTCTAGGCACACACGCACACATGACCGGCATGAGCTCCAGCCCGTCTCGATCCGTATACCGCCTTAACCACCGGCCACCGGCTCCCCCCAGTCTCTCGCTTCTTTCATTTAAAAACTTTTCCTCTTGGCAAAGTAGCAATTCTTGAAATTGCATTTTGAAAAACAGGGCAGTCTCAAAAACAAAAAGAAACAGGGTGGTATTAACTGGCAGAGAGAAGCGAGCCACTCTCTACTGTGTGCCTGGTTTCCTCCGCCAGCCCCATGCGGTTCCCGGAAGAGACTGGGGTACCTCACTCCTGCCCACACTGCTGCGGGGTCTTCTGAACAAGGAGAGTCACCCGAAGGGAATGAAAGGCCCGTCTGCCCCTCTGTGACTCCCAGGGCTCCGCCACTGCTCCAGGGAGACTCTCCTCTACCCCTGGGCGAGCTCGGTCCATTACGGACACTGAGGTCAGACCCTGCACTGACTCACCGCCATCTGCTGATCTGAACCTTAGGAATCAGTGAGAGAACAAATCAGCCTACAAAACTAAGCTGGTGAACAAACACCCACCTATGCTCAGTGGGAAATCCTAGAAAACGCCACCTCTACATTTTTCTTTCTCTAAAATAGACTTTGACATTCAGATCAGAGCCGGCACTCCATCTGTCTCCGTCCACGCGAGGTTTCTCGGACCTCCCTCCAAGGAAGGGAGGCGTCCCAGCCCAGGCTCTTCTGCCCTCATTTGTGTTGACCTGGAAGACCTACACCGAACACGGGGAGGAGGGCCCCGCCAGCCCCCTTCCACATCCGTCTGCCGGGGCCCTGAGCAGGGTGGAAGGTGCCACGCTGGAATCCTGCCCCCTGTCTGGCTTGGAGCTACTCCCGGCTGCTGTTCTAGCACTGTGCGTCTTTTCTGCTTTGCTCTGTCTGTTAAGGAAAACGTATTATCTTGGGTCTGTCACAGCAATAGAGAAAAACGTCACTCCTGTAGTTATATTAACTTTTCTGTCTGAATTGGGTGTTTATTGTTTCCATCTCTACATTGTCCCCTCATTCCTCTTCTTTCTCTATTTGTTATATTGGTCTTAATTTAATGAGCTATTATTGCAACAAAGAAGAGGCATTTTTTCTTTTTTAAACCATCGTCTGGGCCCAGCCAGTGGTGTGGTGGTTAAGGTGCCTGAGCCCCACATGACCCACTGTGAGTGCTGAGTTCTGACCTCGACAGCTTGAGAAACGCGCTGAGCGTGTGAGCACGCATGCCCCAAATTCTGAGGGGAGAATGGAGGAGAGGGGACTGTGGTATGCTCCTCCCCTCATGGGGATGCTTTCTCACTTTTGCTCTCTCTGCCTCCCTCCAATGAGCACATGCAGCCTACAGAAAATTTTTTTAAAAAATTCTAAAAAGCTTGAATTTTTTTTGTATCAGTTGATGAGATTCATTTGTTAGTCCAGGCTGCAAACATCTTCAGTGAGAATCAGAGCCAGACACTCATTCCTCTGAAACCTCGCTTGGCCAGCTTAACTAACCCTCCCTGCGGCTCAGTGTCCTCACCTACCCAGTGCCCTGCTCCTCGCCTGGACCACCCCGTGGAGCTGCTTTACAGAAGTCAAATGATCTCTATTTGCAGATAACGTGATTATACACATAGAAAAACTTAAAGAAGCCACGGAAAGGTCCTAGATGTGATCAATTAACACAGTAAAGCGGCAGGACCCAGGGTCCACGTATAAACATCTGCAGTATTTCCATATGCCAACAACAAGCAGACTGAGGTAGAACTAAAGAAAGCGATCCCATTACAAGAACCAGAAAAAGGACAAGATATCTAGGAGTAACCAACCAAAGAAGTCTAAGATCTCTACAAGGAAAACCATGGATATCTTATTAATAACAAAACTGAGGACACAAAACATGGAAGGACGTCCCATGTTCCTGGATTGAAAGAATTAATATAATCTAAATGGCAAGTCTACCCAAATCAGTCTATATATTTAACACAATCTTAACCAGATACATTCTTCACAAATTCAGAAAAAAACAATCATAGGATTTATCTGGAATCATAAAAGACCCCATACTGTCAAAGCAATCCTATGCAAGAAGAGTGGAGCAGGGGCATCTCACCCCCGGTCTCAAAATATGTAACAAAACTGTGATAGTCAAAACAGCATGGCATTGGCCCAGAAACAAATGGACAAATGGAACAGAATAGAGACCCCAGAAATAAACCCCAAAATGTACAGGCAACTGATTTTGACAAAGGGCACCAGTCAGAAAAAGAAAACCTCTAGCAAATGGTGCTGGGAAAACGGGGTATCCACCCGCAGAAAAGTGAACCTGGACGCTTGTCTCTCACCATTAACAAAAAATCAACTCAAAATGGATCAAAGCTCTAAACATCAGACCTCAAACTACAAAGCTGCTGGTGGAAAACACACAGGGAACTCTTAGAGACATGGAGTAGGCAAAGACTTCTTGAACAAGACCCCCAAAGCCCAGGCAATAGCCCTGAAAATAGGAAAGTGGGATTCCATCAGGTTAAAAAGCTTCTGCACAGCCAAAGAAACAGCTGGAGTACATCGAGAACCCTCCGATGGGAGCGCATTTGCACGCTGTGTCTCAGATGAGGGGCTGTACCCAGGACATATAGGCAGCTCAAACAGCTCACCTGAAAAGAAGTAAAATGAAAAATGGGCAAATCGTCTGAGCAGAAACTCTGCACGGAAGACACGCAAATGGTCATAAAGCACATGAGGAAATGCTCAGCATCCCTCTTCACCAGGGAGAGGCAGATCAAACAGATCCCCAACTGGACTGCTGGCGAATGTATCCATATTGAAACATTTACTTTACAAGTTAAGTGACATATGTGATTGAATGCATAAAAAATTAAAGTAAAAATAAAAGTAAATTTTGAAAATAATAATTAAAAAAACACAAGTGACATATGTGATTGAATGCATAAGAAATTAAACATAAAAGTAAATTTTGAAAATAATAATTAAAAAAAACACAATGACATACCATATAACCCCAGTCAGAATGGCTAAGATTAAAAAAGTTAAGAATGTTAAGTACTGGTGAGGCTGTGGCGAAAGGGGAACACTCCTACACTGTTGGTGGGAATGTCCATTGGTCCAGCCACTGTGGAGAACAATATGGAGGTTCCTCAAAGACCTACAAGCAGAGCTACCATGTGATCTGGCAATCCCACTCCTGAGTATCTACCCAAAGGACAGGGGAATGCTCACTCGGAAAAGCTCTTTCATATCCATGCTTAGTGCTGTATCATTCACTGCCTCTAAGACATGGAACCAACCCAAATGTCCATGAATGGATGAGTGGATTGAAAAGTGTGGCACATACACTCTACAGAACACAACTCAGCCATAAACAAACAAACTAAGAACAAGAAGACCCTGGCATCCCTGGCATTTGATAGAAAGTGGATGCATATGGAGGATTTATTGCTAAAGTGAAGCAAGCCAGACTATGAAAGGGAGACATTGTATGTCCCCACTCAACATATACTACGGCCAAAACTGGAGAATTATTCTGCAGGAACCAACCACTCACGTGATTCAGAACAGAACTATTCATTATGTCAAAGACAAGCATCCCAGTGCCATCAAAGCACATGCGCAGTGCCACTCCTGAGCGGAAGGAAGCAGAGGGGCCTTTGAGCCAGGGCCAGGCGCAGTGGGGCTCGTGGGCACCCCACACAGATGCACTTCCGTTGTCAGGGCTAGAGGTGGCTCCTGGCTCACATAGAAACACGGAGGTCACACGCGAGGAGGGCCTGGCAGAGCCGAGAATGCGAGGTCCAGCCGTGGGACCTGCCTCCTCTCAGCACACCTTCCTTTGGGTTCATGTCCTTCTGAGGTCATGGCTGTGTCTAAAGAGCCAAAGCAAACACTTACATGACAAGGAAAGACAAACTGACGCCCAGCACCACACCCAGGAACACCACGGACTGCCAGCAGCCACCGGACGCGAGGAGAGGAGCGGAAGACTATCCCCAGAGTGTTCCAAAGGAACTGCCCTGCCCACAGCTCACAAGGTCCAGCCTCGGGACCTCGACACCGAGCTGCTCGTTCCCAGCCACCCAGCCTGCGGTGTCACAGCAGCCCTAGGAGCTAATGTGGGTGGTGACAGATTTGTTCCTCCAAGAGCAAAAAAGTGCACGTGTGTGTATGCGTGTCCTCCATGCTACCCTAGAGTCAGTGAAGTCCACACCCTCCTGACCTGTGGCCTCACCACTGACTTTACTGACCACGCAGAGGGAGCTCTCCACTTCGACACAGCCATGCACGGGTTCCCAGGTCATCGTTCACTCGAAACAGCAGTGGGGAGTTGGCTGAAGCTCAAAAAATGTAGAACACACATAAGATACACCGACAGACAACTTAAACCTAGGTGATGGTTCACTTCCCACCATCACGGAGAACAGCCTTGTCTTAGCAGGGGCAGTTTTGAATAACTGAGCAAGCATCGCTCTCGGTCCATTTTTGCATTACGAACAGAAAACACCTGCAAACAGGTGCAGCTAAGAGCGGAGCCAGCCTGACTCACTTGCCAGCTCTGGCGCTGGCAAGTCCGAGGGCCTCACAGGACAGCGGAGCACGGCAGGGCATGGTCTGTACCAGGCGGCTCTCCCTGAGAGTCTGGACTCTCCCTCTGCTTCTACACCCCCCAGAACTCAATGGTGGGTCATGCCCCGATCAAAGTACGTGAGGCCCTGGGAACCCCGTCACACCTGACACCAGCTTTACAATACAGTCGACACTCAAGTGCCAACACAAGAACTTCAGGGGAAATCCAACTACCACTCACTGAGACCAAATTCCCTAACAGGTAGTTCTGGGGACCTAGGTCTGAGGAGCACACAACGCTCGCTTATTTGAAAAGGGCCATGAGGTCCCTTCGTCCTCTCCAGTTGGGCCTCTGCCAGGGTGTCGTGTGTGGGGACCTAGGTCAGGCAGTCTGAGGTGGCTGTGACAGCAGGGAGAGGCTCTGGTCACAGACCTGGGCTCGGCGATCTGCAGCCAAGCTTGGCCACACCGCGCCACGGTTGGTGAGTGACTTATCCTCAGCACTGAGCAGTTCTGAGGCACCTGTGGCTGCCCCGACTTGTTTACCCAGCCACCTGCTGCTCCGAACAAGGCTGCTCTAGACAGGAAGAATCCCCCCCTCCTTCAGGTGGTACCTGTTCACTTCACCCCGTCAGGGCTCTGTGGTGCGGAGGACCAGCCCCCGCACCCTAACAGCAAGCTCTGAGCTTGCCGGCGTGCCCCCCCCACCCCCCGTCCTCACATCACCGCACAGAAACACGCCCGGAGGCAGGTGGCTAGCAGAGGAGGGACAGCATGAAGAGCGTGTACAGCACCGCCCTCACCCTGGCCGGCTCTGTGCCCTGCACACACATGCACCCCTGGCCATACAGAAGCCTCAGGCAGCCTCAGCGATCATCCTCACTTCGCTGGGGACGCCGAAAAAAAGGGACCCCACAGGGTGGGTGCTGCCTGGCCTCCTTGTCTGCTAGGTAATGACCTGCGTGCCCTTCTCTGGGCTGTTATCGCACCGGGGTAAACACGGGTTTTTGGGGGGCAACGAACATTGCAGATATGACATTGCAAGGTTCCTGACTGAGCGGCCCACTCAGACGGTGCGTGTACGCATTAGCATCTCAGGTGGTAGAAATGCAGAGGGATTAAGGGCCAGGAGGCTCCCAGGTGGAGCAACGTCAGACCCAGTTACAAACACTGGCTTCTAAGAAAGCGTGAGCAAAGCATGACAGCACAGAGCTGAGGGCGGACACGAGAAAGAGCTGCGAGGGCCTCGCAATTCTGAGACCATGAGAGCATCTTGTGTCAAACCTTGTTTAAATTAGGGTCGGACACGTCAATATCATACACAAAACATTCTTAAAAAGGATAGAAGAAATCGCTAGATATTCTCAAATCAAAGATGCCCTAATACCAAGATCACAGATTTTGTTAAATAAAAGACATTCTCTCTGCAGTGAACTAAAGCCAGCCTGGCTTCTGTGACATTCCAGAGACCAGCGAGCAAAGCTCAGGCCGGTCTCAACCACTGTGCCCAGCACAGCGCCTCCCAGCCGTCCACACTGGCTTTGGAGCCCACCTGCAGGCACTGCTTCCTCCTGAGTCACGGCCTAGATGAGGGTTTTGTGCAGAGAGGGGAGAGCACAGGCCTAGCTAAGATCGTGGCCTGCAAAGCAGCTCATGGAACATGAGTTTGCACGAGAGTCAGGACCGCCTCCAGGCGCCAGAGAAACAGCATCTCCTGAAGCGCCTTCTACCAACCAGCTTCGGGCCACGTCTACACAATGGGCACTGACCTCATGGCAGGTACCACAAAGCCTCCGGCTCCGCAGAGTTGGGATCCTGTCTTCACACCTCCTCTATCTCCATCCTGGGCAGATGCTCAGCAAACATGTGAAGAATGAAGAAACGAGAGAGTACATGTCCTTCAATCACGCGTAGCAATATTTTAAAGGGAAAAAGCCAACAGAGTATAGCACGTGGTTATTTCACAGAGCCTCGCGTAACCACGCTGCTGAAACCCTGCTCGGCAGTGACAGTAACGAGTCAGAACCACGGCAGCCGTGAGCACCCGGGTCGGCGTCCCCACTGCGTGCCACTGCACTGTGGGCTCATGAGCCCTGCCCCGCCTTCCTCTCCCATCCTCTGGCCTCGGTAATTTCTTCACTCCCTCTGACACGTGTTCACAATCAAGTAGGCGGGCACAGGGGAGCAGAGCCCTGAAGTTCGCAGGTGCAAATGGGTGGTTCCCCGTCTCCTCTGACAGACACCCAGCAGTGCTGGAAACGGAGCTGGACCTTCGAGGACAGACAGACGGACAGCATTGCTGTCCTAGCTGCTCTTTGGGCCTCGAGTCCCGGGTTATCGTGACAAAACCATCAGCGTGCGTGTCCGGGGAAAGGTGGTGGGTGGCGGAATGGCCCAGGTAAGTATGTCGTTTCTTTCTGAAAACAGGAAAATAAAAGTGACCCTGAGTGCCACTCCCCCGGTGAGTGCTCGTGGGGCTACCCTGGCCAGCGTGGAAGGGCCTGGGACTCTGGCCATCAGAGAACACGGTCGGGTCCTCCGTGTCAAGATGTGAGTGCAGTTCCAAAGGAAGTGAAGACACAAGCTGTGGTGATGTGTGTGCAGCCGTGTAGTTCAATGTGTGTGGGGTTCTGCATGTGAGTGGGTCTGTGTGTGTGTGTGGAGATCTGTGTGTATAGATCTGTGTGTGCAGATCTCTGTATGTGTAGACCTTTGTGTGTGTAGACCTTTGTGTGTGTAGACCTGTGTGTATGTGTATGTATGTAGCTGTATAGATCTGTGTGTGTAAACCTGTGTGTGTAGTCTTTGTGTGTAGCTGTGTAGACCTGTGTGTGTGTAGACCTGTGTATGTAGATCTCTGTGTGTGTGTAGACCTGTGTGTGTAGATGTGTGTGTATGCAGACCTGTGAGTGTGTAGATCTGTGTGTGTGTGATCTGTGTGTGTAGACCTGAGTTCGTATAGACCTATGTATGTAGACCTGTGTATATGTGTGTGTGTAGCTATATAGACCTGTGTGTGTGTATAGCTGTATAGCTCTGTGGGTGTGTGTAGACCTGTGTATAGTCTGTGTGTAGCTGTGTAGACCTGTGTGTGTAGACCTGAGTGTGTAGACATGGAGGAGAAGGGATTGTGGCGTGGCCATCTCCCTGTGTGTGTGTAGACCTGTGTGTGTAGATGTGTGTGTATGCAGACCTGTGAGTGTGTAGATCTGTGTGTGTGTGATCTGTGTGTGTAGACCTGAGTTCGTATAGACCTATGTATGTAGACCTGTGTATATGTGTGTGTGTAGCTATATAGACCTGTGTGTGTGTATAGCTGTATAGCTCTGTGGGTGTGTGTAGACCTGTGTATAGTCTGTGTGTAGCTGTGTAGACCTGTGTGTGTAGACCTGAGTGTGTAGACCTCTGTGTGTGTATAGCTGTGTAGACCTCTGTGTGTAACTGTGCAGACCTATGCATGTGTGTGTGTAACTGTGTAGACCTGTGCATGTGTGTGTGTCTGTAGCTGTGTAGAACTGTGTGTGCATGTTTGTGTGTGTGTAGCTTTGTAGACCTGTGCATGTGTGTGTGTGCAGCTGTGTAGAACTGTGTGTACGTGTGTGTGTGTGTGTGTGTAGCTGGGCTGTAACAACGTGTTCTGAGCACACAGAGGTGCAGGGCAGGGCTCAGCAGGGCAGTGTCCTGGCAGACAGCAGGTGTCCCTGGGAGGGCAGGTCCCATGTCACCAGGACCGGGAGTCCCCGCTGCTCTGGGTCTCTCTGGTCCATGAAGGACTCTCTCAAGTTCTCACTTTCCCTTAAAGGAAGGAATTCCTGGTCCCTCCAGGAGGATCTGGCCCCGTCACCCGAGGCCCAGAACAACCTGGCTGAGAGGCTCCTTCACAGCTGCGTGCCCTGTGGGGCGTAAGCATGCCGGAGGGCAGGACCCTGCCGCGCTCCTGGTCCCGCAGCCTCTCCTGGGCCCGGCTGCCTTTGGTGACCATGTCTGCCGCCTGGGAAGTTGGGGCAGCATCTGCCACTGGTCCCAGCTCCCTGGAGACCCGGTGCCAGGGCAGGACTGCAGGGTTGGGCTGGTTTGGCAGTGAACGTGGGGTCCGGCCCTGGGTCTGCAAAGACATGCTCAGTCTCTTAATCCTTGCTGAGAAGCAGAGGGGGCTTCTCATGGCTGGAGGGGCCATGTTCGGTTCTGAAATGGGGGCCAACTTTGCATGGCCACATACTGGTCTGCACAAGCCTCACAGCACACTTGCGGGGCCCTCACAGGACAGGTGACAGTCCCACCCCGCCCTGCAGGCACCACTCCAACCTCACTAGAGCAGGGAACCTGCACCCCTCACAAGTCCCCTGACCTGCAGAGGGGCTCCCCCTCGCCCTCCTCCTGCAAGGCCAGGGCGGGCAGCTGGAAGCCACTGCGGGGTGTGAGCAGGGGCCTGATTCAAACACAGAGGCCACAGGCACACCCTCCACCCCGCCTTAGGGCCTGGCCTGCCGCCTCTCAGCCAGGGGCTCCTTTGAGCCTCTGGGCTGGTTCTGTCCAGGGGAATGGATGGCGGCCCCTGTGGGGAGCCGGGACGGCAGGCAGGCTGCTCTTTCCCGAAAACAGGGGTCTTCTGAGAAAAAGGTCTAAGATGGCAGTTTACAGGGGTGGACAAGGCCTCAGGATGCTCACCCTCTAACTGGCCATAGTCTGGACCCCGAAAGGCGCAGGGCAGGCTCGTTGGAAAGCGGGTCCCAGCCTAAGTCCTGCAGACTCTGCCGGGTCCAGGCCCGGGAGTCAGCACCTCGAGTGGGCATCTTTTATTCTGTACTCCGGGCAGGGCCCGGCAGGCAGGGACAGACTTGTGGACCCAGTAGCTGCAGCAGCGGCGATACACAGAGGGTATCCGTCCTTGGGGACACAGTGATGCGTGAGGGGTATCCGTCCTCGGGAATGTGGCGGTGCCCGGGAGTATCCGTCCTCAGGGGCCCGCGATGCGCTGGAGTATCCGCTGTGCTATCTGCTCCTTCGACCACCCCCCTAGACCTTCATGGGTGCGTGGTTGGGGCAGGCCCGGCCCATGTGCAGTGTTAGAGCTCAGGGCAACACAGTGGCCGCATGCTGACCAGTCCCAAGCTCCTGCCCAGAGCCCTGGTGTCACGCCAACACCGTATGTGACGGGCTTGCTCCAAACGCAGCCCCTCAAGGTGGCACCCACATGTCAAGGGCACGGGTGTTCATGACGGCCCCAGAAACAAAGACACTGAGACCCACATCTGAGGCACCGGCCATTACCGCACACGTGAACGTCAGCTGCTTTTCACAGACGGAGGATACACGAGTACCTACACGCGACAGGCCCACCCACAGCAGCACCTCGGTCTATAACTGGGAACCCACTCAATCCTTGCTCAAGGGTTTCAGCACCAGTGGAAGGAGCAGCACTCCCCTGACAAACACCCTGACTCACGGAGGGAACGGCTGAGATGAAGGTCCTCGCCAATCCAAGTTATTAATGTTCTTGGGAAGAAACGGAAACGTGTCTCTTTCTCTTTCCAGTTTTCGTTAGGAAATAGGGCTGTCCCCTACCCCTGCCCAGAAGCACCACCCAGGTCTGTGTTTCAAACGCAGACCCACAGGCCTGCCTGTCCTCACCGCTCTGAGCTGCTCTGCGTCAGTCCCCAAGACTGCATTTTTAGCAACCACCCCAAAGCATCCTGGGCTGCAGTTTTGAAAACATCACTCAAAATCCCTGTGGTTGAAATCTTTCCGGGGGTTGGTAAATTCCCTCAGGAGAGCCACTCGCTACAGCGGATAACCAACCAACGTTGACAACTTTAACACGGGCCCAGCACACTGTGTGGTGGCCAAGGCACTGGACTTCCACACGGCTAACCGCAGTTTGAGTACCAGACCTGGCGACTGGGACATCACACCGGGCGTGTGTGTGCAACCCCAACATCCTAGGAGGGGGGAGGAGAAGGGACTGCGGCATGGCCACCCCCATGGGGGTAATTTCTCGCTCTCCCTCTCACTATCTCTGTCTCTCTGGCAAGTCCTGTGACGAAAAGAAAAAGGTACTGGCTATCAGACTGAGTGAGGAGTCAGCCCCAGGCTGGAGTCTGCGAGGACCACGCCTCTCCAAATGACCGTCCTGCCTGCACACACATGCCTGCGGGCATGCCTGCTGCTCACTGCTGAGGCACCCCAAAAGCCCTGGGACCTCAGAGTTCTCGGCGAAAGGACAGGAACAGGGACGAGCACAGACACCCAGGGCGTGCCCAGCACTGTGTGGGCCCTCAGGGCACCCGTGGACAGCACTCGGAGTCGCTGCCCAACGACGTCAGTCTACCAGGTGAGCCAGGTGCAAGCCCGGACTTCGAGTAGTCCTTCTCCTGCTAAGTAGCTCCAACCTGAAGGAAGTGACTGTACATAATTTTCAAGTGCAAACAAGGGCAGCAACTGTGACAAACATGACAATCACATCCTGATGGAGTGAGCTTCAGGGAAGATGCATTTCCTTGGGGAATTCGGCCTCCCAGATACCCGTAGGATTGCCACAGTCATGCCCGGGACAGCACAATTGGGAAGTGGAGTAGCTTCCACCGAAACCCAGCGCACAGAACAGAAGTGCCCACAGCACAGAGCAGGGAGTGGCCCGAGGTCAGCGCAAGCGAGACCACAGTGACTGACCTCATTAAAGTAGCTAAGGGCCACAGAGACTGGAAGCAGGGACGGGCAGGAGTGTGCCGAGGAGAGGGGAATGAGTGTGTCCAGGAAGGTGCTGGGACAGCAGAGAAGGGAACCCTCTCAGGACTTGGGGACTGCAGGGAAAGGGTGGGAAGGAAGGAGTCAGAGGGCTCGAGTCTGAGCACCAAGGATGGCTTCGAAGTGAGCAGCTGGTGCAGGAGGCGAGGTGTGGGGGAAGGTGTGATGGCGAGGCGGCTGCAGAGTGCCTTAAAGTGGATGCAGTCTCTGCAGTCTCTGCGGGGCGTGTGAGAGCTCTAAGCAAAGGCTCCCTTCACTGCTGGGCAGGAGCCACCTGAGCACCAGGACCCAGGAGAGGCTGTGCAGAACCACCGGGCACTGCACAGCTGAAGCACATGGCTTCGCGCCCCGCTAAGAATGAGTACAGAGCAGCCCGGGGCCACAGCCTTCTCAGCAGAGATGCTGGCTCCGCCTGACCCCTGCCTTTGTCCTTTCTCAGTCCACAGCCCCTGCCCTCGGAGTAGTCTGGTTCTCTGCCCTAGGGCAGGGCAGGTGGTGGTGGGTGTCAGTGTTTAAAGGCATATTGGAGGTGCCTACTTGGTATTCTCCATAGAGATGCCCAGCAGGAGGACACCCATCCCTCAGAGAAGAGGTCTGAGGCCATGGACCCCATTGATGTGGTCTAGAGGGGACAGATAAGAGGCCAGTTGGTGCGCAGGACGTGAGTCACCACGCACACCCAGAAAACCAAGATGTGTGGCCGCACGACGCGGATGCAGTCAGTCTGTGGCCTGGGGTACAACATCTCACCTCTCGGTTTCTTTTCTGTTCTCTTTTTTTAAAAAAAATTATTTAACTTTATTTATTTATTTTAGTTTAACCGGAGAGGG
>NW_006159632.1:455066-469181 GCF_000334495.1 Tupaia belangeri chinensis
ATAAAGCAAGCCACCAGGCCCGGGACTCGAACCATGGTTTGCCATGTGGAAGTCTGGCATCCTTAACCACTATGCCACCTGCTGGCCCTGGGATTTCAGTTTCTTTAAATATATATATTGGGACCAGCAGTTGGCGTAATGGTTATGTTGCTGGACTCCCATGTAGTTGACTGTGTTTTGAGTCCCGGACCTGGTGGCTTAAACTCATGCTGGCTGCATGTGCGTGTGTACCCAAGATCCCGACAGGAGAATGGAGGCAAGGGGGCTGTGGTGTGACCATCTCCCCTGGGGGGGTGATTTCTCACTTTCTGTCTCTCTGTCTTTCTGGCGAACATGCATGCCTGATAGCAAATACCTCTTAAATAAATAAATAGGACCAAGTAGCGAATCTTGGAACCCTCTCTGAAGTCCAGATCTGTAATGTTACAAAGGCTCCCTCCCTATCCAAGGTTAAGGGGCTGGTGAGAAAGATGGGCGAGCAGCAAGAGGGTAGAGGAGTCAGGGGAGGCAGGTCCTGGTCCCGGCTGCAGGAGGAGCAGAGTGGAGGCTGGGACGCGATGGGGAGACCAGGGAGGTGGTGAGAGGGTTTTATCTTTGGCGGTGAGTTGCTAATGCAGAACTTCAGGTAATCAGTTCCAAAAACAGAGTAGTAAGTGGGACGTATTTTGAGTTACTACAAAATAAGTATGTAAATAGGTAAGGAAATTAATTTAAAAAGAAGATGAAAAAACGAGAGGGAAGAAAACTTAGAGATCAGGAAAAGCCAAAACTTAGATTGGTAGTTTGAAAAGTTTCAGGGCTGGTTTTTTTCAAGGTGACTTAAGAAAACAGTAGAGTCAAATATTTCATCATCAGAGGGAAATGCTGCAGAGAGGAAAGCTTGGGAAGGACAGGTGGCAAGTGGCAATACAGGGACAGAGGGAGGCGCTACTGGTCACAGATGCCTTTCCATGGTGGAGTGCAGGGCGGCACCGATGGCCTCACGGTACAGCCCTGAAATCAACCAGGCTGGATTTAGCAGCCTTTCGAGGCTAATCAGTATTTCGTCATTTGTTTAAGCAGGGGTAGGCCTGCCCTTGAGAGTGTGGAAACACATTCATTCCTCCTACAATCTACTTCCTCATTTTCTCTTCAAGTCTGGGCCTCTGGTTCTTTTTGTGCCTAGTTCCTGGACTCTGATAAGAAAGATTTGTGTGTATATTCTGCCAAAAATGCAAAAGGCAAGAGAGAAAGATCTGGATTCAATGACCTTCGAGATGATTAACTATTTAGGTTTGAAAATTCCTAAACCTCAGTGTGTTTCAGTTTCATTTTCTCTATAACTATCCATATATCAGCCAATCATCTCTCTCTATATATACATACATACATACATACATATATATATATGTGTGTGTGTGTGTGTGTGTGTGTGTGTGTGTGTGTGTGTATAAAGATAGCAAGATAACAACTTCTGTTTAAAGAGGGGGTTGACAGCATAGCATTGGCTTAATACAGACATGTCAGCCCACGGGACAGAATAGAGACCCCAGAAATAAACTCAAGCACTTACTGCCAATATACACAATAAGGAGAGAACAGTGTATTGAATACATGGTGCTGGGAAAACTGGACATCAGATGGGAAGGAAGAGCTGGAACATTATATTACCCCACATACAAGAAGCAACTTAACAGTGATTAAAGACTTAAACCTAAGACCTGAAATTATAAGACTATTTGAAGAGAGGGTTTTATCTTTGGCGGTGAGTTGCTAATGCAGAACTTCAGGTAATCAGTTCCAAAAACAGAGTAGTAAGTGGGACGTATTTTGAGTTACTACAAAATAAGTATGTAAATAGGTAAGGAAATTAATTTAAAAAGAAGATGAAAAAACGAGAGGGAAGAAAACTTAGAGATCAGGAAAAGCCAAAACTTAGATTGGTAGTTTGAAAAGTTTCAGGGCTGGTTTTTTTCAAGGTGACTTAAGAAAACAGTAGAGTCAAATATTTCATCATCAGAGGGAAATGCTGCAGAGAGGAAAGCTTGGGAAGGACAGGTGGCAAGTGGCAATACAGGGACAGAGGGAGGCGCTACTGGTCACAGATGCCTTTCCATGGTGGAGTGCAGGGCGGCACCGATGGCCTCACGGTACAGCCCTGAAATCAACCAGGCTGGATTTAGCAGCCTTTCGAGGCTAATCAGTATTTCGTCATTTGTTTAAGCAGGGGTAGGCCTGCCCTTGAGAGTGTGGAAACACATTCATTCCTCCTACAATCTACTTCCTCATTTTCTCTTCAAGTCTGGGCCTCTGGTTCTTTTTGTGCCTAGTTCCTGGACTCTGATAAGAAAGATTTGTGTGTATATTCTGCCAAAAATGCAAAAGGCAAGAGAGAAAGATCTGGATTCAATGACCTTCGAGATGATTAACTATTTAGGTTTGAAAATTCCTAAACCTCAGTGTGTTTCAGTTTCATTTTCTCTATAACTATCCATATATCAGCCAATCATCTCTCTCTATATATACATACATACATACATACATATATATATATGTGTGTGTGTGTGTGTGTGTGTGTGTGTGTGTGTGTGTGTATAAAGATAGCAAGATAACAACTTCTGTTTAAAGAGGGGGTTGACAGCATAGCATTGGCTTAATACAGACATGTCAGCCCACGGGACAGAATAGAGACCCCAGAAATAAACTCAAGCACTTACTGCCAATATACACAATAAGGAGAGAACAGTGTATTGAATACATGGTGCTGGGAAAACTGGACATCAGATGGGAAGGAAGAGCTGGAACATTATATTACCCCACATACAAGAAGCAACTTAACAGTGATTAAAGACTTAAACCTAAGACCTGAAATTATAAGACTATTTGAAGAAAACATGAAATAAAAGCTCCATGACATGGGTCTGGTCAATGTTTTTGGATATGACCCCAAAAAACATAGACAGCTAAAGCAAAAATAGACAAACACGATATTAAACTAAAACATTGCACAACAAAGGAAACAATCAACAAAGTGAACAAAACAACCTATGAAATGTGAAAAAATATTTGCAAACTATCTGGCAAGGGGTAAATATTCAAAATGTACAAAGAACTCAACTCAACAGTAAGAAAGTAAATTACCTAATTTAAAAATGAGTAAGGGACCTGAGTAGACATTCTCAAGATAAAACATACACAAAGAAACACTCAGCATTACTAATCATTGGGAAAACACAAATTAAAACAACAATGAAATATCACTTCACCCTTGTTAGAAAACAACTATTCTTGGGGGCCAGCAGGTAGTGTTGTGGTCAAGGCACTGGACTCTCACATGGCTGACTGCAGTTTGAGTCCTGGACTCAGCAGCTTGCTTTCTTGTTCTCTCTCTCTCTCTTTCTCTCTCTGTGCCCTATTATTATTAAATAATAATAACATTAAATAAATATTTTTTAAAGTAGCTAGTGTCAAAAAGATAAATGACGTGAGAATATGGAGAAAAGGAAACTCTTGCATGCTGTTGGTGGGAATATAAATTTGTAGCGCTATTATAGAAAATTGTATGAAGGCATTTCAAAAATTAAAAAGTAGAACTATCATATGATATAGGAATCCCACTTCTGGTTAATATCCAAAGGAAATAAACCTGTATGTTGGAGAGATAGCTATACTCCTATATTTTTTGCAGCATTATGCACAATAGCCAAGACTTGGAATTGACCAGAAAATAAGAGTCCACTGATGAGCGAATAGATTAAAAATGTGATGTATACACACAGTGGAATACTATTCATCCATGAAGAAGGAGAAAGTCCTTCACTTTAGGACACGGATGGACCAGGACGAAGTTATACTGAGTGAAATAAGCCAGGCACAGAAGGCCAAGTTCCACATGATCTTATGCAGTTGACTTACAGAAGCAGAGATGAAAATGTTGGCTACCAGGACAGGTGTGGGGATTGGGGTGAGACTGGTCACAAGGTACAATGTTTCGGTTAGACAAGAGGAGAGAGTGTGGTAGATCGTTAATCATGTACACTTGAAAACTGCCAAGAGAGTGGACCCTCAATGCTCTCACAACCAAAAGGGGGGTAAGTACGTGAGGGCCCAGATACGCTAACTAGCTTGATTTAACCACTGTGCAGTGTGCGTCATGGTAACGTGCTGCATGGGGGAGTATACGATTTACGTTTGTCAACCATATCTTAACAAAAATGGGGGGGAGTGGCAATAAGACATTGTCTGAAAATACTGCAGCTTCCTAAGTGATTGGCGGCCACCACCACTCCTTGTCTAATCTGTTCTTTCTTCAGGATCTCCCACATGAACCCCCAAATTACTGCCTCTGCCTACAGCAGCTTCCAGAATTCAGGCCTCCAAAGAGACCGTGCTCTCAACACTGCTCTGCCTCACTGGGTCTGTCAGGACTATCCATTTACCTTCCACCTCCCTCCTTACCTCAGTACCTGCACATGTCTTCACAGGCATCGTCTGAGACTTTCTAAATCACATCCGGCTAGCTTCTCAAAGAAAATAGGAGAATGCTTATACTAAAACGGAAAGACAAAAGAATACTTTAAAAAGAGGAAAGTAAGGTACTGCAAAGCCGGGCAAAATGGGCCACTGTGATTATTACCTTCAGGTCTCAGTTTTCTAGCAGCCAGTGTAAAAATATAAATAAGTACGGTTTAATCTTATGGTCAGGTCATTGTTCTCATTATTCTTGAAAAGGCTGACTTTGCACTAGTCCTCGGTTTTAAGAGAAACACATGATGCCGTAAGGAAGTGATATTAACTAAACTAGCAGACCGAGTTTTCCGGTTGATAGGGTCCACGGGGCTGTTCTTTACGGGACCTCACGGCCCAGGCTGCACAGTGGCAGGAGCCCTTCCTGGCTCACACTCCATCATGTCTCTCCGGTGGGAGACGCAGCCGCTTCACCACCCACTCCAGGCTCCTCAAGCAGACTCCTGCTCTCCCTCTGCCCAAGGGAATGATGGTCCAGAATTCTACCACAAGGCCATGTTTGTTTAAAGTGACACACGTCCTCCAAGGTGCTGAGTGTTCTGACGCCTGTAGGAATCTCCTTCCCGACAAAGCCTTAGACTGTGCCCTCGAGAACTGCCTCTCTGACGGCTCGCACGCCGCCTCCCTCCTGTGTTCACACTGCTGGCCCTAGGGTGTCGTTCTGTGAGATGTATTAAAACGCTTTGCTAACTCTTTAAGATCCTTCTGTGGTGTTTATTCCAAGCCTATATTCATTTGTGAAACAATAAGTCATGCACACACACACACACACGTAAGCTAGCCCAGTACATACACACACACGTGTGAGCTAGTGCAGTATATACACACATGTGTGAGTTAGCACAGAACAGACACACATGTGTGAGCTAGCCCAGTACATACACACACGTGTGAGCTAGCCCAGTACATACACACACGTGTGAGCTAGCCCATACACACACGTGAGCTAGCCCAGTACATATATACACACACGTGTGAGCTAGTGTTGCTTTCTTGTACAAGGTGGAGCTAGCCCATACACACACGTGAGCTAGCCCAGTACATATATACACACACATGTGAGCTAGTTCAGTACATACACACATGTGTGAGCTAGCCCGGTACATATACACACATGTGAGATAGCCCAGCACACACACACACACACACACACACACACGAGAGCTAGGCCAGTACATACACATATGTGTGAGCTAGCCCAGTACATATATACGCACACATGTGAGCTAGTTCAGTACATACACACATGTGTGAGCTAGCCCGGTACATATACACACACGTGAGATAGCCCAACACACACATGTGAGCTAGCCCAGTACATATATACATACACATGTGAGCTAGTGCAGTACATACACATACGTGTGAGCTAGCCCAGTACATACACACACATGTGAGCTAGTCCAGTACATACACACATACACACACGTGTGAGCTAGCCTAGCAAATACACACACACGTGTGGGCCAGTCTAGTAAATACACACACGTGCG
The DNA here is from genome assembly GCF_000334495.1 of Tupaia belangeri chinensis. Lineage (NCBI taxonomy): Eukaryota > Metazoa > Chordata > Mammalia > Scandentia > Tupaiidae > Tupaia > Tupaia belangeri. The sequence goes on from NW_006159632.1 coordinate 461,066, forward strand.
AGCTAGCCCAGCACATGCACACACACACGTGTGAGCTAGCCCAGTACATACACACACAGCTAGAACTCTCCCGTTCCTTACGTGGAAACTGACTTCAGCGTAAATTCAGCCACCTGAGGGTGCCTGTCACCACCCTGGTTGTAATCTGCACCAGGAGGAGGGACCACTGCCTCCGGCACCAGCCTGCAGACCCAACGGGCCCAGGGCTGAGGTGAGTCTGGACCTTGGGGCTTGCTCGTGTCTTTACAAACCTGTCTGTCATGATCCCAGTGGCAGAGAAACTGCTGAATAAAGCTATGCTGATCAGAAACTCAGCACAGACATGTTTCTATTTGTTAGACCATTTTCAGTGGATTGATTTTTATGCAGTTAAATCGGTCAATCTTTTGGAATAAGTTGCAGACTTCAAACGCAGGGAGGTGGATTAACAACTGAAGTCAAGTTTCAGATGTGTATTATTGTCTCGTCTCTGTACAGAGGAAATGTTAGGGCATGCACACAGATAAGTCAGAAGTTCCACATCAAATTGTTAGCCATAGTTCTCTTTGGGGTGTTGGGTCCAGGTGAACCTTTGTTTTGATACTATGTTTCTATAATATTTGAACTTTGTATAACGGCTATTACTCTCATAGTGAGGCAGACAGCAAAGACGCTGCATTTACCTCCTTTGCACGTGGATATGATGCCACACACTTACAGGGAGGGCCCAGTCCCAGGGCCTGAGGGCGGCCGAGGACAAGTGGGAAGCAGCCTTCCACGGGAAGGTTTCACAGTCCTTCACCGCTGCGGGCTCACAGGGCCCCTCGGCACTGAGCCCTGGGATGCCCACACATCTGAGCTAAAACGATGAAGCATAAGACGCAGTCGGAGGAGTGCACCCTGAGCTGTGCCCAACAAACTGCTAGAACCGAGCCCGGAAGCTGGGGCTGCAGTGGAGGGCATCTGCCACGGAGAACAGCAGGTTTGGAGGGCAGGGGTAAAGGGAAGCGTGACCCGAGATGGGGACTGGGTGTGATATGTCACTCTAGGCCATGGGACAGGCTGAAGCTGATGCAGGACATTTAGGCGTTTTTCAGGAGGTCATCAAAGGGGGTGTGCAGAGGGCTTGCAAGAAGTGGCCAGATCTAGTGTCCAGGAAGAGTGAGCCGTGTGGAACACAGGGGGGCAAACGTGTAGTGAATGAGGTCATCTGAGAAGTTGCAGCCAAGAGGAACCACAGGGATGACTGTGGGCTGTTCTTTTTTTTTGAAGAGGTTTTTGCTATAGGGTGCGTGCGCTCTCCAGACAGAGAAACAGAAAGCGAGAAATCAGCCCCCAGGGGGTATGGCCACACCACACTCTCTTCTGCTCTCGGGATCTTGAGCACGCATGCACATGCGCCCGGCGTGAGTTTAAGCCACTGGGTCCAGGACTCGAACTGTGGTCGACTACATGGGAGTTCAGTGACATAGCCATTACGCTAACTGCTGGTCCCACTGTGGGCTATTCTTACATGGTCTGAGCATCGGGGAGCAGCACCTGCAGACCTGGGAGGGTGTCAGACATGCAGAATCCCACACCAGCACGTCCTCCTGCCCCCGTGTGTGCTGCACCCGACTCTGCGCACCCTATGTGCACTGACTTTGGAGAAGCCACGGAGTAACATGTCAATGGCAGAAAAGGAAGAGGCCAGAGACCTGAGGCCTTACTTGAATTATTAGAATTTGGCATCTGGCTGAACGTGGGAGTGGAGGGAATAGAATACATCAAGATTCTTGGGAAGTCTGAGTTGTAGGCAGTCATGCCGCGCAGATGGGAGCCCCAGGAGAGGAACAGCAGCAGCAGCTGACCAGCGGCCGGGGCAGTGCTGCCATGAAGCCAAGCCCAGCTAGGAGACCAAGGGGGTGTGACCCCACGGGAGCGTGAGGCGTAGAAACCATGAAAGCAGGTGATGTCATCGAGGAGAGGCAGAGAAGGGCAGCACGCAGCCAGGGGACATTGCTGGAGAGCCCGCAGGTGGGAGTGGGGACTACTAGTACAGAGGACAGGAGGGGTCGACTGGGCTAAAAACGGAGTGTGGTGTGTTTCTGTGATTAAAGGGACAGTGGGGACAGGTCACTCGTGCAATGAGGGACAGTCACTTCTAGAGGACGGAAGCCGGGACTGGAGACCAGGAGAATGGAGTGAGCACTGCACGGGGAGAGTGGGAGGTTAGGGACCAGCGTGGAGGCCGGAGGCTGGGCTGCAGCAGCTTCGAACCACTAGAGTAAAGGCTCCCGTGGAAGGAGGACGAGGCATGCTCCCCCCACCTCAATGAGGGCCAACAGGCAGCGAGGGGGGCTGAGCTCCGTGTCTCGGGGCGCGTGGTGTGAGCTGCCTGGTGAGTATGATGTCCACGCATGGACCGCCGTGGGGAAGGCCAGCCGGGGAGGTCCTCACCGGTGACCCTGTCACGGTCTGAGCAACGGTCCCCAGACACACTCGCCTGAGTCCCAGCATCTGTGACTGCCTTCCTGGGGCTCTCCGAGGGGGCCGTGGGTGAAGGAGCCAGGGCTCTCTGGGGGGGCGGGGGCGGTAAGGGTGGCAGAGCCAGGGCTCTCTGGGAGGGAAGGACGTGGGTGACAGAGCCAGCGCTCTCTGGAGTGGGTGAGGGTGGCGGAGCCAGGACTCCCTGTGGGGCTGCCATGGGGGACAGGGCCAGCGCTCTCTGGGGGCCATGGGTGACGGAGCCAGGGCTCTCTGAGGAGGAGGGCTGAGTGACGGAGCCAGGGCTCTCTGGGGGGCTGCCACGGGGGACAGGGCCAGAGCTCTCCAGGGGCCATGGGTGACGGAGCCAGGGCTCTCCAGGGGCCACAGGTGACGGAGCCAGCACTGTCGGAGGTGTTCTGGGTCCCACCCAAACACACAAGCCCTCACGCAGCAGGAGGCTGTGTGAGGCGGAGGCAGCTCCTGGAGCGGCCTGCTCTGCTGGGGCTGGAGGAAGCAGGGCGGCATCCCCTCCTGAGCCTGCAGTCTGCCGGGAGGGCTGTCCTGCTGACACCCTGACCCCGACCCAGCCTCCTAAGCACTGGCTTTGGCCTCTGGCTGGAGAGTAATGCAAAGCCTCACTTCCAAACTCGGATTTGATCTGCTGAGCCATTGCTGGAAGGCGGAACCTCCCACTAGCCCTTCCTGGAATCAAAACAGGCATCCACAGTGCCTAGCCCATCAGGTGCCCCGAGGTGACAGGCCAACAGTAGGGCGCCTGTGAGCAGGTGCGCACCAGGCTGACCTGGCCCCTGGACAGGGCTCACTCAGTGGCTAGCAAGCCTGGGGGAGTTACCCTCTTTGGAGATGATCAAAACAACCCTACCTGGGCTGCTCTCGCATATCCAATTTAACGCTACAGAATAACATTCCAAAAGACACTGGAATCCCGAGGAGAGATGGGCCTCTTTCCAGTTTTAATGCTCAGGGTTCAGAACAACTCACGACCGGAAAGGCAGAGCAGAGCGAGGGCGGTCGGCTGGTCCCCAGGCTAGGAACGATTTTGAGGGAGAGGAAGCCCAGGGCTCCGTCTGAAGCCGGTAGCTGCAGTCTGCCGGGAGGGCTGTCCTGCTGACACCCTGACCCCGACCCAGCCTCCTAAGCACTGGCTTTGGCCTCTGGCTGGAGAGTAATGCAAAGCCTCACTTCCAAACTCGGATTTGATCTGCTGAGCCATTGCTGGAAGGCGGAACCTCCCACTAGCCCTTCCTGGAATCAAAACAGGCATCCACAGTGCCTAGCCCATCAGGTGCCCCGAGGTGACAGGCCAACAGTAGGGCGCCTGTGAGCAGGTGCGCACCAGGCTGACCTGGCCCCTGGACAGGGCTCACTCAGTGGCTAGCAAGCCTGGGGGAGTTACCCTCTTTGGAGATGATCAAAACAACCCTACCTGGGCTGCTCTCGCATATCCAATTTAACGCTACAGAATAACATTCCAAAAGACACTGGAATCCCGAGGAGAGATGGGCCTCTTTCCAGTTTTAATGCTCAGGGTTCAGAACAACTCACGACCGGAAAGGCAGAGCAGAGCGAGGGCGGTCGGCTGGTCCCCAGGCTAGGAACGATTTTGAGGGAGAGGAAGCCCAGGGCTCCGTCTGAAGCCGGTAGCCACTGGAGTCTGCTCATTCCCCCACAGCCATGGTGGCCACCGTGAGCTCAGAAAACCACAGGCAAAGAAGAGGGGCACCCACCTCCACTCTGGGATGAGAGCTGCTCAGTGCGGATGTTCGAGGTCCCTCCATAGCAGAGAAGTTGCTTCTAGACTATTTTGTCCCAAGAAAATGGAAGCTCATAAAAATTATGACGCTCACAGCAATTTCACACACCCACTCTCACGTCCGCAGTCGAGGAATCAGTACCCCTGGAACGTACACGTTCCAGCCGTGAAATGCCGCTGGGCGGGCGCTCGGGCAGTGGGGGCAGGACAGCCCTAGTGGCCGTGGGCATGACTGGCCTTGGTAAGCAGCACCCACGCTGCACCAGCAGGGGCTCTTCTAAGGCAATTCCAGGGACAATGCAGTCCAAGGAACTTGTTCACTAATGCAGCCAGCAGCCACCGTGGGTCCTCGTCCTGCAGCCCTGACAGGCTCTCTGTATGCTCTACGTCATGGCTGTAGTGACCTGGCAGGACAGCAAAGACTTCCATGGCCAAAGAGCTCCAACTTGATGCCCAGGGCCCAGGACGAGGGTCCCCTGATGTGGACATCTGGGAACCCCTCCCTCTGGGCCCTGCTCTAAAACAGTCTGAGGACATCCTGCTTCAGCCTGAACGTTCCTGGACTCTGCCTGCCTACACTCTCCAAGGCTCTGTGACGACTGGGGGCTGCACTCCCGTGGCTGAGCGGCTGAAGGTTCAGCTGCCCTGCAGAGTCTGTGGGGACAGGAGCAGGACGGGGAGCAGAGGAATGACCTCAGGAAGGACTGGCTCTGAGGGGTGGTTGGCAACTCAAGTTACAGTGGCCAGGAAGGCATGGAGAACTGAGACCTGATCCTGCCACAGTGGCAGGCAAGGAGGCTCCAGGCGGCAGGCGGGGGACTGCTCTGGAGCACGGCTCCTTCACGTGCAGGGGGCTCTGTCCACACCACGACTGGGCCAGGGGGCTGCAGGGGGCTCTGTCCACACCACCACTGAGCCAATAGGGTGCAGGGGCTCTGTCCACCAGTGGCTGGGCCGGAGGGACTCAGGGGGCTCTGACCCTGGAGAGAAGTTCTTGGCAAGAACAAGGGCATGTCTTCCAAGACACGGAGCCAGGTGCCCGGAGCAGGCCAGCACTCAGGGAAGCTGGTGCTGGGAGAGGTAAACACGAAGGATTTGGAGACGCCGGGCTGGCAGGGCGTGGAGGTTCCCGGAGCTCCAGGGTAGGCAGACAGCCTGATGCACCCTGGTTCTCCCGGGTCCGGACCAGGTGGGAACGCAGCACAGAAGCGGGCTGCAAGTCCGCGCGCCGGCCGGCGCGCTGGTCTGGCTGTGCTGGCATTGCCACCGTGGTCTTCCTTTACGTCCACACTCCAGCCACTTCCACAGGTGCTGTACTGGGCAAGGGTCAGTCATGCCAGGATGTCCCTCTGTGGGCCTCCTGCCCACACCGTGGGCCTGGGTCTGTGTAGCCTGAGGAGGGTGTAGGCAGGAAGTCCCGACAGACAGATATCGGCTGCAGCGACGGGAAGAACCTGCCAGGGCTGGGAGGGCTGTGCAGTCCCTGAGGGGAAAGACAGCCCTGCCGGTGCCGGAAGTGACTTTGAGGTGACGACTTTGCCTCCTGTGCAGTCCACCCGATGGTCTCTCTCCACAAAAGTCAAGACCCGCCCTGAGGCTGAGCTCTAGCCCACCATCTCCAAGGCTAGCACCCTGCAGAGCTGGTGCCCTGGGGCACAGGCCTCCCACCGTGTACCTGGGGCGACCCGAGGCCCCACAGCAGCCAAGGTACCTGGCAGCACGCTGATGACACCTTGTTAACAAACAGAGTTTCTTGAGAACACGGTAGAGGGGCTCGATTTTTTAAAAATAGAGGCGTCATATATGTCTTAAAATATTCTTCTGTCAGGAAAACACTTTTTGCACCCACAAATATATTGTACAGAAGAAAACAGTCCGAGTTCCTCGCTGATCCTGAGCCTGCACCATGAGGATGGCGCCGGCTCCCCGAGTTCCTACCCGGGGACGGCAAGGAAAGGGGCAGGGAGGCCTCCCCAGCAGCTGGGCCGCCTACACAGGACTCACAGCTCATTCACCTCCCCGAGTGCCGCTAAGCACAGCTGTTCCCAGTGTAAACTTCCCGCACTGCGAACAGGACCCGGCTTCTCAACAGCCACACTAAAAGCGCCCAGGCCATTTAGGGGTAAGCAACGAACTTTTCCAACGTTAACAACGCTATTGAGCCAAACAGCACGCCGGCTCAGGACGGCAAGACATTTTAGCTAAAAATCTTGAAAAATATATTACCTTATAATTTACAAATACATAAAGAGACTTTGCTTTTAATCATATTGTTTAACTTTCTGTCTGTTCAATTTACTAGTGTGAATCCAAGAAATTCTAGTTCTGCCAATTTCACATTTTTTCCAGGCTTACTTTCAACAGGTGCAATTAGAAACTAAAATGTCATTAAAAGAAGTTCACATGTTTACACATGCTAGCTTAAACTAACACATTTTCTTGGTGTAAAAAAATAAACTATTTCTTTTTTTAACAAAAAAAAAAAAGGTACACTTTAAGGAACGTGCCTAAATCATCTTCAGAAATGACAGTTGGGAATGACATTCATCACTCCTCCCAGGAAGAACAACGGCGAGTTTCCTAAACAAGCGTGCTGGTGGGCTCACGGCGGACGTGCCCGGACGGAAGCCCTCGTCAGAGCACCCCACACGGTCCCTTTTCCCAAACCACCTTCCCTGCAGTCACTTTTCATGCAAAGGATTCAGAAAGGTTTTTTCAAAGTATGCTTTCTACCTTATTTTCTTTCCCAACTATCAAGCCCATTTGAATAATTACCCAACATTATGTAAGAAACAGAACTTCAACACACTGTTTTCACATTACATTTAACTCATAGGATCCACCAGCCTACAGAGACAGTCCAAATCGGAAGGCAACATAATTACGTTTTAACTAGTAATTTAGGCTGAAGTTATATTTCCATATGGAAACCACTTCAAAAATAATGTTCCTTCCAGGGCAACCATAGCTCATTACACAGTAGGCTAACAGGAAATCATGGAACAGAACCTGGGGCCAGCTTCCTGGGAGGGGGTCAGGGACCTCTCCTGGCAGGAGGGGCGGGCACACCGCAGCCCACCCTCACGTTCCCACTCCTGCAAGAGGGTCAGGGCCAGCTGCGGTCCAGGCTGGCTCAGAGGCCGGGCATCATTCTGCCAGCGTGTGCCTGCCCACGTGCATTCCCTGTTCCTTTCTGCATGGAATTCGCAGGCAGGGGCTCTCCAAAGCAAATCCCCTGGCATTGTTTAAACACAGGAAATAGAGAAGAATGGTTCCTGCGCTATAATGAGCCCACGTAATAAAATTATTTGGACTACATAATCATTAAACCCACTTAATTTTTTTTTTCAAAATAGTAACCCGTAATAAAGACCAAAATGGATGGAGGAGGGGCTTAAAGCTGTCTTCTTGGAAGTCAGAGGCCGAGAGAACAGAGGTCCGGGCGAGCGTGCGAAACCTGTCCCTAGCACACGACCGCTCTGATAGCCGCGCCTCCCTCCGGGGGCCCTCCTGTCACATCTGGGCACCGGCCTGGGCGGGGGCGGGGCGGGGCGGGTGGGGACAAGTTGAATAACACTGGAGGACGGAGGAAGGTTTGACCCTTGAAATCTGTCCATATGGGCGCAGTTACGAACCTGCTTCCTCTAGCACGTCCAGCCAGCGTGCAAGGAGTCGCATACGCGGGAGCACGCACAGCAGTGTCACAATTCGACACACGACAGGCGACTCTGCGCTCGCCCCCGCCCCGGCCCGCCGTGTAGAAGCACGCAGGAACTAGCCCTGCTGTAAGGGGCAGTGCGGGGAACCGTTCCACGGAGACCTGGAGCGTAGACGCTGCCCGGCCAGCACGCGCGCGCCCGGCTACGTACCTTCGCGCAGTGTCGCCCTCACCCC
>NW_006159632.1:469344-469698 GCF_000334495.1 Tupaia belangeri chinensis
GGCGTGGGGGTGCCAGCCGGCTCCCACTCCCCGCCCAGGGCTGCGACCCGCTCCAGGACCGCCTGGAGGTCCAATCCCTCGCCGGCCCCAACCGACAGACCAGCCTCTCGCGTCCCTCCCGGTCCCTGCAATAAACTCCAAAGCGAAGCCGCTTCCCACCCGCTCTGAAAACTTTTTCCTCCTTCCGCAACCAGATAAGGCAAGAAAGCAGGTCAGCGGCTCCGCGCCCTGAGCCCAGCGCCGTCCTCACCTGCGGCCGCCACCAGGTGCTGTCCCTCGCCGGCCTCGCCGCCTCCACCGCGTGGCGCGCCCGGGCCAGCCCCGCGTCTCTGCTCGGCTCTCAGGGGCGGGCGG
>NW_006159632.1:470095-479375 GCF_000334495.1 Tupaia belangeri chinensis
GCGGGCTCGGCGTCCTCCGCCCGGTGCGGGCGAGGCCGGCGTGGGAGCCCCGTTGGTCCCGGGAGGGCTGGGAGGAGGGCCTCGCCCGCGCAGGTGCTGCTCCCGGCCGGGGCGCCCGGCCTCAAGGGCGGACTGTCTGGTCGGCTGGTGCTGCGCGTTTTCCAGGCTTGGGTCCCTTCCCCAGCCTAGTGGGTGGGAGGAGGTCCCCGCCTTGGGCACAGGTTACCGGCAGGACCCCAGCCCTGCTACAGGGCGATTCTGAAAACCTTGCTCTGAAGAGCAGTCTGGGACCACTGCCTGTGGACACGCCAGTCTCCGTGCGCAGCCATGTGGGAAAGGACTTGCTGGCCCCCTATGGCCGGGGCCAGGCGGGGACTGGGCGGCAGTGAGCCCACACTTGAGTGCCTTCATCGGGGAGGCCCACCCGCCCCGTTTTTCCAGCTGATGAATGACTCCAGAGGACGAGAAGCTGCGTCCCACTCCCGCTCAGAGGAGGGCGAGGTGCGGGCACAGGATCCCGCTGAGCGGTCAGGGGCTGCCCAGTGCTCCGGAGGCATGATACCTGTGTGTGCATCTGACCATGGATTACATATGCAGAACGGTGGTGGGAGGGTCCCACAGACAGGATGAACTTGATAGCTGCAGCTTTGGAAAGAACAAGAGGGAAGAGAAGACAGGAAGTGAGGAGAGGAGGGGAGGAAAAGAAACCGAACGCGTTATGGAATGAAGCCTGGAAATATCAAAGGTGACAAAAATGACTTCAGTTGTATTTCGAGCAAGGAGATGAATGGGAAAAGAAAGAGCTCTTTGAAATAATAAGGAAGATTAGTGGAGTGCAAGCATACCTGGGCCCTTCCAAGTCCCTCTCCCCTCCAGGGTAAGGCCCGGCAGACGGCAGTCAGGACAGTCCTGGGAGGGCGTGCAGGGTCACTGATGGCACTCGGCTGAAGCCCTGGCTCCCTAGTGCTCTGCAGCTCGGCGGAGGCAGGCCGAGTCGGGAGCAGCTGGCTGCCGCCCTGGTGTCAAGGGTTGCAGAAGAGAGGCGAGAGCACCTTCCCGTACCCAGTAACCTCCAGAGCACACGTTTGCACAAGTATTTTAATCCAGTCTAATAAGGGAAGAGAGCAAATGCGCAAGAGGAGCTGAATTGTCATCTTGCCCAGTAAGGGGACGCAGCTTCAAAGTCACCATAGCTTTCCTGCTATGCAGTCGCCATGTGTCTGGGGACAGGGTGACCTTTCCCAGCGTTTGGTAACTCCACGAAGAACAGACAGGTGCTCCAGCTTAAAAGGGCCCCCCCCATCTGCATGTCGGGATGTGGTTTTATGAGGGGCATCCGGTGATTCATGGAGTCCAGGAAAATGCATACATGAGGAAACTATGTGGGTTTCAGATTTTTCTTACTGCAAGAAAACACACTTTAGTTCTGCTTTCTGCGGACTCTTTGAGCATGGTGAGGTATTGAGAGAATTAATTGATGACAGTGTGGGGGGTGCACAGGCTTCGGGGTGGGAGTGTGACCGAGTCCTGGTGGCCTATGGGGAGGGCTCACACCTTCCTGTCCACCAGCAGAGAGGCCCTCACCAGACACAGTCCCCAGCCCTGGGCCTCCAAGCTGTGACTGATCTGATGAACCTCTGCTTTCCACAGACTACCTAGACTCGGGTCATTAGCAAGAGAATAGCCTAGAATACAGAGTCAAAGAATGGGCAGATAGAGAAGTCCCAGTCTGAGGAGAGGCATATTCTTTCTTTTGGAGAGGTTTTTTTGTTTCTGTTTTTGTTTTTTGCTATACGCTGTGTGCACCCACCAGAGAGACAGAGACAGAGAGACAGAAAGTGAGAAATCACCCCCCAGTGGGGATGGCCACACCGCAATCCCTTCTCCTCATTCTCCTCTCTGGCGGATCTTGCGCACGCACGCACACGTGCCCGGCGTGAGTTTAAGCCACCAGGTCCAGGACTCGAACCGCGGTTGACTACTTGGGAGTCCAGTGACATAGCCATTACACTAACTGCTGGTCCCCAAGGAGAGGCATATTCTGGTACCTCTGTAACAATTAGGTCTGAGGCTGACCCTTGGTTAGAGGCTGGAGAAGACCATGACAGCACAGTTTAGTGCAGAGTGTCATTCATGACCAGCTCCTTTCTCTGGAAACAGCCACAGAACTCATGTGCGGAACTTGCCAACTACAGCCACCTTCTCATTATCTTGGAGACAAAATGAATTAAATTGCGTGTTTGTGTGAACAAACTCCACGTTCCCAGTTTGCACAGAGTGGCCCCACGTTCATTGATCGGCACTCATGTGTGGTCGTCTAAGGAGTCCCCTGAGCTAAGAGACCTGCTGCCCAGCGGGTTCTGCAACTGTATATGTGTATATATATATTTATATACAGGAAAACATATATGTTAAAAATCCAGATCTGAGATTGAGCCAAACTGAGGGCTGTGCCAATTTGTAAGATGCCGAAACTCGGAGCCCAGAAAGCACTTATCTTTGGATGTCAATCTAAAACAAAGGAAATAAACCAGGGGTAGAATGCTTTTTGAGGTCCTGCATTTGGGGTTTGCTTAAAACCACATGTAGAATCTCCTCAGCTATTAAAGGGGGCTCTAGCCGTCGACACGGTTGTGGGCCCAGGACAGGGCGGGCTCTGTGAGGCTGCAGTTCTGCGGGGAAAGGCACCCAGCTCAGGTGCAGTTTGGGTGGGAGGGGGCACTTGGGGTAAGCCATTCCCGAGATTTTTCTACTTGGGGACATTCTTTAGCAGAAGTACTGGGGGTCGAGACCAGCCAGGCAGCAGGCTCGTGGACAGAAGGCACACAGCTCAGAGGAAACAGACTCGAGGGTGGATGTGGCAGCAGGAAGGCGGCCAGCCCACATCTGGGCAGTCCCCCAGTGCCATGGGTGTGTCTGGGCCATGTGTGCTCGGGGCATGATGCTGGAGGCCCCGAGGAGGCCGTGGCCAAGGCTAGAATCTGAGGGCACCTTGGTGAGCAACGTGCATGTTTGCCTGAGACCTCCAAAAAGGCCCTCCCTTGCTGCAAGGAGATGCCCTGAGACTCCTGGAAATGGATTTGCCCAGGAAAGGAAGGGGCTTTTGCAGGACCCCCATCCCCACCCCTGCTGGCTCTGGCCTCCTGCTGGGACAGGACTCAAGGCCATGAGGGCAGGAGAGCCTAACTGAGAACCTATAAATGTGGCAGGCAGACCCTGCCTGACCCACAGAGCAGAAAAGAGCTGCCAAGGCCAGAGTAGAAGAGCCTCGGCGTGGTCCAGACTGGGCACCGTGAGACGGACTTCGAGGACCCGTGATTACTGGATAGACAAAGTCATGGAAGCCTGAGTTTCAGCGGAATATCCGCCTCTGCAAGGCGAGTCAGAGCTGTGGCGGTGCTGCACTGGAGCGCTGCTCTAGGTGCTGGGAGCCACACTAAGGAGGGTGAGTCCTGGTCCCCGGTGCACCAGTGCCCATGCCCGTGGTCCCGGCTAGCGGGCAGGGCTGGGGGAGACTGCAGGGAGACCCCGAAGGGGTGCCTGCCTGTCTCTCTTTCTCTTGCATGAAAGAAATACATATATAAATTAGATGAATTAAGTGAATTTTGTTGAGCTGGTAGATAAGGAACGAATCTGATAGCTTTAAAAGCCGCAAGGCACAGCAGAGAAATGCAAGACAGCAGGAACCGTGCGAGAAGAGGGGTCAGGAGGACAGAGCAGTGTCCGGAGGCAGAACAGCCGAGAGCCTCCTGTAACGGAGGTGGGGACGCTCTGTGGGCCATGAGCACAGGCCTCAGTGAGGGCCCAGAGACCGCAGGTGGAGGGAGAGCTTGAAAAGTAGCCAGGAGAGAAGCAACCCCACCTTCAGGGGAGCAAGGAGAGTGATGTCTGACTTCAAGAAGACAAGACAGGAGGCAGGGATGAGCAGACACGCACGTCTGAACAAACAGACGGGAACCGCCAAACTGGAAGTCCACGTCCGGTGAAAACCATCGAGGCATGCAGGTGGAGAAAGGGCGCCAGACGGCACAAGCCAAGAGCTCATTGCCACAGGCCGGGAACCACGGGCCGCCCACCTTGGGCCGCCCACCGCAGGCCGCCCTCCTGCTGCGGGAAGACCGTCCTGGGTTGAGACAGAGATGTAAGGACAGGTGGGCAGTCTGGCTCGGGGACGTGTGAGCAAGCACAGGGACAGCCCTCTCCGTGGGGTGTAGGACACAAGGGTCTTGCGTGGTTCTTACTGCTATGGGTGGACATAAAATACCCTGCTCACACCTTCCCTGGCAATAGCCATGAGGCGGAAAGGTAGAATAAGGGTCTTAGGACTTAGTGATGACTTAGTGTTAAGGGTTAGGTGTGTTAATAGGTATACAAAAGGTAAAAGAGAAAATAAAATTGAATTACAAACTCAATTGATATAAAAGAAGGCAGGAAAGGAGGAATTAGTAGAAGAGGGGTGAATGAAGAGTGACAAGGTGGTCGGGTGCAGACACCCTCTGTGGGTACAGGAAGCAGGCCCAACCGCTCGCCTGCACGGGAAACACCTGCGCACAGGGCATGGCAAGGTCGGGGCCAGCAGGGCTGACATGGCCTGGGGCGCTCCTGACCTGGGCGGCCACGCTGGGGGCTGTGCCATCGAGACCCTTTCGGGAGTGTGTCACATCTGTCTGTCTCTCTCACTCATAGAATGAATACGCTTATTTTTTAGAAGGCTGAGAATAAAGGGGAAAAGTTCTGCCACATTAGCATTTAAAGACATGGCTCCTTCTCCACTGCGGCGAGCTGTAGCTGTGGCGGGGGCCTGCCGGCAGGCTCGTCCCTCTCTTCCCTGTTGGCCTCGTCATTTCCCTGTCTGTTCTGCTGGCACGCGGGTTCTCAACTCCCTCCCGGCACCCCGGCTCACTCAGGCTCTCCCTGCAGCTCCGAGTTCTGTCCTCGGGCAACCCTGTCAGGAGCCGTGTCTCCCACAACCCCGACCTCTGATGACAAGCATACCCCACTGGCGAGCTCACCTCTCCTGCGGCTCAGGGCCTGTCCCCGCCACCCGCCACACAGCGGCCGGCTCTGATGGCACGGGTCCCCCATCCATGCATCACTCACTGGTGCTGAGGCCCTTCCCGGAGGTTTCAGACCTGGGAGTGGACAGAGGCAGAGGTCCATGAGAGAAAAGGTGTGGAAGGGAGTGTGACGTGACTTCACCTTGGTCATGGAACCGGTCATTTCCAGGAGAAAACAATAATATTGTGACCCACCTTTATATATCCCATTGTACCATGGCACTGAATGCTTCACTTGCACTGTTTAATCTCCTCATGTCATTAACTCATTTTCTAGGGGGACAGGCAGATGACCGCAGGCCAGGCATCCTCTTGTTAACGGGCCCGAGTGAGAAATGGCAGAAGCTGGATCCTGTGGTTTCCCACTGCCCTCGGAACTAGCAGCACTGGTTTCTACTCAAGGGGAACTAGCCCAGGGCTGGGAACAGCCGTTTGTAAGCAAACAACAAAAGAAAAGCAAACCCAGACTTTAAGTCTCTTTATTAACACAAGAATTTTCCTTTGTCTCTCTATAAGCTTGCTGCTGCAGAGAACATGAGCCCAGAGAAACGAGCAGTTGTAGCAGTTGCATGAGTAGGAGATACATGGTGGGGACCGCAGACGGTGTAATGGCCGTGTCGCTGCACTCCCACGTAGTCGACCAGGTTCGAGTCCCAGACCCAGTGGCTTAAACTCACGCCAGGCGCATGTGTGTGTGTGCGCAAGATCCTGAGAGGAGAATGGAGGAGAAGGGATTGCGGCGTGGCCATCCCCCCTGAGGGTGATTTCTTGCTTTCTATCTCTCTGTCTCTCTCTGTCTTTCTAGTGAGCACACGTGCCCTATAGCAAAAACCTTTCCGAAAAAGGGGAAAAAAAAAAAAGATATATGGTGAGTAACTTGAGTGATGGGATGAGTGTCCCCCGGGGCGCCGTGCGCGTGTGCTGGTACGGCGTCCCCTGGGGGGGGCTGTATGTGTGTGCAGCCCTGGTCTCCCCTGAATACCAGATGCTGACAAGTTCACCTTACTGCTCACCGTTGCACACTCTGGCTGATGGCTCTGGAGCTGTCAGCCCCGCGGCAGCAGCGTTCTGACCAGTGACGGGGCCCCTTCCTGTGCTTGTCTCTAGCCATGGGCCTTCCCTCTGGCACGGGACTTGGCAGTCCCCGATCCTCCCTTCCTGCCCGCTGGGGCATCTGGGTTCCGAAGTCCTCCCCTCTCCCGCCTCCCTCTCCAGGGTGCGGAGATCCGTGACCTACAGTTCTCTCCCTCGTTCCCACACGTCATGACCACTCGTGGCCTCTCTCCAGCTCCTTCTGTGTGCCGGCACCCAGCTTTTCCCTGTTATTCACGGCAGGAGATGAGTGCATGAGAGCGGGAGAGGAAGGTTGGCCTCCTCTGCCAGGTCTGTGCCTCCTCAAGGCGTCGTTGGACACCCCCCTGAATCACCCTGATGCCAGGGTGTCCTGGGCGCAGAGAAGAGTACTTCACCGTGGGCCATCTGTGCGGGCGTCTCCCTCCCGAGCTTGTGCCGGAGGGCCACCCGGCTAAACCCTCCGCAGCGTGGGCAGAAGGGTGCTTGGAAGTCTTCTGGTGATGTGGTCCTGCCACTCCAGGGAGAGAAGGCCCCTTTGACACCAGCTCCTCGGGTACCCTCCAAGGCCTCCCAAGTTTTGGCCCCTGCTTCTCATCCATGCCCGTCCCATCTGTCGCCTGTCTGTCTGTCCCCAGCACAGCCCTGCCACCTCCTCTCCCCTCTCACTCCCTTCCTCAGGGGGTTCTCAGCGGCCTTCCCACCAGTGCTGCCTCTTGCAGCGTCAGCTCACCGTCTCCTTCTCGGACCAGGCTGGCCGCCTCCACACCCAGTCTCAGGTCTTGATGTTCCCAGAAGCTGTGAGCTCGTGCCGAGGAGGACCGAGTGCTGTTCTCAGTCCCACATCGCTCTTCCCTGGCTTTGTCCTCGGCCTGGCTATTCCTAATCCTTACATTTCCACTGGAGCTTGACAAGCAGATGTCCGTGTTCACTGAAGATGCACAGGTGTTTGACGGGGTCACTCTCAGTCTGGGGGTTGTTTCAGGAGGCGTGACTTCTGCTCTGTCGTGAGTCTGGCAACCTGCAAATACCATTCACCCCATCACTAATTTAACTATTCTTCAATTTCTCAAGAGGTCGATGGCATTCTGAATACCAGGGACCCTGCTAGTCCGGCCTGAGTTGCTCATATCAAGAAATCGATATGTTTGTTAATTTCGTTCTCTGGTGATCTGCTTTCTGTCTCTACAGGTTAGTTAGTATGTCCTAGAAATTTATATAAATGGATTTTATTTGCACGTGGCCTGGCTTCTTTCAGTCAGCAGGTCTTTGGGGACTTCCCCACATTGCGGCATTTGTCTGTGATCAGCCCTTCTCAGTGCTGAGCGCGCTCTGCGATTCTGCTCCAGACCGATGCATGCCTGGGGCTGGCCGTTGCCCGTGGAGATTCCACAGCCAGGGCCGTGCACGAGCTCTCCACGGACCTAGCTATGACCTGACCTTACACACGTGTGTGCTGGGCTTCCTAAGACACTGCCCCAGGGCTGCCTTCCACCCCCTCCACGCTCTCACCCACACAGGTGTGGCCAGTCGTGAGTGCGCGTGCTGGTTGACTGTGATTGTAACTTGCTTTCGGTCTTATTCTCGATGCTGAGCACATCACCTGTTTCTCATCAGTGTCTTTTTCCTTTTCTTCTCTCTTTTGCTGTTTGCTATAGGGCACATGCACTTGCTTCAGAGAGAGATAGGGAAAGTGAGAGAGCACCCACCAAGGGGATGGCCACACCAAAATCCCCTCTCCTCCATTCTCCTCTTCGGATTTTGGGCACAAATGCACACGTGCCTGGTTTGTTCCCAAACTGCTGGGTTCAGGTCCGAACTGTGGGCTCCAGCCTCCGTAACCACCACACCACCAGCTGGCCCCATGGTGAAGTATCGGTTCAATTCTTTTGCCCATTTTTAGACCGTTATTTCTGTTAGTGAGTTTAGAGAGATGCATTTAAGTCACCAGAGAGTCTATGTCATTGAGACAGTTCCGTGTATGTCAGGGTCCGCCTCCCACCCCAGAGCCTAGGGTGGGAGAGGGAGATCCTGAGGTGGTTTCCGGGAGAGAACTGTGGGAAGGAGCCGTGGTGGGCTGTCGGTATGAGAGGCCGGTGTGGAATACCAGGGCTCCAGAGGCCCATCGTGGCTGGCTGGGAGGAAAGGAACCTGCAGGTGAGACAAGGCGTCGGCGCTGGGCGAGTGTCCACGGGACCCTGTGGGTCGTGGCGGGCGGGCGGCAGGACAGGAAGTCACTCCTGGTCTCTCAGCAGTGGAGCCACAGCCCCAGACGAGGTCGCCAAGGCCACGCAGCTGCCGTCTTTCCAGTCTCACTCGACAGACAGGTTATTTCGATCTTTGTGCTGCTCTGGCAGGGAGCGTGCTGTTGACATTAGTTTCACACTTGGACGCGGCATAGGGATTGAAACGCACAGAATGAGCCTCTTTATTTATAGGGTGATACTGATATGTATAAACCGTCTTCATAGTTTAAAGGGGAAATCTACCTTTTAGACAGGGGACCTGTTCAGAGGTATCGCGGGAAACGTCTCTGTTTTACCCTGACTGGATGACGAGTGTAAGAGGAAACATGAGATCCACCGCACTATTCTTCACGGGACGTTTTGATGGGGATTTCACGTGTTATGTAGGAATGAACCTAAGTTAAATCTTTTAGCTGAGTGGAAACAATTCACGAGAATTTTTACTGTGAGCAAAAAGGTTTTGGCAAAACCCCACGTGGACACACTGAGCCTCATGGCAGCCCCCACCAGCCCGCTCTCCTCTCTGGAGGCTCTTGCTAAGCTTGAGCTTCGCTGCCATCAGAGAAGGGGGCAGGGGTCCTTACGGGACTTGGACAGCCGGTATGGAGTTACCGAGTGTCGGCAAAGTAGTTGTACTCTCTGGAAGGTAAATTAGGAGACCACGGAGAATGGGCTCTCTCATCGTGACAAAGCAGCACAGTAACCCTTCCACACATGCCCCTAACAGAGCCTGCTTCACCCCTGCCCAGAACAGCATTCGGGGCAGAACAAGGGGCGTCGGTTACTCCCCCCTGTGCCATGCTGTCAGGGCCTGCGGTCAAGGTGAGCTGCAGCCACTGTGCAGGCTGGCAAGCGCGGCTTCGCCTCCGCCCGCGCACAGCCCCACCTGGCTCGCCCTGCCCCCAG
>NW_006159632.1:479643-483344 GCF_000334495.1 Tupaia belangeri chinensis
GAGTGCCAGCCACTGTGCAGGCTGGCAAGCGCGGCTTCGCCTCCGCCCGCGCACAGCCCCACCTGGCTCGCCCTGCCACGAGGAGCAGCACCAGCCAGCTGGCCACCAGGTCGCTCCTGCAGGAGGGTCCCAGGGCTGGCGCGGCTTGCTCAGTGGGCCCCCACCCACGCAGCTCATGGGCCGTCCCACTCTCTGGGAGCCTTGGGACCTGCTCTCCATGCAACTTAAACGTGAGGCCCATTTGAAGCCATGCCCTTGCGGCCTCCGGAACCTCAGGTAGGGGACCAATCTGGGTTTGCTGTGAGAAGGGTTCCCTGGCCCAGGGAGACTGCGGATGGCAGCCAGCAGACCCCAGGAAGGCACCTGGACAGCAGCCTGGCACAGAGCAGGGCCACCTGCCTATCACTCCACGGATTCACACATGGACTCAACACCTCCGTGTTCATGAGTCAAAAAGCCTTAGAGCGAGACTGGCTTTCACGTGGTCTCACTGCCAGGCAGTAGAATTGGGGACGTACCATTGACAAGTCCTTCTAAAGCGCATGTCACCATGCAACAGCAGGCTGGCTGTCAGCTGGAATTCTTTTCCGGTCTTTGCAGTGCCACATGAGCAGACTGCATCCTGTGAGGCCCGTGGGCCGAAAGACTCAGACAGAGGAAAGCGTCGTCGTCTGATAGGGACTGTCTGCTCCAGCTCCCGCAAAGCCAGATCCTGTGGGCGGGGGTGGGTGGTTTATTCAGGAGTCTCAGGTGGCAGGAGGGAGAAGGGACATGAGGGAGAGCCAGCCCCGTCAGACAGGTGCTTTCCTGAGCAGTGAGGACGACCCCTGTCTGGCCCTCCAAGGCACCCAGAGGCCATGCCTGGGCTGTCCACGGGGCAGGATGTGCCTTCACCATGGAGGGCTGCTCATGGCACCGATCCCCACAGGGCAGGGGCCAGCTGCAGTGTGTGGCTTCCCTGGCTGAGGGCCTAGGGCAGCAGAGAGGCACCCCTGGGCCACACGTCGACCACCCACTGTGAGCTGAGACTGGGGGCTCGGGGAATGGTGCATGGGTTACAACTCCAGGGATGGCCTAATCCCCACTGTGACAAATCAGAAGTTTTCTGAGATCTTTATCAAATACCAATTCTTGTGAAATTAGAAGCAAGTCTTTGTAGGCTCCTGGAGCGGGCTGTGGGCTCTTGGTAAACTAGACCAATAGGCACACACATACTCCTCCGGGGACTCCGGGAGGGGGAGGAGTCAACAGCAATAAAGATGGGGCTCCCTGGTGTGTGCGAATCCCACTTTCTCACGGTCCTTTCCACATGGGCCCTTTCCGTGTCCTCCCAGATCGTCCTCTGTGTCTGGTGTCCTTTCACTATTCTCACGTGCTGTGTAACTCTGTCTCTGCGGTTTGTAAACAAGCAGACACATCTGTGAAGGTGTAGGTGAAGTAGCGGGTCTTTCATGAGCTCGTCCTGCACCAGTAGATATCGGGGTGAGCGGAGCCTGCTCTGAGGCTAGTCGCAGTCTGGTTCTTAGAGAGAGATTTTTGCTATAGGGCATGTACACCTGCCAGAGAGTCAGAAAGAGACAGAGAGACAGAAAGTGAGAAATCACTTCCGGGGGGATGGCCACACTGCAATCCTTTCTCATCCATTTTCTTCTTGGGAGTTTGGGCATACACACACACACTTGGCATGAGTTTTCAGCCGCCAAATCTGGGACTTGAACTATGGGCTACGACATGGAAGTCCACCAACATAGCCATTATACCATCTGCTGGTCCCAGTAGTTTACTTTCTTATCTAGAGCTAATAACCATTCCTGGTGATCAGTGCACAGGTTCAAACAAGGCGCGTTACCCTCGGTTAGCCTGACGTGTGTGTAGAGACAGTTACACGCAGACAAGGTGCATTACCCTCGGTTAGCCTGACGTGTGTGTAGGTAACAGTTACACGCAGACAAGGTGCGTTACCCTCGGTTAGCCTGACGTGTGTGTAGAGACAGTTACACGCAGACAAGGTAGCAGTCACACGCAGACAAGGTGCGTTCCCCTCGGTTAGCCTGACGTGTGTGTAGAGACAGTTACACGCAGACAAGGTGCGTTACCCTCCGTTAGCCTGACGTGTGTGTAGGTAACAGTTACATGCAGACAAGGCGCGTTACCCTCCGTTAGCCTGACGTGTGTGTAGAATAACAGTTACACCCAGCAGGGTCCTGGTGCTGTAGAATACTTTAAATATTGTCATTAATCTGGAGTTTCTGAAAGGCAATGTTTTGAAGAATCTTGATTATATTATCAAGAAGAATTTCACTATTAAAGTTAACTCATTGATTGTATCTGTTATTAAATTAAGGGAGATCTGATTCTTAACCACAATCTGTGAAGCTTCAAAGAAGCAGAAATAGCAAATTACTGAAGGTGGGAAGGGAACGAATAAATATTTATACACACCTGCCAAGGGGGCAAGAAGGTTCGCTCTCTTGCACAAAGGAAGGGCCTGAGTGGCTCTCTGCCAGCTGGGAGTGCAGTGAGGAGGCTGGGAGTCTGCAGGGCGGTCAGGTCCAGCCCCCACCATTACCAGGGACCCAGACACACTCTCCCAAGGCAATGATCTGGCCACCTAGCAGCCCCCGGCCCCGACCTCTGCCGGGGAATGTGCCCGTGAGAATGCTCTGCACCCACACCGAGCGCATAGCCAGCCCTAGGCTGGAGCAGCAGCAAAGCCCTCTGAATTCCAAGAAGAGCCCATGCCAGCAGGCGGTGTGCAAGAGCTTGGAGCAGAACGGGCAGCCAGAAGCAAAGCGACGTCGAGAAGTGAGTAGCAGAGTCGGGGGCCGAGAAGAGGTGTGGGAAGAGGTGCAGGGGATGTGGCTGGGACAGGAGAGCACAGAGCAGAGAGCGAGCTCGGGGAGAGGAGACATTTTTGAAAATTGTAAACACAGGCAGAGAGTTCATGGAGCAAACTTCTAGAAAATGGGACATACAGGCAAAGAGCTGACAGCCAGAGGGGGCATGAGCGTTCAGAACAGGGACTCTGGGAGAGGGAACCGACAGCAGGAACGACAAAATTTAGAGAAAAGACATGAATCTCCAATGGAAGCGAAGCAGCGGATGTTCAGAATAATGGATTAAACAGAAAATTTACCAAGTCTCATTTTGGGAGGGTTTTAAATCCTAGATCGTAAACATTCCCAGAGCAGAAGGGCAGCCCACACAAGGACACAGAGTTCTCTGGGACGGCGTCTGGAGCTAGAACGCAGCAGGCTGGCGACCACAATGCTCTGGCATGTCATAGCTGCGGAGACATGAGGTCTATAAATGCAGAGGGAGGGAGAGCACGAGTGTGCGAAGACCTACCTGTGCCACCTCCCGGTCTCCCACAGTGGCCTTGGAGGAGCGTCTGAATCTGACCCAGGGCCTGCCCTACCTTTGCGGCCTGCACCCTGCACTAAGTCACTTAGTGCAGCCATGTGTCACCTGCCCGCCTTTCAGAGCAGCACTCCCCACTGCCCTGAGACTCCTGCTGGACGTCCCTGTCGCTCAGCGCCTGTTCTCCTGCCCCTTAATGACTCTTGGACGGTCCCAGTTCGCTTCTCCTCTTTCCTATCCCTCCAGCTCCCCCCACGGGCACCTGCGCTGGGCTGGCGATGCTACCCCGCAGCAGACCACTGGCATCTCCGCCCGTCGGCCACCCGCTGCCAGGGGGAATG
>NW_006159632.1:483663-496131 GCF_000334495.1 Tupaia belangeri chinensis
GGCTGGCGATCCTACCCCGCAGCAGCCCACTGGCATCTCCGCCCGTCGGCCACCCGCTGCCAGGGGCAATGGCTGGTTCTTGCGCCACCTCTCCCGTCTACGGTGAGCCTCCATGGCAATGGCTCTGTGCTGACAGGCTGTCCTCTGGACTCCATTCGGCATGAGCAGCTCTCCAGTGGCTTGGGGCGCTCAGTCTTCCTTCACCCACCCTCCAGCACATGGCATCTGCTTGGTGTCTAACGGGCATCCCAGCTGTTTCCAAAATGGGATCCTCATGCCCCTCAGTCTGGAGCCCATGCTGCCCCCACTTCCGTCCTCCCCCTGAACTCCACGGCAGCCCCTGCATCCCCGTGGTGCTTCTGTACCTCGGCTTGCAGGGCACATCTGAGCCCCTGGTGTCTCTGTGTAACCCACTCCACGCCAAGCTACCCTCGGCACTCCTGCACCTGCACTTGGGGCCCTGCTGTCCCGCCACCCTGGGCCGTGGCCACACCTGAAGGCGAGGACCCCATCTCACCCACCAGGTACATTCTCCTGGGGGCAAGAGAGGCCACCTTCGTCCCTCACCATGTGGAAGGCTGGACTCTCAGGACTTTCCTAGCCAGCAGCTCGCCGTCGAGGAAAACGAGGATAAAGAGAGAGGGGCGAGGATTTCTTGCAGCATCGGAGGCTGCCCCGGGTCTGTTACAGGGATTCTCAGGGCTGTTGGGGCCCAGGGTGCATGGGCGGCAGCACGGCCGTCCCCGCCACATGCCCTGTCAGAACATGCAGTCACGTGGGGAAGAGCCCAGCACGGACACCCACTCCACTCCACTCAGCAGGACTGGGGGCACTCTCCGGGAACGTGGGAACTGTCCTCCTCGGAGCTTCGCGTGGCTGAGGTGTGGGAGAGGCACCGACAGCTGTCGGAGGTGACCACACAGCTGGGGTCAGGGCCTCTGGGCTCCGACTCACCTGGCTGTCGGCCTAAATGCTATCGGGAAGCTGTCCTCTCCCTTCCCCTCCAAGCCTGGGGCTTAGTGAACCCTTCCTACAGTGGATGAATCATCTCTCTAAATTTATTTTATTATTTTATTTTATTTTGTTTAAATGACCCTGCTAAGTCACACATGGTCAGTTAGAAGGGGCTCGGTGCCATGCTCTGCTGAGTGGTCTGTACTGTCGCTGTCGCACCCTTAACAAAGCCTTAAACTGCACCAGGTCACACACAGGAGATGACTCTGGGCAGAGGACAGGGGCCAGGTGCCCTCAGCAGGACCCACTGCCCCGCTGCCCCAGGGTCGCACCCACACCACGGCCTTCTCCGTGCTGGTCACTTCCGGTGCCCTCATTGTCATGTCTTTGTGGACAGAAATTGCGTAAGTGTCTGGGGAAGGAGCGATGAGACCTGACATGAGGAGAGGAGAGTGGTGTGGGGAGGTGTGTCCTGTGGCCACCTGGGCTGGAAGGTGGGTCACTCCTCCACAGAACGACCTTTGATGAGGGGGCAGGGAACCTGCCTGAGCAAGCCCACGGAGGCAGGGAGCCCATGGAGGCAGGCACACCTCAGCATCTGTCCCGGAACAGACCTCTCTTCCCTTCACGGGGCTGTGGTCCCCAGGTGGTGGTGCGGGGCGGCGGGGAGGCCTTCCAGGGCCAAAGCCCTATGGGCTGTGACTGGGTCACAGGCGTCGCCTCACAAGTGTGTTAAAGCTGCCTCCGAGAACAGCGTGAGCTCTAACTCTCGTTAGAAGGGCCGGGACCGAGAGACCAGCAGACGGCCTCATGGTTGTTGTGGATGCCCGTGTAGTCAACTGCAGTTTGATTCCCAGACTTGGTGGCTTAAAACTCACGCCGGGCACGTGTGCATGCACGCCCAAGATCCCAGGAGAAGAGAGGAGAAGAGATTGCGGTGTGGCCATCCCTCGGGAGATGACTTCTCACTCTCTCTCTCTCTCACTATCTGTCTCTCTCTGGCAAATACATGTGCCCTAAGGCAAAAACCTCTTTAAGAAAAAAGGCAGGATTAGCCCCAGGAGATAGGGCTGCTATGAGCGGAAGCTGGCTGTCCAGCCTCTGTATGTCACGTTCCTCCCTTCCCGGCACCAGGGCATGCCGAGGGCCAGCCCACGTCAGACCTTCCCGCCATCAGAACTGTAAGCCACCGTCTCAGGTCTTTGAAAGCAGCACAGCTTGGGCCAGGATGGCGGGGGGTGCCAGTTACCAGCTGGCTACTTGGTGTTCCAAACCTCGGGGTTCACACTAGCTTGAGGGAAACAGTAGTACCGGTGTTTTAAAAGCAATTGTGTAAAGTTTCCCCAAGCAGCTCATGTAAAAATGACAAACTCGCATTTGTTCCATTCATTTATTAAAACGTAAAGTGGTGTCATTCACTGGGACTACTTCACGCCATGTTCTGTTTGAAAGACATTTTGGCTTGGCTTGGCATCTGCTGCTTGTTTGTTTTAGAGTGTTTCCCGTAGGACGTGTGCTCTCACCAGAGAGACAGAGAGAGACAAGAGAGTGCAAAGGCACTCCCTAGAGGGTGCCTACGCTGTGATCCCTTCTCCTCCATTCTCCTCTTGGAACTCTGGGCATGCACGCGCATGGGCTTGGCATGATTTTCAACCTCCAGGTCGAGGACTTGAACTGTGGAGGTGGCCATGTGGGATCCAGCCGCCTTCAGAACATGTGTTTTAAAAGCGGTGTAGGTGCAGAGAGTGTGAGTTCCCCACCCAGCTGGTCTGAGTGTCCATGCAGCGCTGTCACAGCAAGTTCAGGAGCTGAGAGGCACGAAGTTCTGAGACCAGAGTCGCCCTCAGGTTATTTGTGCGAAAAGGAGCAAAGTGCATCACAGCTCGAACATTCTGTTTGTTTTAGAGCAGGAAGTGGGTTGTGGGGCTGTCCTCCTGGAGCTGAGTTTTAAAGACCCTCACGCTTGTTTGACCTGACCCTCATCTCTTACAGATGGAGTACCTAGCAGGGAAGTGTGCCTGTTGAAGAGGAAAGACGGGTGCAGAGGCAGACCCTCCCTGGCTACCAGTCGCCCCACGAGGTCATTGTAGGGCTGCTTGGCCAGATCCTCAAGTACTGGATTTTCCCCAACTTCCAGCTTTCATCAACTCCAACAGAATTCTGCTCACGTTTGATCATCAGTGTCTGAGTCGCTCAGGAAGGTCCTGCCACGTTCTCGGGCCACTGGGAGTGGCACTGGCTCACTGTCCTCTCCCCACACTTGTCAATGGGCAAGGCAGTCCATAAGTGAGCACAGCTCTCTCTTGCATTGGCCTGTAATGATCTATTTGCTGGTGCAAGTGCACACTTGCCTGTGTGTCCAGCCATTGTGTTTCAGCTGTTGATGTGCAAGCTCACTTTTGGCCTCACCGGCGACGTGCTATTGTGAGCGCCGGGTACGTGTAAACCGAGGGTTTGCGCATTGTGCCATCCCCTCTGCCGGCACGTCTGGCTCCTGTGTTTCCATTTGTCCACGAGTTCCTTTTGCTTATCCCCTCCTCATCCCTCCCTCACAGGGGCCACTGCAAAGTGCGTGCTGTCTAGTTTTGTTTGTGTGTGTTCCTGTGCGAATGCTGTGCTTCTGCACACATGTGAGCTTAGGTCACATAAGTGCCATGGTGTGTTATGGGCCTCATTGTCCAGTTTTCCGTTCATCGCTATCGTTTTAAAGATTGGTCTATGATACTCACTGTTTATCTAGTCAATTGCTTCTGAATTTTGCAAAACATTCTGTGCACCAGTGCAAAAAATACTGAAATCTTTGGTAAATTATTCTTAGGAATGTATGCAATTGGTGGGCTGCCGGCAAGCTGACATGTTTCTGACCAAGCACGGCAACATGCAAGGTAAACACGTCTATTTCGTGATTCGTGTATGTTTGCATGTGTGTGTTATGTCATTTAATCGATCAGTTCATTCATAATTCCTTCTGGCCTCGACGTTAGTGTTCTGAAGCAGTCCCCGTGCACCCAGCGCGTACCATTGTCTACCTCGACGTTAGTGTTCTAAAGCAGTCCCCGTGCACCCAGCGCGTACCATTGTCTACCTCGACGTTAGTGTTCTAAAGCAGTCCCCGTGCACCCAGCGTGTACCATTGTCTACCTCGACGTTAGTGTTCTAAAGCAGTCCCCGTGCACCCAGCGCGTACCATTGTCTACCTCGACGTTAGTGTTCTAAAGCAGTCCCCGTGCACCCAGCGCGTACCATTGTCTACCTCGACGTTAGTGTTCTAAAGCAGTCCCCGTGCACCCAGCGCGTACCATTGTCTACCTCGACGTTAGTGTTCTAAAGCAGTCCCCGTGCACCCAGCGCGTACCATTGTCTACCTCGACGTTAGTGTTCTAAAGCAGTCCCCGTGCACCCAGCGCGTACCATTGTCTACCTCGACGTTAGTGTTCTAAAGCAGTCCCCGTGCACCCAGCGCGTACCATTGTCTACCTCGACGTTAGTGTTCTAAAGCAGTCCCCGTGCACCCAGCGCGTACCATTGTCTACCTTGACGTTAGTGTTCTAAAGCAGTCCCCGTGCACCCAGCGTGTACCATTGTCTACCCGGTTTACTCCAGTTTGTAAAGGCATCGAAGGGGAGGCGTGGATTTCACCTCATCCTTCGCGCGTCTAATCAATGTATGACCCAGTTTATCGACTAGGCCCTTGTTACATAGGTTCATGCGAACTCGTGGGAAGCTCAACCCCGTCAGCCCCACTCTGGTCTCGCTCTCACATCGCTGATCATTCTTCCCCGTTCACATCTGGTACGCTCCCCAAAATATGGAATTACAGCGTTGTTTACTGCCTGGTTGGACAGGGTAACTTTTTCTTTTCTTATAGTTGAAGATGGGGGAAGGACACAGCTTGCCTGACCTTACAGCCCTGGCATGCAGGGCGAACCCCGCGGAGCCCGAGAAGGGTAACTGCGGTACAGCCCCACTCAGGGTCCCGCAGGCTGGTTACTGTCACGGCCCTGTCCCAATTCCACATGGATCAGCTGTGGATTCCCGAGTTCCTGCAATCCATGACAGTTCCTCCATCTTCCTTCTCTTTTCTGACTCTGACCTTGCTCGAAACTTTATTTATTTCTTCCGAAAACGAGAGAGACACAGAAGGAGAGAGCCACCGCCATGACCCCATGGGGCTCAGACAGCTCCAGGGAGACGTGTCCAGGGGTATAAGCCAGGAGGTCCCCAGACTCGAACCTGGAACCCAGCCGAGTGGACTGCCTCGCCTTGCAGAGCTCTGCCCCTCACCACCATGCCACGGTCTGCCGGAACCCGTCCCTGACACTCATGGTGGTGCAGACCCGTGACTCCGCACTGCATCTTTCAGCTTGGGTCTGTCCGATCATCACCCGTGACCAGATCCAGATTACGCGCTTGGCAGCGTCACAGTGGTGCTGCGCCTTCCTGCCGCACACCCGCTACCTGGCGTGAATCCGGCTGCGTGGACATGGTGTGCGGGAGGTGTGGCTACCCTGCCTCCCCGGGGAACGTCATTGTTTCCTTCCTAATTTCAGCTGTAGCCGTACTTGGGAGAGGCTCTCTGACCACGCAGGCATGCTTGCCCTTACACTAACTCCGGCATGCACGGGGTCTCGCTTCGATGCGTTACTATGTGGTGGTCCCACGCTTTATTGCCCTCATTCCTTTCATATTCGATATTTGTCATTTTTGTGTAAGGAAGAGCTGTCGCTTTCGTTTATCTATTTATTCCTTCCTTTTTTTGTTTATATCACAATGTGCTCGTGGCTTCATTTTATGTCATAGGTTATCACATGGGTCGTGATGTGATTTATTTCTGCTTCAAATTGCTCCAACTCTGGCCACATGGGGTTGAAGCCTGTGGCTGTCCAGCTGCCCTCATCTTTTTCTGGCCCCATGGGGAGCACCAGGCTGCTCTGATGCCACCCTGCCCCGCTCAGGGACCCCTTCTCTTGGAGCCGGTTTCTTCCTCTGGGTGACCAAGGCCTGGGCCCTAGGGCTGCCCTCTGCTGGGGGTCATGCATATGCCCTGTCCACACAGCCACGAGTCTAAGCTCTCTCCCTCTAGATAGCCTGGGAGCAACCATGTCTGTAACCACACCCCATACGCATGTGCACACATTAGATAGGCACATATATGCACACGTGTAAGGGAGCCTGGGTATTCTTCAACATACCTAGGTACTCTTGCAATTTATAGTTCAAAGGTTAGAGAGAAGCTAGACAGTCCCAAATTTCTCTAAATGCAGTTATACCCTGGAGTTTATCATGCATTTCCACATACATGTTTTTTAAGTTGTAGAAATCCTCCTTTTAGCCATCTGTTTCTTACTTACACCTGAAGCGCTTTTTTTATTTTCAATATTTTAAAGAGTTATCTTTAATAGAGTGTGTGTGCCTGCCCAAGAGACAAAGTGAATCGCCCCCACCGAGGATGGCCACACTGTAACCCCTTTTCCTCCGTTTGCCCCTTGGGACTTTAGGCATACATTCACATATGCCTGGCATGGATTTCAAGCCACTGGGTCTGGGACTTGAGTCATGGTCGGCCACTTGGGAGTCCAGGGCCTTAACCACTATGCCACCTGCTGGCCCCTACTCAAAGCAATTTAAACAAATTAATCTGCATCTTGTATTTCCCAATTGTGTTTTATTTTTTTTCTTTCCTTCTTTCTTTTTCTTCTTCCTTTTTTTTTTTTTTTTTTGATATGGGGCATGTGCACTTGTCAGAGGGAGACAGAGATAGAGACAGAGAGAGATAGAGAGAGAAAGTGATAAAGCAACTCTTAGGGGAATGACCACACTACAATCCCTCCCCTCCATTCCCCTCTTGGGATTTTGGACAAGTATGCACACTCACCCATGTGTTTTTCAAGCCACGGGGTTCGAACTCAAGCTGTGCAGTCACCCACGTGGACTCCAGCCACTTAACCTCCGTGCCACCTGCTGGCCCGTTGTGTTCCCTTACTATGAAGAAGTGGTTAGTTGTTTTAGCGATTTTCTTCTTTCCTTTAATCGCCAGGATGTGTTTGCTTACCAGAGGGAAAAAAAGAGGAGAAAGCGCCCCCGATGAGGAATGGCCACACCACAACCCTTTCCTTCCTTTCTCTACCCTGTCAGGATTTGGGCTCGCACGGCTAGCTTCTCCACCTCCAGGTGGTGCAGCGTGGGCCCCTGGGGAGCTTCTGGGGTGCGGCAAATGCCGTGCCATTGCTGGCCCAGGAGCCGTTCCGTGTCAGCTCTTCAGCAAGAGGACACCTGTGGCCCTGCCCTGTCATCACCCTCTCAAGGGGAAAGAGCCACACCTGGGTGGCCGGTAAAGCCCCGCAATGGCCCCAGACATCAGCAGGGCTCTAAGGCGGACGACTACAGGTGTCGGTCAGGAAGGCTCAGTTCTGAGTCAAGAGTACTGTGTGTCAGATCTAGATATAAAGTAAAAGAATGAAGAATAAACTTTAAAACGTTCTGACACACGCACAAAGCGTTCGTTACTTTATTTAACAGACAAGCACCTCTCCTAATGGCTTTGAAACTCCCATCCATTGAGTGACCTGTCAGCAGTTCCCTGTCATCCGGCTGTCACACGGTGACTCCAGGCTGGCCCGCCCTGTCACCAGGCCATCCGTGCCCTGTGCGGCTATGGCCAGGTCACCCTGGCCCCGGCCCATACATCCGAGCTCTCCGGAAGCCCCAGGGCCCACCACCCTGACCGCCATGCAGGCGCTTAGTCACATACTTCCACTGCTCTTAATCTCGCTGTGATTTTCTGGGGTCTGGCGTCCCTGATATCAGGACCCACATCTTTTTAAAAAATTATTTATTTAACTTTATTTATTCATTCATTTTTTCTTAATTTGACCAGAGTGAGACACAGAGAGAGAGAAAGTGAGAAAGCAAGTCACCAGGTCCAGGACTTGAACCATGGTTGGTTATGTGGGAGTGCCTAGCACCCTAGCCACTACGGCACCTGCTGGCCCCAAGGACCCACATCTTAATCATGTTTGTATCTTCAGTGCCAAACCCAAATGGTGCCAAGTGAAGTTCCTGCAGCTGAGCTAAGAGACAAGAAGCCGTGTCTTGGTGCCAGGGCCGGCCTTGTCCGCCCTGCATGTGGAGCAGCACTGGCACTTCCGATTCTTCCTCCCGGTCGTGGCCTCCGCGGTGACCTTGTAAGCAGAGCTACCTGTGGACGGGGGTTGGGGGAGGCGCTCTGCTGTCCCCTCTTCTGCCCATGGTAGGGGTTAGCGTCCAGCCCTGCAGCCATCGGCGTGTGTGTGCCGTCCTCTCCTCCTGTGGCACTGGACACAGGAGGACGACGGCGAAGAAGCTGGAAGCCAGGGTCATGGGTGCTGTCTACACTGGTGGCCCTTGGCCCAGAGCACAGGGTGGGGCTGCAGCTGGGGCGGTGCAGCAGGTGCCTCGGGCCGGCCCCAGGGCCTTGCCACCCACACCCAGTGGAAGTCTCTCTTTCTCTGTCCACAATTCTCAAAATTTTGCTCTAGAAACACCTCCCTCATAATTATCAAGGTGCTCACAAAAATCGAGAGTCCTTGGAAAGCGTTAACAGGACAGGACACGCCCTGGTTTAGACCGTGGTGTGCAGACCCTCATCCTGCACGGGTCTGAGAACCACTGCCTGCCTCCCATTTGGCTTTTTTTATTATTATTGCAAAAGGCAGTTCTCAGCCTTCCTTAATTATCTGTGTGGACACACTTCTCCCCAGCCGGGTGGTGCCCTTGTCTCGCCCGCCCCCTCCCTGCCTTTCCCCACAGGGTCCCATCTCCGCACCAGCTCACTTAGCCTCCCCTTCGCTCCTCCGGTTTTGGAAACAAAAGAGGTGGGACATTTCCTGAAGTCCTCTTGCCAAGGTCACCTTCTTTTCTTTATTCTTACTCATTTCCATT
Organism: Tupaia belangeri chinensis; assembly: GCF_000334495.1. Taxonomy (NCBI): domain Eukaryota; kingdom Metazoa; phylum Chordata; class Mammalia; order Scandentia; family Tupaiidae; genus Tupaia; species Tupaia belangeri. The sequence goes on from NW_006159632.1 coordinate 492,538, forward strand.
GCAAAACAAAGTGGTCATGTTATTTTATTGATTTTGCAAAACCTTTGGCCAGGATTTATGATTTTCCCTGAAGTGATTCATGTTGCCAGCTGTGTGGGAAGGGGGCGCTGCCCAGGGCTGCCTGTGTGTGCCCAGACCCCAGGACAGGAGCCCACACCGACGTCACGTGGCTTGTCAGCGTGCTGTCGAAGGTGTCTGACGGGTGAGCGAATGCCACCTGGGGGACATCAGGCATCGGTCTGTGTTGAAGGTAGCGCATTTCCCTCCACTGGCAAGGCCCCTCCACTCTGTGAACACGTCAGCTACAACTCCCCAAGTGCCACACGCAACCTTCAGATTTTGAGACAGAGAAAATATCGCTTCAGTTTTTGAGAATGAAACTCCGGGGTTATGGTAAGTGCTGTTTTCCCTCTCAGTGAGGAAGAAAGACAGCTGAAGACCAGGCCAGCCCACAGCTTGCCAGCCAGCCACTGCTGCTCGGAGCCCCCCAGTGACCCTGAGGGCCCGGACGGGCAGCGGCCTTGATGACCCGCCATGGCAGGTGGTGGGTTGGGAAATTCTCCCAGAGCTCCTGAGGGCTCTGCAGCTACCGAGATGCAGACGGGCCACCAGAGGAAGGCTGTGAGGCCGCCCACGGTGCTGTGCGAAGAAACCCACCCGACCTTCCACATGTAACCGTAACCGGGAGAGACGCACGGCTCGCTCTCCAGCCCCGCTCCTGGACGGCAGCCCTCTTCCCTCTCCCGTCCAGCCAGGGAGTCGCGGTACAGCTCAGACCTTGCGGATCAGCTCAGCGCCAGCTCCCTCTAGACCACAAAGCCACGGAAAGTGCTGACACAGCCCCTTCTATCGCTGCTGCCCCAGCCTCCATGCGCCTCCTCTCCACGAAGTTCCTGTCCAGAGGGGACAGTTGGTGCCCTGGGCCCTCCGTCCCGCTCGCCCTCACTCTCCCCGTCTCTCCGCTCAGAAACCTCCAATCGGGCTCTCTCCCACTTGTGCTCCCCAGGCCTGTCCTGAAGCCTTCGTCCCCTTTAGCTTCTCCGTTCTAGCCATGGTGACATGGCCGAGTTGTGACAGCAGGTCATTACAATGAGGCCCCGACGCACAAGCTCCCTGGATCTCACACCCACGTGGGACCGGCAGGGCGCTGATGTGGTGCCGGCAGCTCTCGGGGAAGGACCTGCTGACGGGGTGCACTGAGGGGTGGTCCCCATACCAGGCAGCGGCAGGCGGCTCCTGCAATGTGCCAGGCTGCCCCAGGCTTGGATCCAAACACGTGGGCGTGGTGGGCCCGCAACCCCAGGTAATTGGGAGGCTGGAGCAGGCCCTGGACCAGAACCCCGTCACGAATATTGGTCCCTGTCTCTCCCGAGGAGAGTGACAGGGATGACTAGGACCAGGCAAACAAAGCAGCCCCGTGAGAACCCCGCAGTGCAGGCCCAGGAGCGCGGCATCTGCGGCCACCTTGCCCGTGTGCCCACGACCCGTTCCCCGAGCCAGCCCGTCGGGAGCATGGAGGTCAGGACCGTCGGCCCAGGTCTGGCCGTCTCTGTGGGAACACAACTCCCTCACTCGTGCGCTTGCGCTCGGCCTCCGCGGGTTCTTTCTTGTCCTTGTTCCCCCCCATGAAGGAATGAGGAGGGTGCGTCCATCCTGGAGAGCTGAGGCCTTAGTGCAGAAGTGGACGGGACCGCGCACCCAGGAAGCTCTCCCCCCTCCATCTCCGCGGACAAGCGCCATGATTAGAGCTGCTGGTGACAAGAACACGCTTCTCGGAGTCTCGCTGACAGCACGCGGCCGCCACGTCTCACGCTGCCAGGGGCCTTTGACTTTCCCACTGCCCACGTGGGAGAGATAGTGAAGGTGACAGTGGGGCCACTGGGACGGGTCATCAGCTTCCGATCACCCATGTCTGTCAGCACTGTCGTCGCTCCAAAGTGCCAGAAGTGCCTTTACTCTGAATGACCCCAGGCAAGGCCCTGGCTGGCCCTCAGTTCCTCGCCTGGTTTTCTTCATGGTTATTTAAGTGCATTAGTAGAACCACAGCTCTGTATATTATTTTTAAAAAGAATTATTCATTTAATGTTATTATTATTTGTTAATTTGACCAGAGAGAGACAGAGAGAGAGAGGGAAAATGAGAAAGTAAGTTGCCAGATCCAGGACTTGAACCAGGCAGCCATGCGGGAGCCCAGCACCATAACCCCCACGCCACCTGCCGGCCCACAGCCGTGTAAACTAGATCAGGGTTTAGGGAAGACATGGACTAAGCTCTGGGGTGTCCAGTTAAACAGGGAGGACATCTCATTCCTCGAGAGCTCCCCCACATTTCTCAAGTCAGTAACGGGGATGCCCAGACTAGACACCTTCTGCTGGCCGAGGCCCTGTGTGCTCTGAGCAGCGAGGCCAGGCTTCTGTGGACAGGGCTTCCAGGGGACCGCTGCTGGCTCTTCTTACCGATGTTCCTTGGTGAGGGCCCAAGCCTGACCAATGTGAAGACACCTCGCAGCCATCATCAGAGCACTGAGCCAGCTCCCGCCAGGCTCCGGCCCTTCCCTGGTTCTGTTGGCGCCGGCAAAGCTTCGAGCTCTCCCTCCGATTGGCACAGCACAGCGAGTGTTGGTTAAATTAGAGGATGCACAGTAATGGCTTCATCAACTGTTAAAGTCCTCACTCGCTCAGTTTGTTCCTGGTGTCTGCCTGCGTGTGGTGGCCGCGCTCTCAGCCCCGCGGCAGCCCTCCAGAAGTGACGGGGCGCCGCTCCTGGGAGAGTTCGGTTTCCCGAGGGCCCCTGTGGCTCAATCAGGAGAGATGTCAGGGCTGGCCCCAGGGGGCTTCCTAGGCCTGCACACAGCAGCACTCGGCGCGATCACGTTGCTGTCCGTCACACGCAGAGAGAGCAGTGACGCGGCAGAAGAAGCACACGCCAAACTGCCTCCACAGGGCCAGAGCCCACGAGCTCCCCGGCCCTTTCCTCCCTGAGAGCGGCCTGAGCGCAGGCATGGCCTGTCACCCTCAGGCTGCCCTGTCATCTGTGGCCACTGCAGAACAAGAGTCCCATTTTCACTGAATTCTCCCTTATTAAGTTTTGTCCCTTCCCTTCATTGTCGGCCTGGCCTGCATAATTTCATTTCTCCATAATTGGTTTTAGTAGCTATTTTTACTTTACTTGTTTCCTTTGTCCAGTTTCAATAGCGGCAGATGGAAGTGACGCTGGAAGCGCGACAAGTTCACGGGCCGTCCTGTGCCCTGCGTCGTCCTCGCTCGGGTTGGAAAAAGCCTGGGCGAGAGCACAAGGCAGCAGAGACGTGAACGCTCAGCGGAGTTCTGACCCGCACCCTGGTGTGCCGTGACCAGTATCAATTCCTGACGCTTCATCTGAAGAGGAGTTTGCATTAAAAACAGGACCTCAGGTGTTCTACTAAAAAGGTAAACAAGCTTGAACTAGTTTACACTGTGCCGTTCCCAAGTTATGGCAGACCCATTCCACTGATTAGATCAGAAAATCTGATCAGTGGCCAGCCGCGTGGTGGCAAAGCTGGACCCCACGTGGCCAGAGGCAGTTAGCGGCACCGGCAGGCAGGCCCGTGGTGCT
>NW_006159632.1:496210-497634 GCF_000334495.1 Tupaia belangeri chinensis
GCCCAGCCGCGTGGTGGCAAAGCTGGACCCCACGTGGCCAGAGGCAGTTAGCGTCACGGCCAGGCAGCCCAGTAGTGCCAGGAGTGAGTGTGTGTGCCCAGGATGCCGAGAGGAGGCGGGGAGAAGGGGCCGCTGAGGCTGTCCCCTCTGGGGCGAATTTTCTCACCCCACCCCCCAATTATATGAGCCCAGGGCCCTGCAGCAAATTAAAAACAACGGCCCCAGCAACCACAAAATCCTGAACCCGAATAATGAAGAATTTGCAAAGGCTCTCATGACCGCACATTTGGGATTATTTTCAGATGAATTTTCTGTTTCTAAGATATTTATAAGAAGTCAAAATGCATTCTAGCCCTCCTGTTACAAAACATTTCAGATAATGCTTTTCCTTCAAGAAGATTCTTGAGCATGTTTATTTCACTTCTGACTTAGACTGGCAGTGTGGGAGCTGCCCGGCTGCGAAGGTGAGGTGGTTCCCGCCTTGGCCTGGCCTCAGGGTGCTGGCCCTGTGAGGACGGTGCTGCTGCCTGGGTGGGCTACTTGGCCGAGGGCCCCGGGCCCGGGCAGCTCTGGGCACTGCTGCAGCCGTGCAGCAAGGCTGCCCGTTTCTGACGTCTCGGGGTGAGAGTCCCAGGCGTCCACCCCACAGTGCACAGGTCAGGCCCAGGACGCAGAGGGTGCAGCTCAGGACGCCGCTGCTCGTCCCATTCTGTCCAGGACTTGAGGTTTACTTTTGTGAAGGGAACTAGAATCGGGACTTACCAGTGGCAGCGAGTCAATGCTTTCCTCGTCTGAGGGAAGACTGCGTTGCCGATGGCAGCTGTGCAGGGTCGCACTGGATAGACGGGGCTAAAATAGAATGACAACACCGGTAAATTGAAGAAAGGGCATTTTCCCACACGGCCACCAAGGTCGAAGGCTGCAGTGACAGTCACACCAAGTGCAGAGAGGCGGCCTCTGATGCCGCCCGGCCACAGGCGTGCCTGCGTTCTTTCCTCGTCACTTTGGGTGGGAGAGAGACGTGGTTTCAGCTCTGGTGGCTCCTGCTCTGCACCCAAGTCCGGCTAGCCAGTCAGCAGACACAGCGGGGGAGTGAGCGGACCACAAGGACATACAGACACCAGAGAAGGGTGTGAGTGCCAGGTGTGTGTGGAGGGGGCCTGGGGCAGGACATTGGAGGAGGGGTACGGAGGCAGAGCACTGACGGGACGGCGAGGTGGGGTGCTATCTATTGAAGATATTTTGATCAACTGGACTGGGGAGAAATGCTCACATATTGAAATGTTCACTTCGTAAGCTAAACAATGTGATTGAATATATAAAAAAATAAAAAATAAAAATATAATTTTTTTTTTTTAAATAAAGTGAGTAGACGTCAGAGGCATCGCGAGAAAAGGCTTCCCGGTGAACACAGGGCTCTACCG
>NW_006159632.1:498671-503757 GCF_000334495.1 Tupaia belangeri chinensis
TGGGGGGGGAGAGAGACGTGGTTTCAGCTCTGGTGGCTCCTGCTCTGCACCCAAGTCCGGCTAGCCAGTCAGCAGACACAGCGGGGGAGTGAGCGGACCACAAGGACATACAGACACCAGAGAAGGGTGTGAGTGCCAGGTGTGTGTGGAGGGGGCCTGGGGCAGGACATTGGAGGAGGGGTACGGAGGCAGAGCACTGACGGGACGGCGAGGTGGGGTGCTATCTATTGAAGATATTTTGATCAACTGGACTGGGGAGAAATGCTCACATATTGAAATGTTCACTTCGTAAGCTAAACAATGTGATTGAATATATAAAAAAATAAAAAATAAAAATATAATTTTTTTTTTTTAAATAAAGTGAGTAGACGTCAGAGGCATCGCGAGAAAAGGCTTCCCGGTGAACACAGGGCTCTACCGTGATTAAGGACCTACTGTGATGTGAGATCGAGCACGCCGGGGCTCCTGCTGGCACCCGCCACTGGAGCAGTAGGGTGCCGTGGGGTCCAGGCGCTCGGGCTCGCTGACACGCGTGCACGAGGTGAGTCTGGGGCAGTTGGTCTGCGAGGAGTCTGTGACGAGGACGCCCCAGGGAGACGCCACCCCTCATGTTTGGGGATGGACAGAGCCATCTTCCCAGACATGGTCCTCAGGCTGACATTCCGGCGTGGGGATGGCTCTGAGTCTGTGCGATGTTCCTGGGGACCAGCGCTGGGAGTGTCGCAGCCACAGCAGCCGTGCACACTCGTAAGGCTGTGCCAGCCGTCTGGTGACAGTGCTCCCAGGTGTCTTCCACGTCGTGGAAAAGTTGAATGTGGATGCCCTCGCTGCCTCAGTTTCTCTGTTTTAGTTGCTATATTTGCTTGGCATTTTTGGTATGATTATCACAAAACCGAAATTTTTTGTTCTTTTTAATTAAATATTTTCTCCATTAATTTTCCTTAAAAGTGTCTTGAAAGCATGCATATGCACTCTGGCAGCTCCCCAAGACAGCTTCAGGAAACATTACAGCATACGTTTAGGGAGAGTTCTACCGAAGGCCTCCAGGCATCCACGCTGTTTTCAGAGTGTGACCTCCATGAGGTTTTATTTTTTCTCTTTTTGGTTCAGCTTTTCTTTGGATTTCGGTGAGCTGTGGAGAAGGTTTCTCTTTCAGAAGAAGTTTTTGAGCCTTTAATTTCTCCAACAGAACTAGTTTGTTACGTGCTGTGAGTTTCAGCACTGCGGCCACTGAGCCCCGTTTCCCTGTGCTGAGGGTGACACAGAGCCTTTCCCGGGTGGCACGCAACGCCGGTACGAGTGGATTGCCCAGAAAGGCCACCGAGTTGACAACAGCCAGCATGCTGGTCTGGGAACAAACGCTACGTGGCTCGCCACTTCACCCTCTAGGAGGACGTTGACAGGGTCTGCAGCTGGCCTCTCCATGGTCTGGTTCATTTTGCTCCTTGGTGACTACCTAGCGCCCGGGGACACCACCGTCACCCCATTGCTCCCTATTCCTGCCTCAGCACCTGCTGCAAGTTTGGGCGAATTCTCATGTGGGAGGTGGGGCCCTTCTCTGAGAATTACTTATTAAACATCACTTGAACATTATTTGTCACAGGGACCAGTAGTTAGCGTAATGGCTGTTGCTGGACTCCCATGTAGTTGACCGCAGTTCGTATCCTGGACCCAGTGGCTTAAACTAATGCCAGGCACGTGTGCATACGTGCCAAGACCCTGAGAGGAGAATGGAGAAGGGATTGCGGCCATCCCCCCCGGGGGGTGATTTCTCACTTTCTGTCTCTCTGTCTTTTTGGCGAGTGCACGTGCCCTATAGCAAAAACCTCTCAAAAAAAAAAATTATTTGTCACACTTCCTCTGTGAAAATGTCATGTGAGTTAGGATCTAGAAAGTGCCTAAGAGATTCATCGGCCAAAATCCTTGATCGTTTAGTTGAATAATTTTAAGATCAGTGGGCTGAGGTGGCTTTTTGGAGCTAAACAGCTAAAAAAAATTTTAAAAAGAAAGTAAAAGAAGAGAAAAGAGAGAGAAATAGAGAGTCACAGGAGAGGTGCTTGGAGGAGGAGGCTGAGAGCTGCCCACGGCAGTCACGGCTCCTCGCCACGTGGCGTGGCTGCCACCATGCCATCACCTGGACGTGGTGTGACCGGGGCTCTCGAGGCTCTGGGTGAACGTTGATGGTGAACCTCTGGCCCCGCCCCACGAGCTACAGGGAACTCCTGGCCTCCTGGCAGACTGTCCATGCCGTCTCCTGCCCAGTGCGAGGACAGGGACCTGCCCAGCCCAACCTGCAGCCACGCCGGCCCTCCCATCTCTGCGTTTGTGGTGAGGACCTCTGGCTCAGGGAGGAGGTGGGGCTGCACCAGAGGACCTGGCTTCAGTCCGGCTTGCCCCCTTTCAGAAACTGCACCACCTCCATCTGGTCTTGGCCCACACGGCAGGACGGGAAGGCGCTGATGATACCCTGAGTGGGCGCACACGCACTCTGCGTGCTGGGGTGGGGGGTCCACACGTCAGCTATGCAGATGGGCACGGATTCACATGTGGGAGATGGGAGTGTTCAATGGTCTGTTTCATTAAATGGACCAACTTTTGTTTTCTAATTCCAGAGGGCATGCATGTACACAGGAGGGAAGGAGAGTGCTAATACCCCTCACGTGGGCCTGGCCACGCCACAGTGGTTTTCCTGTCATTCTCTACCCCACCGGGATCTTGCTCCCAGCATGATTTCCGAGCCACCAGGGCTGGGGCTTGAACTCTGGTTGGCCACTGGGAGCAGGCGTCCTGTGCACAGCCCTAAGCCGCTGCACTGCAGGACCGCCCACCATGTGCTGCTTGAGAAGCTCTGGGAGGACCAGCACAGGGAGGTCACAGGAGACAGGGCTATCGTCACAGTCATGGCCGTCTCTACCGTGGCACCGTTCTCATCCGAGCGCACGTCTCCATACCAGACTTCAGTCACAAGGCTCGTGGGACTTCCGCATCTCCCACACAGCTGGACGGCTGGATGGAAAAGACCTTCGATTAATCTTTGGACGGAATAGAACCCTTTTAGTGTTATCCAGTTTATTAACTTTTACTGTACACAGACTTTTACTAAAGCCTAACTTGGTTTTATAGCTAAGGAAATAATTTCATGAACTTGTCCAAGAAAAGTTTCAAGTACATCTTTTTTTTTGGAGAGATTTTTGCTATAGAGCGCGTGCACTCGCCAGACAGACGGAGAGAGACAGAGAGACAGAAAGCGAGAAATCCCCCCCCAGGTGGATGGCCACGCCGCAATCCCCTCTCCTCCATTCTCCTCTTGGGACCTTGGGCACGTACACACATGCGCCCGGTTGAGTTTAAGCCACTGGGTCCGGGACTCAAACTGCAGTTGACTACATGGGAGTTCAGTGACATGTCCTGCACATCATTTTTATTTTGAAAGGAAATGAAATTAAGAGAATGCCTAGATTTTGTCACAGTTCTGATGCCAGCCGAGGTCATGCCTGTCTTCTGCTAGTGTGCTGCCAACCCTGCTCTGCTGCAAGGTGACGTGGGGATTCCCAACTCCAGGCAAAGCGAGTCTTGACTATAGGGTGCTGAGCTGATTTCTAAAGCATGTGGGTTTCAGGGTGCTCAATGGCAGGAGTGTGCCCCGTGTGTTTTGTTCCTAAATTTGACAGTAGAATCTGGGTGGGTTGTTCTCAATGTCACAGCTAGAAACGGGTCAGGAGGACATACCTTATTCTAATGTCTTTAATCCCGTTTCAGAAGAAAGCTGCCCCAGCCCGTTCTCTGCCATGCCCTTCCCAGACCGCACAGGCGGCAGCGGGGGGCGCTGTGCACAACGCTCCGGAGAAGCACCTGCGCATCCCTCGTGGGCATCCCTCTGCCCCGCAGAGCAAGGCGGCCACTCAGCGGGGCGGTGGTGGCATGGCTGCAGTCCTCGACAGGCTGTTTCAAGTTTGGCAAAAACACTTCTCTCGAGTGTGCTGCTTTACTAGGTGAAGAAAATTTGTGATCTTTGCATTTTGCCAAATCTTCTAAAGATACTGCCAGGTCCTAGGGTGTGAGAGCCACAGCACTTCCAGTCTTGCCACGGTCTGTGAGAGGTCCCTCCCTCCTCCTAACAACCTCCTGTCGCTCCCCACCTTGCAGGTCTGCCTTGCCCTGGGTGGTGTCAGGCGGTCTGTCAGCCTGTGACCCCCGTCCCCACACCTGGGACATGCTCCTCACCCAGTCCCTCGGCCCTTGTCCCGGGAACATCTGCCCTTCCCCTGTCCTGCCGATGGCCTAACACCAGCCGCTGGCACAGGCACTTCCTGGCATTGGCAGCACCCAGGCATGGTCAGCGCGGCTGCCACCCACAGCTTCCTGTCACACTCAGGACTAGACACGAGCTGTCTGCCAAAGCCAGGACCCTGCAGGGTCCACAGCCCTCGCCAGTTTCCTTGGGTCCCTGGTCCCCTACCCCGATCGGCATCCTCACCATCGGCCACCCCGCGGTCAGGGCCTAACCTGCCCCCGTGATATCCCAGGGATGGCTCTTACCCGGCTCCTGGCTGTGCCCCGTCCGCTCCTGGGAGTCCTCCGTGTCTTCATAATGGTCCCGGGCCGTGGCCCTGAGCCCGCGCTCCTCCTCACATGCTCACCAGCGCTGACATGCGGCACGCCCGCGGCCTGGTGTCTGCTCTCCCCGTCTGTGGCCAAGGTTGCCACCCTGTCCCCTCTCTCCAGCATCCTCGTATGCAGCAAGTGCGAAGGCCGTGTGAGTCCTGGCCGGAGCGTCAAGGTAGGCTCCCTCCAGGGACTGCCACCTGAGCAGTCAGGGACCCGTAGCCCGGGACGGGCAGGACTTGGAATTTCTGTGGAAATTTCTCCTCAAGCATTTCAATAGTGGCCCCCGCTGCTCTCCGATGTGTGCACACTCACCGCAGCCTGGGAGCTGCTGGCGCCCGCGACCTCCACTGCCCTCCGAGGTGCGGGCGTGTTCTCGCTTCTGCCTTGCCGAGCAGGTGCCCGCCTGGCCTCTGCACAGGGGACCCGCCTCTTCCCAGGATGTCTGCAGGCAGAGGTGGTGCTGCTCCCCGCTTCAGGA
>NW_006159632.1:503808-504917 GCF_000334495.1 Tupaia belangeri chinensis
AGCCGGCAGCCGGCAGCCGGGCCTTGTCACCGCTGGGGCCCATGATGTCTTTCCTACGGCTTCGTCAGACAGGGCTCCCCGGCCCCTGCGTGCCTTTGCCAGGACCCCGACCCAGACCTCACGCAGGAGTCCAACCCCCCTCCAGCTCAAACCCATGCCTGGGAGCCCCTCGGAGCCCCAGGTGAGCTCACCCTCTCCAGGCCCCAGGCTGCCCTGGGCTCATCGGCGCTTTGTGTGCAGTCCCCTCTCATCAGGGCGGCTCGTCCATGCGGCCTGGACGCATGTATTCACTCTGCGCACATCGCAGTCCCTCTCAGTCCTGCGCGCACAGGGGCCTGACCCACGTCTGGAGATGAAATAAGGAAAAATAAAGCCTGAGTCTCACGAGTCCCAGCAGACGGAGACGCCTGCCATCCGCACGGCCGAGGACGGGCTTCAGTCTGCCTGTCAGTGCCGCCCACCATTTTCCACCAGAAGGTCAGAGAGAGGGGCTGAGTTCCAGCAGCGGGGTTCCCCGTGGGCTAGGAGGGCCGCAGTCCCTGGGGTGAAGAGACTGGCCCAGTGAGTGCTCGTTGGTGTGGGTAGCAGCTGCATTTCAAAATTACACACTCTACAAAAGGAGTTATTAAAAAATATGACAAGGCTCTTGCAGAAATCAGTATCTAAAAAAAGAGTATTTTCAAAAACATCCTTCCTTTTGTCACTTTGGAAAAACAAAAAAGACAACTTAAAATAAACAGAAGCCATCCCGCCTCCCTCCTACATGCACACGGTGGGACCGAGAATGTCGGGAAGAAGCGTGTGCCTCGCTGGAGCCAGACCCAGCCGAAGGTGGGTAAGAGAGACGGGGGCCTCCCGACTGGGCCTGGGGTCTCAGTAAAAGGAGTCGCATCTCTCAGCGAAGCGGGAATGCTGTGAGCCCAGACACTGCCAGGTCTGCCTGAGACCCTTCGTCCCCGCTTCACAGCCTGCAGTGTTGAGCCCCATGGGTCACCGAGGGCAGCCCTGCGGGTCTCCTCACGTCTAGCGACTGCGCGGAACCAGAGCAGACCGCGGGTCTGCAGGGGCAGAAGCTGCTTTGTGGCGGGCACAGGCGGGTCCCTTGCCAG